>NC_090442.1:327765429-328078397 GCF_031143425.1 Pleurodeles waltl
AGAATATATAAATGAAGTATTTTTATCCATAAACCTACGTTTACAGATGAAAATATCTGTGTGAAAAGGCCCCTGTATAGTCAGGGTGAAGTCTCAGCTTCCTGTGAAAATGTGTTTTATAGTATGCTTATGACTTTGATGCTACTTGAATCTGCCTACAACCTTCTAATCCAATAGCATTTGTGTGTAAAGTTTGACATACTGAGGTTTGTAGCTCCATCTGGTGGAGAATTAATGAGGGAGTCAAATACATGTTCTATCCATTCTAAGCTCATGGAAATCTTTGCTCTCAGGTGCAGCAAAAACACGTTTGCATATCAGAAGCCACTGCAGCTCCCTGAGGTGTGCTGTGATTGTGGGAGGTTGGGGATGTGTTTGACTGCAGAGTTCTGTATGGCTTGTAGTCTTCTGGTGATTTCGGCATAGAGGGTGTTCCTGTAGTTACTAGTGACTAGTGAGTGACTGTTTTCCGGATGCTGCCTGGAACCTTTGAAGAGCTTCCTCAGCATCTTCAGGGTGTGGAAGCAATATGTAGTGACATTGTTGACTTGTGCAGTCATATCGAGTCCCTGGCATGGGTGCTGTGTGTGGGTCTCAGTCCAGAAGGCTGGCAGTTAGAGTCCCATGGCAAGATGTTCTTATCAAATATCACTTCTTCTGTCTTGTCGGTGTTGAGTTTGCGACGATTGGCTGCAGTTTATTGTTTTCATTTATTGCAAATACATCCAGTTCCATGGATGGGTCCATAAAAAATGAGTGGATCAAAGAAAATGAAAAGTATACTTATAGTCCCAAAAATCTTAGTTTCTTTTGCTTAAGCGTTCACTTTCTGATTTGCAATTTAATAGGGGGAAAATAGTTTGGCAGTCATCGGAGTGCTTGATGCCTACACCTCAAGCCTGGGGAGGATGGAAAAAGGGCATATGATAGATTGGTATAAAGTATTCAAATCAAAAAAAGAATGTAATTTTTGTCATGGGAGTCACAGACCCCAATAAAAATGCCCTAAGCCCAAAGAGTGTTAGGGCCATAGAAACTTCAACCGTCAAACTCGTAGGTACAGCTAATTGCGCTTCAGCAAAATATCCTTCTTGGAGTTTCTAGACATTAATTTGAGTATGGTGCATTTAGTATTAAAAAAAGGTGTATGTAACCCTCATTTCTCCTCTGCGCCACACAAGGGCATGCCATACTTACAGTGCTGTTGGGCTTGGCAACAGGATGTCTCCGCTTGAATTTGCAAATAGGCTATGATACAGTATAAGACAGAGGATGAAGCTAAATGTAAGTCCTTGGTGGAAAGTGTTGCATAATGTAACAAACAGGTATTGCAGTCAGGGGCCAAATTATATCATTACAAACCTCAAGAAATAAACTGTGTTATTAGTGATGTCATCGACTACATCAATTTCAGTGTATGAGGTTAGAGCAGCGTATTGGGAGTTATAGTTGAGTACTTATGTTATTTTATATACTTTTGTTTTACATATTCTTTAGCACCTGTCAATACAATTATTTATTTTGTACATCACTGAATGATCAAGAAATGACAATTAGGATACAGTCACACAATTCTTTCCCTTTCTGTGATAGTGCAGATGGAGGAAGAGGTAAATTGTGCAAAGTGTGCACACTTTTTGTTTTTACCCTAAAATACCCGAGGGTAAATGTTTGCCTCATGTCGATGCTAGGTTGCTGCAGTCCTTATTAAAAAGGGGTGCAAAACAGTGTGCATCTGCTACGCAACTCATTTCCCTGCACAAGTTTAGTCTGTGGGTGGCTAAAATCCCCAGAACTGACATAAGATGGAAATGTCAACTATAGGCTTCACTCTCCTTAACCTACATGAGCAGTGGAGTACTAGCTTACATGCCAACCGCATCACTGAGGATATACATAAAACGTAATGCACGGGATATGCAACCTTGTGTAAGTCAATGCCAGAATGAAGGTGACTTGATGAAAATTGGGGACATGGTAAAAAGAGCAGACCACGTAGAACATTCCATATATTTATGTATCCATTTATTTACTTATTTAGATAGGATAAATTGCACCAATTCATGAATGTGACTGATGAAAAGAAATGCATTTATGCCACCTAATGAACACACAGGAATGTACTGTACATGCATACAGTAAAGAATTTGCCATTCAAGTATTTCCTGCTGAGTCATATGACTTTTCAGGGGAACTGTGAACTCCTGTGGCGACTGGCCTGAATGTTGGGTGACAAGGTGCAGACCTCAGACCATAGAAGGTACAAAACGTGGGCGCTTTACAGGATGGATTTGGTGGTGTTATAGGGCTTGTGATCAGTGAACCAAATTGTGTAACATGGTAAGGCTACAGAGTGGTAGCTACAGTCAGGCCGTTTACTGATTTGAATAAAAGGATCACCAGCTTGAATTTTGCCTAGCTAGCTTGGAAACGCTCTGCTGAGGTACAGGTCTAACCTAGGTAAGTTGTTCAGAGTCTGGGAAGAGATGGTTAGAACCACGCCAAGTAGAGCTTGTGAATACTCGGGGAGGCCTCTAGCAAACTATTCCAGTCTAATGAATATCAGTGGTTTTATTAGCATCTTAGCTCTATTGAATTGGATTAGCGAGTACATCATGCATATTTTCAATAGTTGAAGGTGTGCATCAGAGGCTGTGTGAGTGTCAAAAGCCTCAGTTTTCATGGATGTGCTCTAAAGAACTCTGAAGGTCATAGCTTAGGGAGAAAATTTGAAAGAATCTGATGGAAAGATGAAGTTGATTTGTTGTGGGGGGAGAGAAAGAAACATCATTCAAAAGGAGTAACACAGGGCCCTATAGTGATATTCAGTGTCAGATGGACACATCTCAGTTTAAAATGAAACACAGGGTGGAGGGTGTAAAAGCCAGAAAGGAGAGGAGGATTTGGGTGTCCTTATATTCAGGTGATATGAGAAGCTAAAGGAGGGGCTGTTGCCAAGAGATTAAGTGTACTGTGAGAAAAGTGGGACAAAGGTAATTCCTTGTGCATGCATAGGCCTCTGAGCCCAAAAGACTGTAGGAGTTGACAGTTGGGAGGAGAAGCACATGTGCATGACATTCTTGAGGATGTCTTGCTACTGAAGTCCCTCAGTGGAACACTGTTAGACCTGGCATCCTTAGGGTTGTCAATCCAGACTCTTTGCCTTTCACCTTCTGTTTTTGCAGTATCTTTTTGTTGTCCTTAGTACTCTGAGCACTTTACCACTGCTGATCAATGCTAAAGTGCATGTGCTTCTCCCCTAAACATGGTAATGTTAATGTTTCCACAATTGGCATATTTAATTGATGTATAAGTCTCTTGCAACATGATATACCATATCCCCAGGTCCTGTAAGCTAAATGCTACTAGTGGACCTCCAGCAATGATTGTGCCAGACTCTTAAGTAGCCCTGTAAACATGTCTCAGGCCTGCCACTGCATTTCAACATGGCATTTAAAACTTCTTGCCAAGCCTTAATCTCCTCTTTTATTATATATGTCACCCCTAAGATAGGCCTTAGGTAGCCCATTGGGTAGTGTTCTATGTAAGTAAAAGGAAGGGAAAGGAAGTAAACGCAAGGAACATGTACTTTTAAGTTTTACATGCCCTGGTAGTAACAAACAGACTATTTAGTTTTTCGCTACTGTGAGGCCTGTTCCTCTAATAGGCTAACATTGGGAATTCCTTAATATATGTTTACATTGTAATTCATGATTAAAAAAAAGGAGAAGATGCATCCTAATTCCTATCATTGGAATGGTAATGATAAATCCTCTTTACTGGTGAGGTCAGATTTATTATAAGTATTTTAGAAATGCCACTTTTAGAATGTGGGTATTTCTCTGCACTCACTGCTCTCTGTGACCAATAGCCTGTCTCCAATACATGTCTGGACTGGGCTGAGTGACAGTTGCCTTCGTGCATTCCCTCCACACACAAACACAACAGGACACTCAACAGCATCTCCATTCATCTTCATACTGATAGGTCTCTGCGGGCAACAAGGATGGGAAGGGATCATGTGCACTTCAAAGGGTAGTGGCCTGACCCCACACAAAGGGCTTATTACCCCCAACTGATAGTTTGGAGCCATGGCTGGGATGAAAGGGGGGCCTGTACACTTCAAGGAGCTGCTCTGAAGTCACCTCTACTTCAAAGGCACTTTTGGGTATATATACTGGGGCTCTGATCCTAGGAAATCAGTACACTTTAGGGCCTGGGAAGAACTCTGCTGTAGTAAAGACTGCCGTGGTGTAAGAATTGCCACTTTGCCTGGAATGACTGTTCCAAGGAACTGCTTCTCTGCTTTTATGAGCTGTCTGATGCCTGCTGATCTCTGCCCTACTGAGGACAAGGACAGGACCCATCTTGCTGGACCCAGAGTGACTCCAAGAGCTTGCTGGTTTGCCCTCATTCTTGTGCAGTGTCAGAGACATCAAAGACTGCCTGCAACTTTCCTGGTGCTGCTGGACTCTGCCTTCTGTGAATTCTATCCTTGATTGAGGTGTCCTCTTCAGTCCGGAGCCTCAGAAGTGGGTTCTGCAGCGAATTTCTGTAAAAACTGATACATCACTTCAAGTGCAGGAGAAATTCTGATGCATCGCTCCCTCAACACTGAAGCAGAGGCTGTTCGATGACTGCAGAGTCACAGCCTGCATGGCTTGGCTCGGTGACAATGCTTTTCCCAGCTCAACGACGACACAGCCCACTCACTTCAACAGAGTTCGAAGATGACAAGGGATTTGACTGCAAGATCGGAACCTATGCTTCACGCCCTCAACGTTGACACTTTGCTCCATCAAAGGTACTGTTTCAGCGGATCCAGTGTGGATTCTGTAGCTGGTCTACCTTCCATTGTCGTTGGCTTGAACTTTGGATTTGCACCAGTCCCTTGCCCCCTCAAATACTCTTTTAATCGCTTCTAACTACTATTTCACATTTAGGGTCACATGTACGAAGGTTTTTAGTGGTCGCAAACTGTCTGATTCACTAAAGCGGGCCATTTATGACCACTAGGCTGCGCTCAACTGTAGTCTCAGGTAACCAGAGCAGTGCCCTTTACCCTAGTTGTATTGCAGTGGCCTTATCTTAAAAGGCAGACACTGGGGGTAAACACTCATAAAATGACTAGAAGTGAGACTCCGGTAGGAACACTCATTCAAAATAAACATCCCAAAACCAGGTGAGCCAAAGCAAATAATGCTGATGTACCCATTTACAACACCAAGTAACTTGGTTTCACCCTGGACCTAAACCCCACCTTCATAGAAAATAGTGCCAAAAAACAAAAACAACCTGGGGCCAGTTCTCTGTTCTAAAAGAAGTCAACCAGGTTCTTCCAGAAAGTAACTACAGAAATGCTATTCACACTCCCTCAAGTGTTTTTCCCATGCAAATTCCCTTAGGGATGTTAGACACAACTACAGCCTGACACGCTGATTGGTAATAAAGAACATTTTGAAGAAAGCTAGATCTTGGTGCAGAAAAAGTGCTTTTTGTAATTTGGTGTAAATCCGTTCAGTAGTTTTGGAGTTATTAAAGTAAGAAGATTTATGAATATCTAGAGGCGTGGATCTACCGATCCATTGATCCACACTCCTACAACAATGCAGTGATTGGCTGGCTTTAACCTGACAGGAAAGTCACATCCGCTATTTTGTGTACTGGGACTCAATCACAGGGGTAGGATGAAAAGAACTCAAGGTTATAGAAGGGTTCTGGGTAGAGATACCCTGACCCCATGGGACTGATGGAGGGGTATGTGAGGGGCCCGAAGGGGTAAGAAATTGCCCATTTTTTTTGGTGGCATAGAAAAATCTGTTGAACCTCTGCAGTGCTCAGCATGGCCCCCTGTGTGAATTTGCGACAGAACAACAATTGAAGAAAAAATACACCCACTCACAGACCTATTCACACACCCCTTCACACACACATACACACACAAACACTTACACACACACTCACACATCCACAAAACGACTACCACACACAGTCACAGACCTACACAGCCACCCACACACCCATACATTCACTCACATACCCACTCACAGATCCACAAAACAGCTCACACACACACTCACAGACCCACACAACCACTCATACACCCACTCACACACCCACAAAATTACTCACACGCCCAGTCACAGACCCACACAGACACTCACACACCCACTCACATACTCATACAGCCATTCACACACACACTCACTATAACTTGAGCCCTAAGGTAACTGTAAATCGAGCCCTTGCCATGCACTGCTAATTGTCCCACATATTACATTGTGCATGGCATCTTCTATGACATCACAGACCATATCATTGGAACATTTACAATAAATGTATTAATGAAAAAACTGCAAGGGGGAGGCACAAAATATAGTTACCTTAGGGCACGAGTTATAGTTTCTTAGGATAAGTATAACTATAACTGCTGAATTTCTAAAACTTTGTTTTTGATGTGAAAAAAAAGATACATATATATATATATATATATATATATATATCTATATATATATATATATATATATATATATATATATATATATATATATATATATATATATATATGTATACATACATACATACAGTACATGGTGGGACAGTGATGTCTAGTGAGTATAGACAGGAGAGTGGAATGTTATGATGAACCGCCATATTATCTTACCAGATAAGGATCCACTTATGATGCAGGATGTGGGGCCTTAAATGGAAATCAATACATTTGGGGAGCAGTTCTAACACTGATATTTGCAGTGACGTTCCTTCTGAACCAAACATTGGGCCACTTAATCATGCACCAATCTTTCCCACAAGTGTACCAATCACCCCTCTTCCAACTGGAAGTGTCTGAAATGAAACATCTCTGGGCTGGAAACTCATTGTGCTCTTCAAATGAGTGAGTCATTAATTTGGTGGAAAAACTGGCACAAAATCAGCAAGTCTTCTGTGAAACTCTTGATGAGTCGAATTAGTGGGTCTTTCATGAATACTTTCAGCTCGGGCTAGCGTTCAGTCATACACCCTGTAGGCATGATTTCTGTTGTGAAATTAAGCTTAGTTAAAACATTTTGAATCATTGCCTAACATGTCTTTTCCTTACCCATAATTGAACATGTGTCTGACATAAGGAGTGGAACCATTTCAAGTAACAGCCTAAAACTGCTCTTAATGTTGTAGAGCTCCTTACTCAGAAAAAACTAGAACCTGTGCCAGTATCTCAGTCTTCCATGAAACCAGCAGTTTCACAAGTCAGAAGCCAAAGTCTTAAAAGCCTGTATGGCTGATTGGCATTCCAGTCTGCCTGCCATACCAATGAACAAGGAAGTTATCAAGATGAGTTTTTGACCCACTGAAATCAAGTAGGTGAAATCTTTCAGGGTGCACTGTAACAATCTGAAGGCTAATGTGTTTTCTGCCTTGGCAAGGAGAGCTCCATTACTGGCTTGCCACACCATGTCTATCACCTCATCAACAGAACCATAGGTGGCTGAAGAGGACTTCTTGACTGAGCAATCAGTGACACAGTTGCCCTCAAGTTATGAACAATTTTGTCTTAGGTGAAAATCTCCCACCTCTTTCTTGGTGACCATACATAGAGGCAAAACTAGAAAGTCAGACAGGAAGCAAAAATCAAATGGGACTGCCATTCGCCCCCGCAAGAGCTTGTTGGCTGGTTCTGCCTCAACCTTAGGCAGCTCTTTGGCATATTTACGGAATTAAGGGTAAGCTTCTGCTCAAAACTTCAGTAAAATCCAGAGTGAGAAGAATGGATTACTCCTTGATAGGGTAACTCTTTACCAAATTAAGAAGGACATGCAATTTAATGAGTGAGGAGCATTTGGAAAAGATATGCTCTGTAATGGGTTGGAGAGCTGGGAACTAGTTGCATAAACAAACGTGTTTGTTGAGCCAGAGAGCAGGGGTAATTGGGAGGGTGAAAAGAAGCTAATGCTTGGCTTGTAGCTACTGCCAATAAAGGGAGGTCACAGCAGAAATCTGATTCATAACCTTTATCTCTGCCACATCCGAATTTTATGTTATCATTGTGGGGGATGAGCACCCCCATCCCAACACTCCAGTGACTTAATGAAAACCCTGCCCCGGTGACCAAGAGAAGAATTCTGTGGCAGTGAAAAGCAGCATCATGCAGCTGCCCATGTTCTGTGTCTCATTATTCAAGACATGGGGCAGAAAGTTTTATATTATACCATCTTAATTGTCAGAACATGGAGTTAAATCAAGTTCTCTCACCTATACAAATGCACTTTTATTAATGTGCTGGACGATTCAGTTTCCCCAAAAACTTTTTTGAATAGATCATCTAAGATACCTTTCCATAGGAAAACATTGCTATAAAAGCAGTATGAGCCCCCATTAGTTCAGTAAATGAAGCATTCAGCTTCCATTTTGACATGCTTATAGGAGGATTCAGTTTCCAAAAACATATTTTTTGCATGGACCATCCAAAATACCTTTTCTATTACAGAGAAACATTGCTATACTTTCAAAAAGAGAATGCAGTAAGTTAGGCAATCATTTTCCTTTATGACATGCTTATAGCTGGTTAGTGTACTTTTTATGAAAGATCAATATTATGGCACTTAAGTAATCGCACATCAACATACTCATTTTCCTGATAATACATTTTCTTTTTCAGGGACATCTTAAGAATTTTTTAGGGACCCTGGATCAACAAATTAAAACCCCCCTGCTTAGAACAGCTCTGAATGTATTATCTATTTTCAGCTCATTTACACCCTCTGCAACTATGATGTGAAAAATGTTATTGCTGGTTGAAGGGGTGAGCCGTTCTGAAGCAACAGGCAAAGTCTTTGTCAGGGTGAACCACAACAAGTCACTAATTCAGCATGCACTAGCTTGGCACAAAAGAAGTCAGGCTTAACTTAGAGGTAAGGTATAAAGTATTTATGCAGTGCTTTAGCAGCAACAAAATGAAAACACAACGCATTAAAAATCCCACACCAATTTAGCGAGTCAATTTTAATAAATTATACAGCATCTAGACAACAACAAAATAAAAGTAGAAGTGGAATTATGAGTTTTTAAAGTTAAGTGAAAAATAGTGCTGTAAAGATCAAAGCACCAAATGTGGACATCTAGTCGCATGAGACCAAGGCAAGTGTAAAGTTATGCCAACCCCGATAGAGTGCGTCTCGATACACGCAGTAGACTGGGCCCGGTCTCCAATTACTTTCAGACTTAGAAAGTTTTTGGAAGAAAAATGTCTAATAAGATAAAGTTCAGTGGGGCAAGCCAGCCGGCGGTGTCAGGGGAGGCTAGGCCGTCATCAGAGAGCAGTGGACAAAGTTACAGTGAAGATTTCTATGTTTGGACTTAAGGTGTGATTTAGATTTGGGTGGAGGGGTTTACTCTGTCACAAACGTGATGGATATCCCATCTGCCATATTACACTTCATTATATCTTATGGGGATCGTAATATGGCAGGCGGGATATCCATCACGTTTGTGACAGAGTATACCCTCAGGCAAGAGCTAATCCAGGCCCTCACTCTCGTTTTTGGAAGTCAAAGATCTCTGGTGGGATGACACTGCAAGCTATAGCTGAGGAGGGCTCCACAAGGCTGGATTCCCCTTCTTTGCGGTGACACTGAACAGGATTTAGAGCTGTGGAGAAGAACATAGCAGGATATGCTGTAAAGTCAGGGCGACCAGAGATGCACCTCACCTTGGGCAGATCTGTGAGCAGGTAGGTCCCAGTCTCCTCTCAGCTCTCATAGCACTCTTTAGCAGAAATATTTCCCAAGCTTTAGGTTTGGACTATCTGGACACCTTTAATGCCTCTTCCCAGGGTCCAGGACTGGAGAGGAACCACTTGGAGGGTCAGAGCTCACTCAGGCTGGGTCAAGGTCTGGGTTCAAGATGGTTGGAGACTTTTCTGTCCCTGAGCCTCTAATCAGGATGCTAGCCAACTAGCCCTTGGAGTCAATGTAGAAGCCTTGGCATCAAGCAGGAAAGCAGGTCTCGATCCGCATGGCAGTCCCCTGAGGGCACAGGACAGGCTTTAAGGCAGCAGGACAGTCTACTTGGTGCAGCAGAGCCATCCTCTGAAGTACACAACAGGCCACAGACAGTCCTTTGAGAGTCCTTTCACAGAACCAGAAGTTAACTGAGGAGTGGGTGTAAGGGTCCCATTTTTATACCTGGTGCCTCCTTTGAAGTGTAAGAAACTTCTGGAGTTTCCCCCTACAGAAGTGACTAGAATTTCATGCCTCCCTGCCCTGGTCACAGTCTGTCTGGAGGCACAATAGGCTAGTGTTAAGTGGTTTGTGTGTGAGATGAAGCAGTGCCTTTGAAGTCTATATGTGGCTGCATACAGCTCTGCCTCCCCATCCTGCTGTTGATGGTCCTTCCTGCCAGTGCCAAGGCTCTCTATTGTGTGGCTGTCTGGGAGGAATACACAAAAGCAAAATACAACTAGTCATGTGACCCATGAAGCAGGCTGCAAGCACCAGATGGTTAGGACAAGAGAATGACAACTTTCTAAATGCGGCATTGTCAGAATTGTGACTTAAATTCAACTTTACCATTAATGAGGATTTTAAATTACTATTCCCTAGACACCAAACGTGGCATTTCTAACTGCTCCCAATCAAAATGAATCACTTCTTAAATGGAATAAGGTATCCCCAGTGTTATCCTACCGGTGAGGTAGGCATCACAGTAGTAAAAAACAAACTGGTACAAGAAGGATCTGAGGTGTCAGTTGCAGAAGATGTGGACGACACTTGAAGTGCATGTGCTTATAAATGAGGGTGAATATATATGACTTTCATCAACTGGCTGTGATGAATGCACGCACAGCGATGTTTTAAAAGAATATGAGAAATAACTTATTTGCTGTTTGTTTTCAGTGTTATTGCCCAAAAGAGGGAAGAGATTTGAAGAGAGATTTGTGATCAACTTGACTAGAAATCTAAAAGTCACATTCAACATAACCATTTACAAACATGAACAACCAATATCTGAATTAAGCTTTCCAAATTGAGTTTCCTGCAGTATTTACCATTTAATTTCTTTACTAAACTGTGTGACATGTGGCACATTTGGGTTGAGGTACCAAGATATTATGGTGCAACTGAGATATTTTTCTTTTCAAATGATGATACTAAAACACTACAATGAAAGGTAATATCTAATTGAAGATAACTTAACAAACAACTTGAGTTTCTGCTGCACTCTGTAATTTTTTCCTCTGTAGAATTAACACAGCTCATAAACATTCTAGCGATACAAACCTAAACCCCAGAAGGTGTAATCCCCTGGGATGGATTGCTGCAATCATCACTGTAGCAATCTTATTTACTTTCTGTGACTAAGCACTTCCCATCATACAACAGTATTAGGGTAACACAAACTTCCCTCAGTAAACAACACAGTGCCAGCGATTAACAACTCTGTGTAAATTATCCATGTTTATATTGCCGCCAGTCCTCAATGTGTGAAAATGTGGTGATTATAAAATATATAATCATCAACACAAGCACCGCTTCAGTTTAGGAGGTGACTGTGAGCATGGCAAGCAACAATCAAATTAATTATCACATCTTTACAGCATGAATTTGTATTCAGCATGGAGTGGAAGGCTTGCTTGGGAATGTTAATGCCTTCAGAAAGTTTCCACACGTTTTAGTTCAACAGAGGGAGAAACGGAATCCGGATCATGCTCATTACATAGTTACAGTTAAGTACAGCGTAAATGATATTCCCAGGATAACACAACAATTCCGCATGAGAGTTGAAGTTCAAACCCATGAGTCCCAACTACAAGTCTACAGTTCAACCTATAGACATTAATTACCTTCCGATTTCAGAATAACACACACATCAAAGAGGCATATTATCTTTCAATTTTGTAATGTTTTGATTTGCAACACTTCAAGTACATAGTTTGCAGGAATTTCATAATAATAAAGAAAAAAAGAAAAATGTCAAAAAGAGTGCTAATAATAAATAATTGCATACTACCCACCTCAACCAGAATTATCTTTAGGTACTCAAATATATGGTAAAACTATACCCAATGGTATAGTTTACACTGACATCAGATACATGAAGCGCTGAGAAGGGCCCTACCAGAATTCCAACCTGGCACCAGCAGTTCAAAAGGACAAATGAACAGAACGAGGAAACGGCGAGTGTGATTAAGGAGATTTCGTTATATAAATTAAGATACACTGGGGATCTTTAAACATGTAGAGGCATTTTAAAACTAGGCAACAGACTTCAAAATGGTCTTTTTAATGTATTTTGAACCAAATATCTTCATGGTTAATGTCTTTGTGAAGTTAACAATTGCTCCATACGTTGATTGAGCGCAATATGAGGTAGGACAGTTTCCTATGGATTTTGACTAAGGGTCTGATTTAGATTTCGTCAAACGTGTTACTCTGTCACAAAGGTGACAGATAACCCGTCCACCAAAATATAAATTCCATAGGACATAATGGGATTTATATTTCTGCAGGTGGGCCATCCGTCATCGTTGTGACCGCCAGGATCTAAACCAGGTCCTAATATTCAACATCCATTTGAAGAGGACAGAGGTGGCAGTGGAGGTGTTAAAGGCAGAAAGACAGATGTCATTGTTAATTGGCATTGGACATTGAGGTATTAATATGAAATGAGTGACCCCTGCCAACTTAATAAACACAATCTGGTTAGCCCAAAACACATGAGTTAGGGAATTTCTGCTTATCCTATGGCAGCTATGACACAAGCAGTAAGCAATTCCCAGAGAAGTGTCTGTTAAGTTCAAGGAGTACCAACAATTTAAGAACACAACAATACTTCTAGACCAATTTAGAAAAAAATAGAAAAAGACACCAAGAACATTGGAATTGGATAAGAAGAAACATAGATGTTAATGTTTGAAGATTTAATGCAAAACACAATGGAAAAAGATACACCTTTCATGAAAAATAACCTGCGGATGAGTCCCTTTTCTGGTTCTCAAAATTGACTCATAAGGCTTAGTAAGGCCAGACACCTTTGCCATAGAGTCCATCTGAATCCAATTTCAGCACTATAGAAAGCTACACAGAGGACAAATCTGCTTTTGTTGCTCTCATTGGGTGTGTCCTCCCTGGAAAGATCTTAGCACCATGTCCCGGTCCACTGGAGGTGGAAGCAATGAATAAGCTGTGTTGTTTAAAGTGTATATCCGGTCAGACAAGGTGTTAATCCCATTATCTACAACAGCTAATGCTTTCTGTAAATTTTCCTGATCTATGTGTCTTAACCGGGCAACACCCTCTTGTTGGGAAAGTTCCAAATCTCATAATATTCTGCATATAAGAAGAGCCTTCTGCATTGTCTTCTGGGGCCTAACAGGAAGTCCTTCAAATCTGTATTGTTAGACGGGAGATTGAGGTGTTCTTTAACAGCATTGAGTGATGAACCTTTCAACCATAGCTGGCATAATTTCCCTACACTATATGTTGTCACTTTATCCAAGTGTTCCAAAGACACATAGCAAGAGTCTGGACTATATGTTCTAAACCCCCCCGTGGAGGTTGCAAAATGTATATGACACCCATTGGTGTCTACAGGCCACAATAACCACCCACCAGGATGTGAAAGTGATGTGTTAAATCTTCCATTCTGGACCCACTCATCGAGCTAATCTTGAGTTGCATTTATGTGCTTTTGCCATTTGCAAAATTTTGCAGGGGCAGCAATACTGGGCACAATCAAATCACTAATTTTTGCCAAGCCTAAAGAACTTGTCTGTTCTACAGTTTTATTTAAAAATGTAATTTGAACAGGTATCAGCTCTTAATAAAGCTTTCTTTCACCTTATTTGCCAATTTTCAGTTCCCCACATACTTTTTAAGTCTATTGACTTCAACCAATATCCATAGCCTTCTATAGCTAACCCGAAAACAAAGGAATCAGAATAAATAAACATTTTATCAGTCAATAAAATATGTTGACTTTCCATTACTGGTGATTTAAAATAATGTGATACAGCATTTATTACATTGTGCCCAGAGAAATATGCAAACCTTTCAGTATATGTTTTGGAAATCCCCACTGGCGGAGTCGAACAGATTTTCCACTGCATGAAATTAAAAATAGTCTTTGGGGTATTTGCTCTGTGAATGAAATGATGTCCATAATAATTACAACTGAACATATCTCCATAGTTTTCTTTGGATTTATAAACATCCTCACTTTCAAGTACAGTGAAATATTACAAATCAGACATCATAGAATCAACTGTTTTCACATCCCAAGCATCAGAAACTACTCCAAGTGTTATAACATCTTCATGTAAGGTTCAAATACATATAGAATTTGGATGACCTCTATCGGGCCATATATATCAAATAATACTTTAGCCCATCAGGAATTGGTACAGCGGAAATGTTCACTAGGGACAAGTCCCTGCGGAGAGGAAAAATTTAGTTTTAGCATCTCTTCAACCAGTTCATTGTAGAGCATTCAGGAAGGTAATGACCATGTATCAGTAAAAAGAAAATTATGACAAACCCAATCCAAAGGAGAAAGGCAAGTACAGTTAATAAAAGCCATAGATAGTTCCATGGAAGAATAAAATAGTTAATTTTGAGCCAAATTATTAGCTTATGTGCTCTTGACAGTTCTATTGCAGTAGAGGCACATGAGTCGATGAAAGTGTTACTGATGTCGGCAAAATATCCAGAAGCAGTTTGTGCAAAAACTGGAGCCGTGTTTGGAAGAGAAGGGCTGACAAAAGCCTCTTGTTGTGGTTCATAGTAAACTATACCATCTGTGTATAGAATGTGAGTAGAATTGCTCAAAGTGTTTCACGTTACTTGTCGCAGAAGAAGTTAGTGGAACTAATGAAAGATCATTTTCCACCCTCCTCAAGCTCAGAGCGGTATCAGCCTTGCTGCTTAAAACCCATAGAGAAACCCATAGAGAAACATCCTGGTCTGTGGTGAGAGGGATTCAGGTACTACCCAAGAGTCCTCTAGTTGTGCTGTGCAGGATCGGCCATATGGTGTAGCTTAACACGTCAATGAAGACAAAGTGATTTTCTTTAGAACCAGGCAGCGGTGGTAGAAAGACAGTTCTGGTACTGTGTATTCCCAGGGCTGGAACTGGTGCACGATAGGAAGGACCGAACTCCTTTTTCACAGTGATCATTTTACGCACTGAATCCCCAAATTTGGGAACCCAGCCGGTAGATGTTATTGGTCCATCCCTTATTCCCAAGGAGGCACCACTGGCAGATGTGTAGTCATCAGAGAACTGTTGTAAGTCCTGCAAGACAGTTACACGTCTGCCGTCTCCATGCCAAGATGATCAAGATATGGAACATACATTTGTGTTCCGAACAGGCATTCATATGAGGTCTGCCACCCTAGGGACCTTCTGGGCAGATTATTAAGTGCTTCCTGGCCTCAATACAGGTGAGTAAGCCAACTACGACCTGTGCCTAAAACTCTGGCTGTTAAGGATTGCTTTAAATCCAGGTTTCTTCGCAACACAACACTATTTCCCTCTGGATGAAATGGAGACCAATAATGCAGTTGGACTCCTAATGAAGCCATGGCGTCCCTGAAAGCCCTTGAGGCAAAACCAGGTCCCTGGTCTGAGTGGAAAGCTGCAACAGCATACATGCAGATAAAGACTTACAAATCTTTAATAACAATTCGTGCCTGACCAAATGTTGGCAGTGCCATGTTGTGTAGGTTCTCATTATCCTAATGAGACCACTGGATCTCCGTGGCAGAATCACCTGAATTTTGGGGTACTGAGCACAATCCCACACCATTTGACATCATTTGACACCTGTCGGCCTAATCCAGGTTTTCCGGCCAACTAGCAGTGCTGTATCTCGACCCGAGAGCGGGGATGATTGTGGCAACTAGGCGAATGACGTAGAGGACTCCTCAGGGGAATCATGGTCGATCAGACCTCATCCCTTTCTCTCAGCTACATTAGTCTCACACAGGCAAAGACAAACAAGCAGAGTATATTTCAATAAGGTTTATTGAAGTAACTACATCTTAGATAAAATAACCTGTATTGCAATAACTAAGATAATAAACACACTAGAAGCAAAATTGTGACAAGGAAAGTGAAACACAAAAACAGTCCCACCATTCTGCCATTAGGAATGATATACATATATTTCCTACCCAAGTTATGTTAGAGCATAGTTTGATAAGCCCTAATCCACCCTTCAGTTTCCCCCCCTGGGAAGACATCATCCCCCATACTTGAGCGAGCAAGCCTGTGGCCTAGAAAGACACTGTCCCCATACTGGTCAGGGATTCGCAGTCTAAGCAAGCAGCTGTAGCGAAGACACTCAGTGGTCAACATGCAGTCGTGGTCATCTGGCTGGAATCTCCCTCTAACGTGTATGGGACAGAGAAGTGTTTTCATAACAAAACAGTTGATGTTCTGAGAAAATGTCCCCATGTAAGGATATGTATGTTTCTGTGAATGTCTGAGACACAGCGTACCACTTTTGCCGGCAACTCTATCTGACTGGAGCCTAGAGGAAAGCACAAAGTGAAATTAATGCAGTGCTAAGAACGTAATGCTTTCCGAGGTGAAAGAACAAACAACTAGAGAAAATAAAACAACACCTCAAATGTGACTAATGCTAGAAAAATAAAGCAAAGCTGAATAAAATGTAACTGGGCTAAAGTGCACACCGGCAGGCCTAGTTTGCTAAAATAACGTGTCTAAAACAAGGCTAAAATAGCTGTACAACACCACATTTTTCCCTCTGCTAGGAAAGTTCTTTCTGGTTAGTACCCAGGATAAGCTTTTAGACACTAGATCTCTCTCGTCTCAGGGCTATTTCAGGGGTCAGGTTTTTGTGGTCAGCTAGGCCCACCTGGAGTTAGCAGTCCTTCAGCTTTTTGTGTCGCTGAAGCAAGCAAACAGGATACCAACATCCTGGAAATCAGTTTCAGTCCCTGGGTGCCAGAAGGGGTCAGGTGTTTTTGATTTCTCTTTTTCCATCAGAAGACTGATGGCAAGAGTCTTCTTTCTAGCACGAGTGCCTTGTATTTAGGTGTAGGCTTCCAAGGTCCAGGAATATTCTGAGGTAGTGATGATGAGGTACTAGCTTTATTCTGTGCACTAGCCAGTGATTGGTGAATTTCCCCTAATCAATAAGGGCTATTTTCTCACCCTCGGCCCACCTCCTTATGTAGAACCTCCTTTTCACCTTCATGTAAAATTACCCAGGGCTAAATGTTTTGAGATACCAGAAGTACCACATCCTTTGTGCCACCAGACGGACCTCTTTTCAGTTCTCCGGCCACTCCTCTATTTAGATGAACTCTCATCCCACCTAACATCGGGCACTCTTCTTACTGAGGTTGAGCCGAAGTGGAAATATTGGGAGAAGATAGTGTTCTAAAATTCGGTCCCTAAGGTAACTATAATTCTCACCCTTGCCATGCACCGTATTTTTATGAATAATTTTACAGCAAATGTTACAGTGATATCACCAATGATGTTGTAAAAGATGTCATGAGTGCTGTAATATGTGAGGTAGTTAGCAGTGAATAGCAAGGGTGCAAGTTATAGTTAACTTATGGTAGTTACTTGGACCGTGTGGGGCAAGGGTTGGCCACAGGTCCAGGTCCACAGCTCCACAGGCCCAGCCAAGTGCCCTATAACCCCCCCAACCCCATGCAACCCGTGGCCTTTGGGCAGTGTGCAGCGGGGTTTGGCTACAGGGCCTGGCCTGTGGCCTAGCCCTGAAGTCAACCCTCTTTAATCTCCAAACTCAGCACCACTAACGGTCGAAGAGGTTTGGAGCTTAAAGTGAAAAACATTAAATATATATTTAGAGGGGCTCCATGGGCCCCCAGGGACCACCACCTCCCCAGGGCTACCTATTAACAATTTTTGGAGGGCCACATGGACACACCTCGAGTCCTAGGGACCACCACCTCTCTGGGGCAACAATAACTAAATATATTAGGAGACTGCATGGTCCCAAGTCCAGGGACCACCACCTCCCCTGGCCTGCATGATAAAAAAATCTTGGAGGGGGGGTGCACAGACCCCCCTGAGTCCCAGGATCAACCACCCCCCTGGGACATGATTAAGAAAATATATGTGGGGCCTGTAGGATCCCAACCCCAGAGGCCCGGGACCACCACCAACCTGAGGAGACATTTTAAAACATTATGGGGGGGCATGTAGACCACCACCGCTCTGGGGCTATTTTAAAATTATTAATAGGGAGGCCGCAAGGACCCCCTGGACCCGGGAACCACTCTTCCCTGGGGCCGCTTTTAAATATTTTATGGGGGGGGGTCGCGCTGACCCCGCTGGGGCCCAGGGACCACCATCTCCCGGGTCTCATTTTAAATCATTTATAGAGGGTGCGAGGGTTACCCCAGTCTCCAGGGACAACCACCTCCCTGGGGCAATTTTTTATTATTTGTATGGGGGCCACAAAGACCCTGCCAGGCCTTGGGGGCCACCACCTCCAGGGAGCCATTTAGCATTTTTTCTAGAGGGGCCACAAAGGACACCCCAGGGACCACCACCTCCCCAGGGCAAAATACTTATTTTACAAAGGGAGTGGGCCCCCTCCATAGGCTGTTTTTTGCCCCAGGGACCCCATTCACCGGGGCCAGGCCATATATTCATGGATGCCGTGGACCCACCCAGGGCACCCAGTAAACACTTATGGGGACCACAGGGGTTGCCTCCAGGCCCCCAGGGTCCCACCGGGACCTGTCTCCTGCAGGATCAGACATTGTTCCCACATGTAGGGAGTAGCTACAAATAGCAGCTCCTCCCTCCATGTGGGAGAAATATTTTCATCTCTTTTCATGCCTGCTGTCAGCTCCCACCAAGCAAAATTAAACAACTACCTTATAAGGGTGGGCACCTCAGGAGGTAGTAGGAGCCGGCCCAGGGGGTGGTGGTCCCCAGGGCCATGTATGGCTCCACGAGAATGGCTGCGTGATCTTCATCCATATTTTCAATTAGGCCCTGGTGAAGTGGTGGTCTTCAGTGCCATGTATCTGTGACAGACCCCCTCCTTTAATGTTATTGTAGCCCTGGGGAGGTGGCATACCCAGGGACTGGGGGTCTGCAGGACCCACCTTTTATTTGTTTCATATGTTGCCCCGCGGCAGTGGTGGTCCCTGGGGCACAGGGGGTAGCACAGTCCACCTGCATATTTCCTACACATAGCCCTGGGGAGGTGGTGGTTCCCGGGGCCAGGGGGGGCACAGAACATGCCCACTTTTAAACTTATATGTTGCCTCAGGGAGGTGGTGACCCCTGGGGTGTGGGGTGCCACAGGATCCCCCCTTTCAATTATTTTACATTTAGCCCCAGGGAAATGATGGTCACTACGGTGCGGGGGTCCATGCAGACCCCCTCAATATTGATTGCAAATAGCCCTGAGGAGGTGGTGGCCTGCAGGGCTCTTATAAGCACTACCGGGGGGGGGCTGTACGACCCGTCCTACTTTTTTCCACACAATGCCCCTGGGACCTGGCTCATCTGGGGGCCAAAGCATTTAGAACTCCTGAGACTACTTGGGGGTGGGAGACCCCTGAACCAAGGCTAGGGGCTTAAGATATACATACCCTCCCCCTTTTTGTTTTTTTTCCTTTTTTTTGGTACTCAGCAGAAGATTTCTCTTGATCCGCAGCCCTAGATATACAAATTGTCTTTCCTTTTAATATCTCTAAACTACTAAACATACCAAAAAAAAAGAGTGATCTGCGATTCAAAAACTACCTTTTTGCCAAATTTGGTGTAATTACATCCAGTGGTTCGGGCTGCATGTATATCTAAAGAGTCTTTTGGAATTAACATAGGAAATGCACTTCTTTCACACTCCCCCTTTTTTGGGCCCCCGCTTGACTGATCATCCTGAAATTTTCTATGCACAACAAAATTCAACTTGACACTTCTTTTGATTTTTTTTTTGAAGATTTGTCAAATGATGCCAAAAATATAGACACGTCAAAAAACATTTTTTTTATGGTCCTAACTATAACCACCTACCGACGACCGTCAGTAGGTTTTATAAATAACAGACACATATAAAGAGAGGGAGATATGTGTATGTATATGTGCTATCCCTAATCTTGCAAACACCCAAACGTATTGTTGTCATTATTGTAATTGGCACACCATGCTGAAATTGGACCATGTAGGTCCCCTACCTAATACCAAGGAGTGGTGTGAGACCATAACAAGGAGTAGTTATACCCAAGAAGAGGTCACATGTGCTCTGAATGATGCTCACTCCACTTCTAAACATAATGCAGAGGTCTGTGAATTGATCCAAAACTTGGATCTAGAATGTCTGTTTATTACGGAGACCTGAGCTAAGGAGGATTCAGGACCTGATCGTGAGTCAGCTGTTCCCCCCCCCAAGCTTTATGATTGTTATACTTGGCCAGCCCCTCCATGGAGGGGGGTGCTATTACAGACAAAAATTCTATTAGGTACACCTTGGAACCCATTACTGAGGACTTTCAAGGGGTATGTGAGGTGGCAAAGTTTACACTTAAAGCGAACAAACATATCTAACTTTCCGGGCTACTGGTATATCGCCTCCGTGGCTCTCGGACTCGGTTTACCTTACAATGCCAATCCCAACATCACTATATTGGGTGATTTCTAACTTCAATTTGGAAGATAAGGGATGCAATGACTCCGTAAAAATTCTGAAATTTATGTCAAGCTTTAAATTTACCCAACTGGTCAAATGGCCAACCCACACAGTAGGACATATATTGGATGGCATTTTTTACCAACAATGAAGCATTTCTGGTCAGAGGTACTCCTCCTCTAGGCTGGGTGGATCACTCTTTGGTGACTTCTAATGTTTTAACGCAGAATGGAGTAGAAAAAGGCACAGGGTAAACTTATATTCTATATGAGCTGGCTCTGCAGAAGATATGGAACCTGCACTTAGGATGGCTTTAGGAAATAAAAATTACGCCCACGAATCAAGTGCTGATAACTTTTAAGACTGTATTAGGGTTGCCATTGACCAAGTCACTCATAATAAATCTTTGATTTGCACTGCAGCCAAAACTTCTGCACCCTTGTTTTTGGAAGAATTGAAAGATCATAAGCGGCAGTGCCAGAGGCAAGAGCGAAAATGTAGTGCTAATCCTACATCAGAAGAGAAAGGTAAACACAAGGACGTGTTACTCATTTATGAATGTGCAATTGCCATGGCCAAATCCACTTACTACATTAGCAAAATTAGGCCTGCCACCAATACTCCCAATGATTTATTGAAGGTGGTTAAAGAGCTTTCCATACCTCCAACTCAGCAACCCTTGGAAAGCTCTCAAATTGTTTGCAATAATATTGCAGTATGTTTCAAAGATAAGATCTTAAAGATTTATTCAGAGGTCAACATTTAGGAGGAAGACCCCCCCTGTGTCGGCAATGGAGGATCCTTTAGACCATTATGCGCTCTCTGTTATGTCTGCTTTCACTCCAATCTCCTTGACTAAAGCAGAAAATCTTCTTATGAGCTTGAAATTAGGATCACCTGATGATCCCTGTCCTCCTAGAATCCTTCAACCTGCTCTGGACCTGATTGCGCCCTTTCTGGCAAGAGTTTTTTATGAGGTATTGTCTACGGGAGTATGTCCTCAATTGTGGGTGGAGGCAGTATCATCCCCCTCCAATCAAAGCATAATGGTGATGCAGAGGATCCTAAAAATCTGTGTGCTATTTTGCTGCTGCCTGCACTGGCAAAAAAAATTTAAAAATATTTACACTGGTTTATTTCATAACTGTGCATTATCTTTTGGACCCCTCACAAAATGGATTTTGCAGCAGGTATAGCACTGAGCTGGTAATGGTTGCTGCTGCAGATTCTATACACTGCCTGGTGAATCAGGGAGGTGCCACTATTCTAGTAATGCTGGATTTGTCTGTGGCATTTGATATGATAACCTCATGCCGCCTCGTGTAAAGACTGTATCAGGCAGGGGTGAGGGATATGGCTTTAGACCTTTTAGAGTCCTTTCTGACTAATCAGACTTATACAGTCAGCTGTGGCAAGTACAGGGCTGAACCTTCCCAGCTTCCCTGAAGGGTCCCACAGGGTTGTCTCCCAGTCCGACCCTTTTTACCATATATGGGGCCCCCCTGGCTACACTGGTGATGTCTTGTGGCTTTCAGATGTTGTCTTATGCAGATGACCTGGAAATCATTGCTTCCTTAAGTGATGAATTGCGTGGGACAGCTGACAAATTTATACTCTGCATGGTGAGTGTCAGTACCTGGATAAAGGAAAATCATCAAAAATTAAATGCTGCTAAGACATAGAATCCGGGTTTTGGAGCACAGCAATCGGTAAGGTGGTAAATCTTGTGGCTTGAAACTTGCGGCCCATTACCTACCTTCATGGCCTCGGCCAAAACTTAGGTGTCGTTTTGACAACTCTCTCACCCTTTAACACAATAGAACTCCAAGCTCCTGTTTTTATTTAATCAAAATCTGTTAAAAGGTCTTTCCATTTATTGCGGCAGAGCTCTGAGTTGCAGTAGTTATTGCTCTAATAACATTGCATCTTGATTATTGCAAACATTGTTGTGTCCTCGCGCAGCAGACTGCCCGTCATCCAGAATGTAGCCACCCGCCTGGTTCAGATTGCCCCCAAACATCTTTCAGTCAGGGAGGGTATGCACTCCCTTCTCTGGCTTCCTTTCAGAAAGCATGAAACATTTAAGGTGGTATTTCAGGCTCTACACCAGCAGGGTCTGTTCCTCTCAGAACAGCTTTTCATTGGTACAGTCCAAAAAGACATCTCAGGTCATCTTCCCCTAGGATGGTGACTATTCCAAGAGGTCAGAAATCTAGATGGGGCAGCCGCTCCTTTTCTGTAGTGGCTGCCAAATTGTGGAACATCCTGCCTGTTCATTGCTAGTCTGGACTCTTTTGCTGCCTTTCGGAAGCAAATGAAAACATGGCTCTTTTCTCTTCCGTAATGGCAGGTTCTCTTTTTCGATTGGATTTAGCTGATGCTCCTTTCTGTTGTTTTCTAGAGCTTTGTCACCTTGGCATAATGTGCTCTATAAGTTATTTTCCATTTCTATGTGTGGCGGTGGGTCTCACCACTATCAAGGATAGCTTTTCATGCTTTGCAGGCTAAAGGTGAATTAGACATCAAAGATCTGTGGAAAGTTTTATCTACTACAGCAGCTCATGCTGACCAAGATGTTCATGACAATTTTATCCTGAAGCCTTTGCAGCCTAATTCGTTATCTACTGCAATTAGAGCAAGTAATTTGCCATTAGAATTGGCACCTACCTGCCATTTACACTTATTGTAATTAATGACAGGTAATCCACAGGAAAGAAATCATTTGACTTTCTAGATCATATTGTTAGATTGTGAAAAATCTTTCATCCTGGCACAATGCATGCTTTAAAGTGATTCGGGCCTGACTTCCTAGACCTTATTTTTGGCTTGTGGAAAAGGGGATCGTAATATGGCAGATGTTTGTAATGAAGTATTCCTCTCCACCTCCACCAAGATCTAAATCAGGCCCTCTGTCTCTGGTCATCTGGAGTATCAAGATGTAAACATTGTCCAAATTTCTTCCCTTTTCACTAACCCTAAATTTGATTGACACTGACAACAATGCAATCTCTACCTTCCTTTGGAATGGGACACTTAGTTTTTCGGAGCCATAGGAAGTTTTGTCTCACATTGTAAAATGGGTGTTGATCTTTCCCTGAGACCTTAGGCGAAAAAATAATCAGACTTTTTACAATTTCTTAAAGAGATAATCTTATCTAAAGGAAAAGATAAGAAGTGATATTGCCCAAAAAACATAATGCGCCTCAGGTTCATGACTGTGTGTTTTCTATTGACAGAATAATGCAGTTTATGTGGAAAGGTCTCGTATAGTATAGTCTACATGGGCAGAACCCAGAAACTGTTAATTTAGGTACATGGTGAATATTGGTCAGGGCTCAACATTCTGTGATGGGCTTAGTGTGGGTGATGCCTCATTTTCGGTATGTTTTCTACTCTGGCTTCATAGAGCTTTAGCCAAAGTGTGGGCTTTACGTCTTAGCCCCATTCAGCCATTGATGTTATTGGGTAGTTCATGGTTTGCTATTACCTGAATGAGCTATTCATCATGATCATAGCATTTTCTGGATGGTTACAGTATCCCATTCGTGTTCCTATTAAGTACTGGTGGATGGGGCATCAAGAGGTACTTTTTGTTTCATTCCTGGCCTAGAAACATCTCCAACAGCCCTGTCATTAAAGCATGTGTGAATAAAAAAATACATATATATATATATATACATATATATATATATATATATATACATACGGGGGCTTTGGGTCAGTCTCTTTCATCTATTGGTCTGTCCAAATGTCATGCACACTTTCATTTTGCCGATCAGAGAATTAGGGGCAATAGATCTTCCAACTTCAGCCATTGCTTTCTTGCACTGAGAATGAAGGTATTTTGGTTGTTAACATGTGTACATCTGCCTAAAAGGAAGTGCACTTCAGTACTTGGGCTGAAGGTCCTTTACTTAACTTTGCTATTTATTTTTTTCACATTTATCCCAATATCCTTTTTTTGCTTTTTCCTGAGTTACTCTTTGTGTATTTAACCTGCATCTGGTTACAGTACTTCAAAGTCAAATGTACCTCTGCTTTATGCCAATAAAAATCATATTTTGCAGTGTTATGCATTAAAACTTAAAAAGGTATATATGAATGCCTACCCGCCCGTAGCATTGTTCTATTAAAATTAAAATTATAATTATTAAAAATCTAACCACCAATGCTTCTTTAGACTGCAATGCAAATTGACAGGTAGCTGAGAAAGTATGTGCTTTTATAAAACACACAGCTACTCACTAATTGTTGTTGTGCATAAATTTGTTTTGCTTTACTGACCATATAACTTGCGTATGAGTTTAGTTCTTATTTTGTGCACTTATGGAAACCCGTGCGTGCACACGCTTTGTTTAAAAAGGAAAGAAAAATATAGTTTTTTGTCAAATGTATTTAGCATAGAATATTTTGAATTCTAGGTCTTTTAATTTTACCACCTACAACAAAAAATTATCTTCAATCAATCAATCAAAAGAATTTATAAAGCGCGCTACTCATCTGTGAGGGTCTCAAGGCGCTTGGGGGGGGCAGGAGGGTCACTGTTCGAACAAACATGTTTTGAAGTTTTTTATGAAGAGCAGGAGGTCTCTGGTTCTGCAGATGTTGGTAGGGAGGGAGTTCCAGGTTTTGGGGGAGAGGTAGGAGAAGGACCTGCCTCCTGTGGTGGTGCGTTGGATGCGGGGGACTGTGTCTAGGGCGAGGTTGGCTGATCGGAGGTTGCGGGTGGGAGTGTGAAAGTTCACTCTTTCGTTGAGGTATGTCGGGCCGGTGTTGTGGAGGGATTTGTGTGCGTGGATGAGGATCTTGAATGTGATTCTCTTGTTGATGGGGAGCCAGTGAAGGGTTTTGAGGTAAGGTGAGATTCGATCGTGGCGGGGAGGCCAAGGACGAGGCGCGTGTCTGTGTTCTGGATTCTCAGAAGTTTGCGTGTGAGTTTGAGTGTGGTGCCGTCGTAGAGGGCGTTACCGTAGTCTAGTCTGCTACTGATGAGTGCATGGGTGACTGTCTTCCTGGTCTCTGGGGGAATCCATTCGAACAATTCTTTTTAGAGTGCGGAGTGTGAGGAAGCAGGAAGAGGTAAGAGCATTGATTTGATGTGTCATGGAGAGGGAGGGGTCCAGGATGATGCCGAGGTTGCGTGCGTGGTTTGCGGGGGTGGGTGCGGGTCCTAGGGCGGTGGGCCACCAGGAGTCATCCCATATGGTTTTGTTGGGGCCGAAGATGATGATTTTGGTTTTGTTGGAGTTAAGCTTGAGGTGGTTAGTTGTCATCCAGTTGGCGGTGTCGAGGAGAGCTGCATGTAGGTTGGTTTTGGCGGTGGTGGGGTTGCGGGTGAGGGAGAGGACGAGTTGGGTGTCATCTGCGTAGGAGAGGATAGTGATTCCGTGTGATCGGAGGATGTTGGCTTGGGGGATCATGTAAATGTTGAAGAGTGTGGGGCTGAGAGAGGACCCTTGGGGGACTCCGCAGATGATCTTGGTGGTGGTGGAGTGGAAAGGTGGGAGGCGGACTCTCTGTGTCCGGTTAGTGAGGAAGGAGGTGAGCCAGTCTAAGGCTTTGTGGTGAATTCCTATGTTGTGGAGGCATGTGCAGAGTCTGTGGTGGCAGACAGTATCAAAGGCTGCGGAGAGGTCTAGGAGGATGAGTGCAACGGTCTCGCCTTTGTCAACTTTGGTCCTAATGTCGTCAGTGCATGCGATGAGGGCGGTTTCTGTGCTGTGGTTCTTGCGGAACCCGGATTGTGAGGGGTCAAGGGTGTTGTTTTCTTCGAGGTAGTGGGATAGGCGGGTGTTAACTAGTTTCTTGGCGACCTTGGCGGGGAAGGGGAGGAGGGAGATGGGGCGATAGTTGGAGAGGATCTCTGGGTCGGCTTTGTTTTTTTTTAGGAGAGCGGTGATTTCCGCGTGCTTCCAGGGGTCTGGGTAGGTGGCGGAGTCGAAGGAGGAGTTGATTATATCTTCAGACTCCTTTTCATAATGCTCTTAGAGATTACAACGTAACCCTGCTACTATGGTCTGTTCAGCAAAGTGGTCCGTCCTACTGTCAGATTCCATATTGTTGTAGCCCAATGTAGAGTTTCATGATAGCATTTTCCTTCTACAATAGTTGAGGGTAAAACAAATAAAATGCCGAACTACTCCCATATACCCATTACAATAGAAAGCTAGATATATTGTATTTGCCAATTCTTCTTACAAAATGATTTCCGATTACATATATATTCCTTAATGCTAGTCATAAACAGAACCACCGCTCAGAAGAATTATAGAATTTCCTCACATCACCAGAACTTTGCTTCTCTTTAACAATTGCACACTCAAATTTCTTTGCTCAAGTAAATGAGAGGATCGGTAAAATCGATGTAAAATAATTATGTCTAAAGAAACAGGAAGCTGCAGTCAGTTATTTATTGCTCCAGTTTACGACATATTCAGTACCTGCCTTTACCAGTTTTGTTATCTTGGCAAGAGAATAAACACTGTGGCCGGATGTCGAAAATGCCGTATGTGTTCTGCCATTCCTGTAAGGTTTACTTGTAACCCTAGAGAATTGTTCAAATGTATATACTACTGGAAATCACATTTTAAAAACAGTAAACAAATAAAAACAGGGAATACAGTAATATCTATATCACAATACCCAGGACCCACACTGAGCATACAGAAACCCGTAAAAATATCTAGAATTTAACTTACTGCCAATTAGAACATGAGTGATATGCATTGCGGAGCAATCCATCAAATAAAAGAGAATTAAATGGTTGTTGCTTAGTAGGGTTTTGTGGACCAATCATGAGGCCAAACGAGGCCAGCACTACATGGTTTCTATTCAGCTGACATTCAGATCTGTCTGTTTTCTTTGTTTTTATTTGTGAAATTATATGAGCGTGGCATTTTATATTCAATTTCTCTTTTTTATCTTTGTTCGTTGCCTTGGCATATTTAGGATCTCTGCCCTAAGTGTTTCTATCAATGTAGTAGAAGCCGTTTAGTAAAAACTGAAATATTGCCTGTTCACGTTGCATGGCTGACAATAGCCGCCATGTTTTTGCATGTTTTTGTTTTGCAGAATCAAGCCTCAGAGAGGGTCGGGTGACCCCAATCACTGCTGCTTCCTTTTCAGTGAATGGGGGGCTTTTCTTCTTCTTTTCAGGATGACCAGGTTTTCCCTGGCAATTCTGAACTGGAAACGTGTATTCCAGGAGTAACGCCCAAATAGAGTTGATTTTCTGGTGTATGCTGGGTATTGGTCAAATCTTCCTGCAGCGAAGGCAGCTGAGGCTTCTCTTGCAGAAACCTGGCATCCATACACCTCTAAATGGGGAGGGAAAATACTGAGTTTAGATGACTGGGCATCCACCACTTTTTCTGCAGATGTTCCACATCCATCCAATTCTAAATGAGCTCATCTGTGATTCAAGAGTACCATGCGGAACCAAGTGCTCTTATCTGTTGTAACTGCTCGAATCAGGATTCGAATCACCCAAGCCATTTCACATTTCCCCATTCGAATTTATTTAGTCGTCTTGAACGATCTAAGGCCCTATTTTTTATTTTGAGTTTTATCCCTACCATACACAATCATCAATCATGTAAATATTGTTGGAGAGTTGGCAACAAAAAGGATACGAGATTGCTTCTCCTAGAAATCGGTTTTGTTGTTACAACAGACATCAATTGTAAGAGAAGAGACAAGGGGGCATTCCCAAAATATTTGCAAGTCTTTGGCAGTGCACTTCCAGGCAACAGACAGAATGTAGAGAATACCAAGTAGAGTTCTGTGTGTCTCAGTAACATCTGTGCATTAGAGGTTGAGAAGGAAATGAAATATGTAAACAAAGTTTTTACCATATATACGTCTATCAGTAGTGCAAACAGTACCGCTGCATTGTCCGCCTCCCAAAAAAGTCATCTGGCCCTGTGCTGGTGCATTTGATCAATGCTGAAGTCAGCATTAGGTTAGCGAAAGATAGGTCTGAATCCCCTAATGATAGCTGCCCAATCTCAATCTTTAGAAAGTGGTTCCATGCATTATTTCACCTTTATCAAGATAATTTCAATGGCCTGCTTTTGTGAGTTAACTAGAACACCTCTCCTGACCAAAAACAAAATGTTATCCTGGGGACATGGAGAACTATAGACCACTCATGATTCATCTGCCTATTGCCATAACAATGGAGCAACATCTGACTTACTAGCTCTCAGGTCTCGGAATTTCCAGAAGGCCTTGAGTAGGACCAGGTGGGTTATTGCCCCAGGCACTCTTCTGAGTCTCTTCAATTAGCAGAACTGACAACTTGAAAAGTGCAAGAGCTTTGGGCATCCCCACTGGACTACTCCTTTTGGACGTGGCTGACCTCTCCATCTTGAGCAAGCATGCTGCAGCAGTCACTATCACTGTTACAGATTTGGACTGGTCTAAGTCCGTTCTTAATAAGCAAGGTTTTCCACGTTTATCAACTTTTACCACTTTTATCAAATTCAGGTGGATAAAATAGAGGACAGCGCATCAAACAAAAGGTTTGTCTCCCTTAGAAGATGCTTGCTGCTAAAACTAGTACTATCTTGCATCTCCTCCTTCGGATCATCATAGCACTTTCTTTATAGTGTCATAGAAATTCGGTCTTACAAACCATGCAAGCAATTTGAAAATTAGCTTCTCCTTCATGTTACATAATTGCATGATTACTTTCAGTAACAGCTTTTTCAGTCATGGCAGCAAGGAGCTGGAATGCTTTACCAACTCATCTTCGAAGCATCTCTGGTACACTTCATAAAAGCCTTAAAAAGTTACCTTTTCACTCATAACAACTAACATCTTTACTCCCAATTTTACATTGAGTGTGTTGTTTTTTTTGTTTTACTCTAAACATAGGGTGCACAGCCTAGAAACTATGGTGAACGTGCGCTCAACAAATGACACACGCATGTTGTGGAGTTTGCTCACTTGGGTATTCAGAATGTGAGTCTTATTTTGAAATCTCAATGTGATTTAGGGCATTTGCATGTGAATACTAATTTGAGACAACGTTTCTCCTGAAGGATAAAACTGAACATAACATATAATGTTCAATAGTATGGAGCATACGTCTTTTTAATACAATCATGATAGTAGTGGAGATAACGTCACACACCCATGAAGATCTCACATATCATGCAATCTTTGACCCTGATGAAATCATACACATTAGGAAAACATTCTGCTAAAAGTGTAAGAAGTGCATTTGAAATATCACAAAAGTTGGAAAAAGTGTCACAATAGGAAGCATAGGGATTGCAGGTGCAATCCATGAAGAACCTTTAATTAAACACCTAGCCACCAGGTACCAAGGTATGCGATACATCTAACTCATCAGTAGTCATGATCAGTGTGCTGGATCATGACTAGTATACAGAGGCACCTTTACCTCCTTTCAGTGGCTAGTAGTGATTCTCAAGATGGCCGCTTAAAACCTGAGTGACGTCACCTAAGAAAACAATGGAGGTTCACATCTAATTGACGTCATTGAATTAAATGTCTAGAAAATATCTGTCTACAGCGCAAGTTCAAAATATAATGACTTGTGTTGTGTTTGCAGTCTGAAATATTGGCCGGGTAGTAGGTCATGAGGCAACATGCGATAAGGCACAAGGGCAGTCACACCAAGGGCAGTCAACAAAAGGTGATAACAGCATCTGAAAGCAACTAATACAGCTGGTGTGGTGTTACACAGTTAGTCCTTCATAAGTAATAAAATCTCTCCATTAACCTGGAGTGCAGGGCAAGCATACAGAGAGGACGTTTCGCCCTGCACAAGAATCATTTTCTTCAGCTGTAGTGTAAGCCTGGTGAGTCACACAAGGAATATTTTCTCACTTCTTTCCAATCGGAATATGAACTCACTGAATGTCTGATCAGCAGCCTTTACAGTAAAGTCAAGACTTTATTTCGAGACCTTGAAAAATTACTGATGCGTTTCTAAGTAGGTTATTTAACTTTAATAGCTAATGCAGCTGTTCACCACCAGCTCAAAAAAGCTTTATAGACTACAGTAAATTGGTGGAGGAAATTTGGTGTACCATTATTACTTCAATTACATAAATACAGCATTTTAAGGTTAAAATATTTTCCAAAATTGATATTGGCACAGTATATTTTTCCCTCTGCTTTTTCTATCGCCTTCTTCAAGCAGACAAAGCAAGAAATGAACATAAAGTTGCCCTATTAATATATATGCCATTCAGAGGGCAGCAGTTGAAACGGGTGGAAAAATAGGAATATTTGAACGTAGTCTTGGTGGTCTTTTTTAAGATGCACTTTAACATCAAGTTTTATAGCTGTGTGCTTGTAGCACTGTAGTTTAAGGAAATGTAAAAGCCAGAGCTGCAGCCTGTTGTTATGAGACTGCCAGAGAAATGTGCTGGGTATCCAACTTTCTAGACTTATGTATACAACACAGGGCACAGTAGCATGTTACACATTTTATTTGGAACTAGTGTGCTAATAAAACAATATTCACGCATTTGTTACTGAGTTGTTATCACTGTAGTAGAGCTAAACTGACCACTGATTAATGCCTATCACAGTCGTGGCTGGCGACGGTGCACAGTGGTGGGATGGGGGAAGGGGGGCAACATGGAACGAGGAACAAAACAAAACCAATACACTTGGAACAATACAAAACCATAAAAAAATAATACAAAGAAAAAACACGTACCTCCGTACTGCCAGTCTTCTCCTCTCTGCTGACCTGCAGGCCAATCCTAACACTACATGAGAGCAGCATTAGGATTGGCCGGAGCACCCTGATTTAGCGCTCTCAGGAAGACTGGGAGTCTGTGCCTGCTCTCTCAAACCCGGCAACACCGTGCTGGGTTGGAGTGAGCACAGTGCGCATGTGTGTTTGGCCGGGCTGAGACAAAAATGTTTGTTTATATTTTCTGCACAGGAAAACCAGCATGGCATAAACCATATATGCAAATCTGCTGAACGTAAAGATGGAACGGTGGTCTTGAATCTTAATCTATGGTTATAATCATCATACAAACCCTGTCAATGGTCATACAGACCTTAGTTGGTGTAAAGAGGAAATGTAGAGCTAGCATTTAAATACATTTTCATAAACAGTGAGAATGTAAATTAATTCAAATATTGACAAACTCTGGATTAAAACATTGACCATAATCCATCATGAATTCTAAAACAAGCATCCTTAATTATACGTTAATATGGTTAACAGTCCATATTTCAGAATGAAGAAAGTAGATCATTAGCAAGAATTACATAAAGAATACAGCATATCCTGGAAGTGTGTTCTGTAAAGGAAATCCCTAATTTAAATTAGTTGATATGGTTCGGGAATAGGGGAATTTAGTTTAAGCAAATGTGGCAATGTGCCATCTTCAGAAACAAAATAAAGGTCTCTGAATGAGAAAGTAATAATGATTAACATAAAGCCATACACTCTGTGGATATCATCGGAGGTGAGAATGGTTTGTCAGTTCAAAATCAGCAAGCATCTCTCCTAACTAGTCTCAGGACCACACACTATTATTATTCAACAAAACATTAATTGCAACATTTCAGCTTGTTGCCACTCTCAGGAACGAATCAGTTCTTTCCAGATTCTTGGAGCAGGTATACTCTCCATGTCTAACAATGATCAATGCATGGCTATGTCCTTGAATTATATAGCATGTTAACTCGGCTGCTGCTCATAACAGCTAAATAATAGCTAAATACAGTCACCTACCACAATTGAATATGTATATATATTGCAACACGGTAGACAATTAGCAGTGTGAAACTAGTATGTTTTAATTGTCATTTTTATATATATATATATATAACCAAGTGGCCGTTGCCACTAGTTACTAAGTGATGGTCGCCACTAGGTAATTATAGTTAGGACAATTTTTTTCCATAGATTGAGCGTTTTTTGTTTTGCCAATAACTTTGGTGCAGCTTGATGAGTCTTCATTACATTTTCAAAACATATACTTTGGTCAGTTCAGCTGCTGTCTTGCAAGTTTCAGGGAGATCCATGAAGCATGGGCTGAAGTAAAGGGGGGGTCCCAAAACACTTTTTCAACATTCTGTGCCTATGTGGATTTTGCATTCTTTAGACATGCTTACAGCCTGAACCGCTGAACAGAATTACATCAAATTTGACACGAAGCTAGATCGTGTTCCACAGATGTAAATCCATTCAGTAGTTTCTGAGATATTAGAGTTTAAAAAATATAATCTCGACCCGCAAATTGGCAGATTCAGATTCGCAAATCAAGGGAAAAGCAAGGCCCTGATTGGCTGGCCGCAACCTGACAGAAAAGTTGCAGCCACCATCTTGTTTGTGGCTTCAGCTCAGGGTTTGGAGAAGATGAGTGCAAAAACACATATGGGGTCAGGATAAAGGTATCCTGACCCCATAGGACACACGGAGGTGTCGGGACCCCTCGAGGGCAAAAAATTGCCCTTTTTTTCCATTGGATCTGCGGATCCCTGATTCAGGAATTTGGGGATGGATTCACAAATTCAGAGAAAATTTGGGAAAAAAACACCCACTTCATCCAAACTCATGCTATGCAGCATGGGTTTGGGTGTATGCATGGAGGTTGGCCATCGGGCTTCGGCCTAGCCAGGCCCTGTGGCCAACCTTTGGCTGTGCGCGGCGCTGCTAATATTTACATTTATGCGTGCTAAAAATCCATAGAAATTCACTGAAAAAAAGCAAAGGCTACAGTAACGTTAGAGGTAGGTTCTGAATTTACTCGCACAAAACCTTAGAAATTCAACAGATATAGGGGGTTATTCTAACTTTGGAGGAGTGTTAATCCGTCCCAAAAGTGACGGTAAAGTGACGGATATACCACCAGCCGTATTACGAGTTCCATAGGATATAATGGACTCGTAATACGGCTGGTGGTAAATCCATCACTTTTCCGTCACTTTTGGGACGGATTAACACCTCCTCCAAAGTTAGAATAACCCCCATAGTTATAGTTATTTCAAGCAACAATAACTCGCCCCATAAGTTAACTATACCTCGCCTCCCTCACCATGCACTAATTATCCCAGATATTACAGCACTCATGACAACTTCTATAATGTCATTATAAACATAAATGAAACATTAGAAGTAAAATTATTGAAGAAAAAACTCTGGAGGGGGTGTGCAGCTACCTTAGGGCACAAGTTACAGTTACTTGAAATAACTCCAACGAAAACTGCTGAATTTCTAAGGTTATGTGCAAGCAAATTCAGAACCTAACTATAACAACCCCGTAACCTTTGGCTTTTTGAGTCTCTCTCTATATATATATATGTATACATAAAACTATAATTTGTGCATTTGTGCCCCCGCCAAGCACTGCTTATAACTTCACATATTACATTATTCAGGAGAAGTTAAATGACATCATTCATGACATCAATGATGTCTCAAGTGATGTTTTTAGTGACATCAATAATTATATCATACAATTATTATGCACTATCCTATAGGGATTTCAAACTTGAAATAATTCAAGATACTCCACCTATACTGAATTTTCTATTCACCTTAATGGGATTACCCTCTAAAAGACTTCAAATAACCAAGAATTTTAAGTCATGAGGTTGACAAGTTTACATTTGCCACAGAAAAGACACCTGCCTGGCCCTCTGGACAATTCTCCATAGTTTAGTAAATTATACACATTCCTGAGACAGACACGAAACAACCTTTGATCCATGCTTACAATACCAGTGTGACATACACCCCTACATTCCACAGTAATCAACAAACTGCAGTGCCTCAATATCTGGAAAAACATCAACACCTTATAAACATCCTTGCTACATAACATTTGTTTATACTACTGGCTGACTGTTTATCAAGGGCACATTCTCAGATATCCACCTGTGGATAATCTATTGTCAACAGCACTTCTGGCCTCTCTCACATATTTTTAATAACAGTCATTGGCTTTAAGCCATGACTTACTTGTAAGCATACACCTGAAACCCACATCAGATGTGCTCAGTCATTGCCTTGTTTAACATGGAATAATATCTGAACCTCAAATGGCAGTGGTTTGTAAATGGTGCAACATGTACATTTCAATATGCACAATCACACCTGCCTCCATAGCTTACATGGAGTACACTCAGGAATTCTATGCTGCATATGACTTTAGTGTTATCATGATGATGTCTTCTGAGATGTAATCAGTGATGTCATGATTGATGTCATTTAACATGTCACGAGTGATGCAATATGTGAGGTCATAAGCAGTGCATGGCAAGTTCTAGTTAGCACAATAAAATATAACTAGCAATTTTTTTAAACGTTAGTATATATCTTATGTCACCACCTAACTATAGTGTCTATAATTTGTATTCTTAGTTCAATTTAGTGCCTTTGCTTGGTTTGGTGGTTGGTGTAAATCCACTTAAGAACATTTGAGAAATAACATTACAAAAATGTCTTGGTTTGTGTTCAAAGTGTTAAACAGTTATAGATATTGGGACCATTAGTCCGCAGGCAATAACAAACCCTGACCCAAGGACAATTTTGGGATCCAAATTAAAAAAATACATTCAACTATATAAGAGAGATATGTTTATCATCTTCCATTTAGAGTTCACTGTTTTAGTTTCTTTGATTATCGTCTGCTTTTATATATTTAGATCAGTTAGTACTTTTGTGGGCTGCAGCTACAAAGAATTGGGGATGGAATTGCATGTGCTCAATGGTTTTTGCTGTGTCGCTCTGTAAATTGTTTGAAATACACAAAAAAACAGAAAAACCGGCCCATCGCTCCCCAAAAAACCCAAAATGCAAATTATTCAAAAGGTCTTGCCTCTATCAACTCTTAGGGCCTACACAGTGGTACATGGTGGGTCGTGTGTCGGGCCTGGTCTTCGGTCAGGCTCTGCAGCCAAACCCTACTGTATACAGCCAGAGAGGTTAGTGGTGTGAATTGGATTGATGCAAGGCATGCCATCAACCAGGACCTGCATATAGCGGAATGCCCTGTGCCCAACTGTCATATGTGGTACAAACTTTTTTAAAAATCATGGAAAAACGTTTAATGCTATGGTTCGCTTTTGTTATAACTCCAACATATACATATTAAAAAACAATGACATTTTCTTAAACACAGTTAAAGTTTGAATTATTAATTCAAACAGAAAAAAAAACACTCAACGTTGCAAGTTATGGTTAGGTCTGCGATCCATGACTTGAACAAGAGCCATGAAACCACAACTCACACACCAAATTGAATGGTCATGAATGACCTCACTAAAATGTAACTGTCACCCACTGACGGCATCACACTTACAATTACAGTATTACATGCACACTATCACACCGATGCACTGGTAGCTGTTGCACTCCCTGGATTATACTCATCACGTCAATTTTGCCACTCTGACTCGTGCACTCCTTTTTCATAGATTCAGGGAAAGCTCTGGCAAGCACTTGTGCGGATCCCTCTCACAGGAGGATCCGTGCCTGGTTTGAAGAATCTCACTCCCAAAACACCCCACAGTCATGCATTATCCATGCCCCAGTGTGTGCAGGTCAACCTCTTTGCATGTGGTCTAGTGATTACGTGTTTGTCTAAATGTGCACATTCTAGTGAGTATGTGTGTCAGTGCGGTGGTTATTTAACACAAATCAAGACAAGGACGCGGAGTGCTCTACATGGTCAAAGGAAAAAACACAATCTACGAATGACTGCAGTGGTAGCTGGTTTCCAATAGAGGTTTATCTTTGGGTATTTAATGAATTGGAGCAGGGTTGAGGAAATCCTGATTGATACTGAGCACAGTGACAGGAGCATGGATACAGAAGGCTGGTTTTATTTTCTGTACCTCCATCTCCAGTCTGCTGGAGTCCTACTTGTGTGTGTGTGCTCACAGAGTCACCAGAATTCTAAGCTTGTTTGCAAGATTAGCATAAGTGTCTATTTTGGGGGTGTTAGCTTTAAAAAGCTGTTTTCCTGAAAGTGAGCATAACAATGGGCACTGACTAGAATCAGAATGCTTAGGTTTTCGTTTTATTAATAAATTGTTGATGTTACAAACAGCGGTGAGATGGTTTCATGAAACTCCGTGGCTGCAGCACTTACTGCATAGTTAAAGATTTATCATATTTGACACATAATTGCAGATTTCACAAACAAATGTTTCTACGAATTAAAATAATACTGCACGAGCAGAGCCATATCATTTGCATTTTTGCTGCATATTTGGTGCTCCATGATGTCATAGACCTTTTACACCCCGACAATAGTGCATATGGTGCCTGAGGGCTGTCTTTGGAATAATAAAATGTATATTTCACAAACAGTGAAATATTTACATATTTGACTGTTTCTATGAAAGATTGTTTTTTGTACCTCTGCATTTTGTGCAATAAAAGCATCCAAAGATACATATAATCAAAAGACACAATCGAGTAAGTAGCATGATAACTCGATAAGCAATTACCAGATTGCACACCAAATTGACACCCAATATATGGTGATAACGATTCCTACTGGATAGAAAACAGTTACTTTTTTTGTAGTACAAAGAAAACACTGAGAAGCGTGATTCATGGTTACTAACCAACTATGAAATCAAGGAAACCACAAAACATAAAATGTACAACTTCAAGAAAAAGAAAAACAAGAGCGGAACACATCAGACTCAAGTGCCTCGGTCTTCACAGTTAAGAGTCATGGAACTCTGTAACATATGCTATCACTTGATTTTGGAACAGGAATATCTCACAACCTGGGGGTACAAGTCACTTGGGTCAAAGGCTCTCATGTCCATGGGCCAGATCTAGTCAAGGACTTTAGGCATATCACAGGGGCTATCAGTGCATGAGCTCAAAGACATTACGGTACACACCATTACTATGCAGGCCCTCTTCCATGTTTCTGGATCTAACTTCTACACATGCTATATAGGTCTGCATCACATTGCATGTTCAGCATCATAGTGTTGCTTGACAACACTTCTCTTGCACATAGGTCAGCTAGTGATGGGCCCATACTATCACTGCATCAGCTGAAGGCTAATAGGTAAAGCGATGAGTCAAGAGTTGGATCATACAAAGATGAACAAAAAAGACAAAGCAGAATGTATTTGTTAGGAGCAACTTCTCTTGAGCCCATGCTATAACTGAACCCACATGCTCATGTGGGTTTTTAGGTTGATAGGCAGATATCCTTGAGAAGCTAGTGAGGGATGTAAAGGACTTGTTGACTCCCTGTATCCAAATTTCCTAGCTCCTTGTGCTTCCTGGTGACTTTCATGAAAGAATGGTAAGCACTATTGCAGGCAGGGCGCATTCCAAGAGTGCTGATAGGTGGGGTCCCTGCACTGCCCACGACATGGGCATGGGCAGAGCAGGGGCCCACCTGTGGCCCTATCTCTGCCTTTCCGACAGCTTTCTCAAGGCAGTGACACCGCCATGAAAAGGCTGGTAGAAAGGCAGGTCATGATCAGCACAGTGGTGCTGCCGTGGTCACTGCCGTGTTTGACCATGGCTTTCCCCATCGCCAGTACCATGGGATCATTGATCCTGGCAGTTTCAGCTGTGTTGTGGCGGTCTGACCACCAGCACCTTAATCTGGCGATCGGACCACCAACGATGCGGCGGGCGTTCCGCCACAGTGATTACAGCGGTCCAAGGTCCTCGGACCTATGATTGCCACAAACTGGTTTTCTACTGGAACAATCAGTAATTTGATCTCCAGGATGGTGCAAAAATAAGCAAAACCAGCTAAAATCTGTATTTTTATCTGTTACCTGTATATACTGCAAACAGCAAATATATATAGATAGCACTTGCGTATTTGTTCTACAGTTGTTCTATTGATTCATAACTAGTTAACTAAACAAAGGCAGACTCATCATGTTACAAATCAACACATATGAGTTTGTATTCAGTCTCACTTAGTGTCACATCCAGCCCTCTGCAGATTCTTAAAACCACAAATGGCTGGCATTTTTCTCATGGCAAGGTGGCAACCCTACTTAGTCCTGATATAATACGACATATACCACTCGTGTAGGAACCATTGCACCAGGGACAATGCAGATCTGTGTTGTTTTGATGGATGTCTTCCATGAGCTGGGGTGGAGCTGCAGCTTATACGTAAAGACCAAAGCTCAGACCAAAAGAGGTCCATGACCATCCAATGGTAACCTTAACAACAGGTGTACTAAATATCTGTAAACAAACCAATGCTCACATTCATTTCTGTAAAAACATATGCACATAATATTTTAAATCATCCACAGTCATTCCAAAAATGAACATGAAAAAGTTCCATTTGCCGCAAGTGTCTGGACTGAAGCTGTTTGAAAAGAAAAGTAGGCACTACTCTCGGGTGCGGTACTTGAACCCCAAAAGTTTCTGATATACTTCCAGCAGCTGGAGACAAAGAAAAGGTGATGAGATAGGCACCTCCCTGAACCAATTTAGAGTGTCCACATGCCTAGTGTACATGAAGGGAGTTCTAAAAGGGTCTTTCAAAATATGCCAACACAAGCAAAATGCAGGAGAATCCCCCCAGACAAATACAAAAATGTGTGGAAAGGAGCAGTTGCACACATACCCAGGAGTGGCATACACACACCATCAGTGAAGGAAGGGTCCAGAGTCTGAGCTACAATTCATCATGAGCAGACTTTTGAATGTTGCAAATATATATTGAAAATTTCCAATTGAGATAGGACATCACTGAATTTGGCATTTCTGGCATATAATCCACAATATAATTTGATAATGAATAGTAGTCAGTGACTTTGAAATCACTTCTTCAATAGTCTTTGAAAGAGAAGGCCCAAACTTGTGAGAAGAAATAGTATTGTCAAAAGAGTGGTACCAGTGGGGATTTAGAAAATCCAGTACTTTTCAACTTCACTAAAAGTCCAAGGTTATAGATAGAAAATGCAACTCTGCCGTCCAATGAACGGATATGGCTATATGAGCTCAAGTATAGGTTGAACATGATATGCTTAATGACCTCAGACAATCCATTCTGATGTTCTTGTTTCAAATAGGAATTATGAAACATGCCTGCTTCCAGGGGACTATGATTGAGAACACCCCTCAAACCTTTTATAGTTGAACCATCAGCACCTTCAAGCATTGGCAGGGCTCTCTAGTTCCACCTATGACAGTCATACACAGAGAGATATTTTCATGCAAATCAGGTTAACTTTAAGTCTGTTGTTGTAATTACTTAATCAGAGAGTTAAACTAAAGCACAGTTGTCATTTTCTTTCCTTACATTGTTTCCCTGCTCCTCCCCCACCTTGTATCACAATGGTATGTTACATGATGTGAGATTCTGTAAAAATTCTATCTTGATTCATCTCTGACCGAAGAGCTGATGGCGTACCATTAAACCTACTATGAACTAACTGGACTCTCAGAGTTATTATAACATGTATTCTTTTCGATTATGTAAGCCTTCAGAGTGCCAAAATACTAACAATATAATCTAAAGTGAGTAAGTGAATTGATCCTGAAGTTATTTTATTGTAACTGTGTATAATACTCACTGAAATGCACCCTCCCCACAACATAATTTAGACATTACCTTTATGATTCATACAGATATACTATAATTGATCTCGAACTACATATGGAATCAATCAGATTGTTAAGAGACTTTCAGTATTCCAAAAGTCAGATCACAGCCTCTCCTCTGCTGGAAGAAACATTTACTAAAATAGTCAAGGAAGCCTTCTGTCATCCTGAAAAAGAGCCATGCCATGAGGAGTAATATTTTTTGTAACAGATATTAAAGAATATTGTATGCCATGCCAAAAACAGTGTAGTCTTTGTTGTCGAGATATTGAGGCAAAGGTCAACTTGAACCCTGAACACGCCACTAGTCAAAAACCACTTCAATCCCTCATCAGGGGTAATAAGGACTGTATAAATACCATTATAATTACATACATTATGATTCTTGCTGGAATGTTGTCCTTTCAGGAGCAGACATATATTTATTATTTACTGATATTAACTCCTAAAGTTTATGAGTCCTGGTAGAAGCCTTTGGCACACATTTCATTCAAATTCAAACCTCGAACAAATAACCTAAATTACTTAGAAGACTTAACATTCTTTTCCAAGCTTCCAAATATTTGGCCCTGAAAATAGGTAAATGCTTTATTCGTAGGAAGTTGAAATTTAAGAGTAAACAAAACATCAAGGACAGGCTTAACAGAAGGGTAAACAGGGTCTTCATGCAACACGTAACTTATCCTCTTCAAGACAAAATTAAAGAATGTAAAGAAATGTGTAAAGAATTTGTATATTTAAATTCATAGAAGGGCTATGTTCCATTTGGAAGGGCCTTGATGAAAGTCTGGACTGAAGAATTATTGTTTGAATGTTGTGGCTGTAACGTATTCTCATATACCACCCAGATGGCTCACTGTATTGGTCTAATGTATAGTCAAGGTTATAGTTGAAAGTATTCTCATACACAGAACACCACAACTGCCACCTAAAAACTAACATTAGTAAATCATTATCATGTTAAACAGAAAGTGGAGTGAATGGTTTCAAATATGACATTGGCCATTCACTCGAAAAAATAAATTTCTTGATAAATTTCTTGAATGTTCTCTTCTCTGGGAGATTTGTAATGATGTAGCCTACACATACAATATAGTGATCATAAAGTTCATCATTTACGACATACAGGGCCCATATTTACAAACAATGACGCAAAACTGCGATAATGCAGTCTTGCATATTTTTTTTTAATGCAAGTCAAAAGGCATTTCTTAGATCCATCTTTGCGCCATATTTAATAAATGACCCAAGATGGCGCTAAGGAATGGCTAGCAAAAGACGCTAGCCGATCAGGAATGGCATTAGGGAACACAGCGCTAGTGGGTCTGAAATGACATTAGGCTGGTTAGCGGAAAAAAAAATACCGCTAACCAACCTAGTGTCATTTTATGACGCCAAAGCAGCCATAAAATGACTCCTGTTTCAGTGTTGATAGGAGTCATCATCTCCACCCCAATGCCCACCACGAGTGACTAGTGTCCCCTGGGCAAGATTAACATACCCAGTGCCAGGCAGGGGGCCCCAGGATAGGGACCCCCAATGCCACTTACAAAATAAACAAATTATACTTACCTGAACTTACCTGGGATGGGGTACCACCTCCTGTAGTTTCCCTGGTGTGTGGGTGGTGGTGTTCCTGGGGCTTGGGATGGGCATCTCTGTGCCCATTCCATAGTGTTCCACCATGGAAATGGGCCTACCTGTACCCTAACGCCTGGTCTGACCCAGGCGTTAAAATAATGGCACTAAGCGGGTTAAGCACCAGAATTTAGGGCCGCCTCCTCCTTGCATGTCGTTTCTGTGCCTGGAGATAAATATGGTGCTAGGGGATTAGCGCTGTGTTTAGGACGGGAACGCCTACCTTGCATCTCATGCAAGCAAGATGGTTTAGAACATCCTAAACATGGTGCTAACTCCTATATTATGACGCCAGACGGGTCTAGCATCAAAATATAAATATGGAGATAGGTTAGTGCTGTTTTAGTGCCAAAATGAATGGGCCATAATATATTTACTACCCTTGGATACATGGTGTTCGTAGGAAACTGTCCTTTGTGGATGGTTACCCCCTACACTTTTTCCTCTAGATGCTGGTGGTTATGACTCTGAAAGTGCAATGGAGCCTGCTAACAAGGCCCAAGGGACAGTGCTCTGTTCCTAATTTGGTAAATGTGAATTGGCATCCCCAATTGGCCAGTACTTTAACCCCCTTGTAAGTCCTAGTATATGGTACCAGTGGTACTCAGGGCATCGGTGTTAAAGGTGTCACTAGGGCCTAAAGCACTGTTTGTGCCACCCTGAGTGACCCAAGTAAACCACTGGCAGCAGGCGGCCTGCCATTGTAGACTGCAGGTGGAGTGTAAACTACTCAAACTCAAATGTGCCAACACCATGTGTGGCACAGTCCAAGGACTGTCTTTAATATAAGTCAGCCTATCCTAAGGAAGGCCTCAAGAGCCCAGGAGACAAGGTGCCTTATATTAAAGATGTGGACCTATAAGTACAAGCTTATATGCCCCTATTGCAGGGGTCTTCAAACTGGGGGGAGGGGCCTCAAGTTATCCCGGGCCGAATGAGGGTTTCAAAAGGGAAGGAACACCAAATAATCTTCAAAAGCCCCTCCCTCACTTCTAATAATCACATTGCAGATACCTTTGCACATTAGTAAGGCCTGCCTGATCAGAATAAAATGTTTGGTATCATGTATGTGATTGCATTTTAAAACAGAACTTAACAGCAATGTTTAAATAAGTGCAGACATATTTAAACATTGTCCATTTAATAGACTAATTGTGAAATATTTGAAGGGGGGCCTGATGATTTTTTCTTTTCCACGGGGGAGGGGCGTGACATTAAAAGGTTTGAAGACCCCTGCCCTATAGTGACCTTCTCCAGTAAAGGCTACTATAAGTGAACGGATAACATGGGCTGGCACCCGGGCAAACCCGAGGTCACCAGTTCCATTATAGTACCACCAAAATGGGTAATGTTTGGTATCAAACAACATGCCTTCTCACCTATGACACAAATATTGTGTTGAGGGCAATGTGGCCTGGACCTAGAAAGCAACCTTAGAGGTTGCCCCCGAGTTACCCCAGTTTTCCTGTGCTTTGGCTGCCAGCCCACAGCTGTTGCCACCAAGACCAAGAATCCCTGGTGAATCCCACTCCCGGAAGTCAGGACAATGGCCTGGACAGGAAGGAGGTCACAGCTCTCTCCTTCCCAGCAAGGCTTGTGAAGTGGCAGATCAAGGCGATGCCCTTCAAAGGTCACACCGCCTCTGAAATTGCGAGCAGACTGTCCCCCAGTGGAGAACAAAGCCATCTCCCTGCCCCCAGGCACATGTGCACACAGGCAGGAGGTAAAATTAGTCAGGAGGCATACGCTTCCCAGAAGGCTGCCACATCTCTAGGGTGGGCAGACTGGTCTATACAGCCAAGGAAGAATTCTGCCACCTAGAAAAGTGGCAAAATAGAAGGTTCCGGGTAGGAAAGGTGCCACAAACCACCAGATGTCATCACCTCAGGGTGGATCAGCCTCTGGGGCTACTAGCCCATTGGCTACTTGCACCCACACCCACTAATGCCTCTAAATCCAGGATTTAAGGGACTCCCCTAGCACCAGAACCTCTGATCTGCAACAACTTGCAAAGAAGGAACATGAGAAGACCTGCATTGACAACAGGAACCTGCACTAACAAAATGCATAGTATCTTAAACCTGTGTCAACCTTCCTGGAACTTCTCAGCTGTGGCTCATCCTGGACCAAAGACTACTTCCCCCAGCAAGAGGAAACCTTGTGTGAGCCAAAGGCAAGACCATACTCACTTGGGCTAACAACACTAGTCCTCCTCACACCATAGGTAAAAAGTACTTATCGGATCCGAAGAAGCGCTGGCCATTGGCCCTCCAAGGGATCACCCAAAGACAAGTAGTGCAGTGCATTGTGGGAAGGGTAGCCCAGGCCCCTGCCTAGATACAGCTGGCTACTGTTTTCTACTGAGATAACTTCTCCTCCACCTTACCACTGCCAAGGCTTATTGGTGGTCAGTCCAGTCATCAATACCTTTACTTCATGCTGCAACCAAAGGTCACCCCACAACACCTTCAGCCAATTTCACCTGTGGCTCCATTGTCGAGCTTTTGCATCCGTTTCCTCACCACACCATTTCAGTGGTAAAACCAGAAACCACTGCTCTATTTCAGCACCAAAGATAGCCAAGCACACCACTGCACCCGAGACGCCCGAGCTAGGTGGAGTTGTTTTACCTGGTGACTCCTGGTCCAGGAGACCACACAATCTTAACCCCTGCTGGGCTGCCACAAACTTGACCTGCAAGTGACCAAGGCCCTCATTACAACCCTGGCAGACGGGGGAGAAGTGGCGGTAATACTGCCAACAGGCCAGCAGAAACAAAATTGAATTATGACCATGGCGGTTACCTCCGTGGTCATCCGCCACTTCTCCACCCCGACCGCCAGGGCGGTGATGACCGCTGGGCTGGAGACTTCTGTCTCCAGCCCGACGGCCGTCACCAGACCGCCGGCGGTATCAAGACCCTGCATATCGCCATGGATTTCGGGTGGTTTGGAACTGCCACGAAATCCATGGCAGTAGGCACTATCAGTGCCAGGGAATTCCTTCCCTGGCACTGATAGGGGTCTCCACCCACCTCCCCCACCCCTGAGTCCCAAAAGGATGGAGGGCTGCCAGCAGTCATAATACGCCGTGCGGAAAACCGCCTGCACTGGCGGTCTTCAGCACGGCGGACTTGAAAAAAGACCGCCGAGGTCGAAATGAGGGCCCAAGTATCACAAGTACCATTTTCAGCACCTGCATCTCCAGCATTCAGCATCAAGGACAGTCACGACACCTGGGCCCCATGAGCCAGGTAAAATTAGTCTGACTGCTGCAGCTTGGTCCTGGAACCTGCACAGCATTAACTAATGGTGGCTTCCTCTGGGCTCACCCCGCAAGTGACCGAGTGTCAACAGTGATTTTTCCCATTGAACTCAATGGTAATGTTTGACAGCTTGTGAAGGTATTGATTTTGTTTCTACTAAAAAATCCTTAATTCTAGTTAAACACATCTGATTTACTTTGTTTTGGTGTGTAAAATGATACAAAAATCTGCTTTATTTTTTATAAATTGGAGTCGGATTCTTTTGAGTCTTGTCAATTACTTATCATCCATGTTGGTGCTCTGAAATTCTTAACAGATATTCCTCTAGTAAAGCCTGAGTACTCTTAGCCACACTGCCAGGAATGTGCTAAGGATTTATTATTGTGAATCTTTTGAGTTTTGTGAGAGTATTACATAGTGAAGCCTAACCAGCATCACTGCATAATACTCCACTTTCCAATAGTATTTCAGATGCCTCAGTAGCGTACATGGAAATGTGAACAGAATAAAAATACAAAACAGACGGTTTGTATTTCAAAATGCATAGAAAGAAAGACCAAAATATATTTTTGCTTTTAAAATCCTCTCCAGAAAAGGAAACCATGGATGAGGACTGGCATAGATCATGAACTAAACATGGTTTTAAAATAAATTTGTGATACATGTTTCAGAAGTGATGCCCTCAAGTGCTCATTATATAACAACACCATGCATTTCTAAACTCTAAAAGAGGAGCTACCCGATGGGATTCCCAGGTTGCCCTGCGAGAATATCAGCCCATAATAAGGAAAACTTGGCATATGCATCAAAGAGGGCCCACTCATTTTTTCCTAAAGGTTTGCTCTTCCCATTATAAACTATGCTCTTTAGGAAATCTGTAATGAGTGGCATAGCCCCCAGTCCATGTTTGTCGTCTTTTTGAAGAGGTGGTCTGTTCAAAAACTGAAGAAGAGGTGGATTGTGTTGAGGATCATAGTCATAGCCAGGACTGGTCCTTCTGCTCACATAAATGTGTATGAAGATCAGGCACTTCAAACACAAGTCGGAGGAAGGTTGAAGATGTATTTATTCTAATGTAAGAACAAGCTCAGAGCAAAGATCTCATCTAGTCAGTTAGTCCAAATGTCTTTCTCCTTTGTCCCTACTACATTCCAGAAGCCCACAGCACTTTACAATTCTACATTCCATGACTGACATCCCCTAGGTCGCACACACCTTCCCCCAACAACAAAATACAACACAAATCACTGACTACACCATACAGGTAGGGGCGGCTCCTCCGTTAGGGTGGAGGAGCGTCGCCACCGCCAGCAGCTGCTGCTGCAAAACCATTTCAAGAAAATGATAATAAACTTTGTTTATTATCATTTTCTTGTAAAGGGGCGGGGCAACGTGGGTGACGAGCAGTGATGGGGAGTGCTTCAGAGTGCATGTGTGTTAGACTGCCCGTCTCGGGCCGGCCATACACACATACGCAGTAGCCTCTCCCTAGCCCAGCAGTGCAGTGCACAGGCTCCCAGTCTGCCTGGGAGCGCCCTGGCTGGGCAATCCCAGCCAATCCTGATGCTGCTCTGAGCAGAGTCAGGATTGGCCACAGGGTGGGCTGGGTGCCGGCGCCGGAGGTAAGTGTTTTTTAAAAAAAATAAATGTAATGTTTATTCCCCCCTCCACGCGCTGCCCCACCCCTTCCGCACCCCGTGAGGCGCGACTGCATACAGGGTATGGTGAGACCATGTTTTGTATCAAACATTTAAATATAACAGTTCTATTTACAAAACATCTAAATACAAGAAATAAATGTATAAAGAATAATGAGAATGTCAAACATAATCCTTTAAATAAGAAGGCTTCTTGGCAATGCAGAGACTCTTTCTTCTTGTACACTGAGAAACAAGAACATCTCTTTCTCCCCCGTGACAACGAGAAATCGAGTTTGACATGCATTATCAACATTCAAGTGTGGGCAATACATTTCACAACTCTGTTTAAATTCCAGATCCTGCTATCCTCTGTTTTGACTGCATTCTTAATCACCTTCAAACTTTTACTTAACTTGGAATGCCCTGTTTTCACCATTGGAAGACTAATCATGACCCAATCACCCACATTCACCACAGTTTTCTTAACCTTTTTTCGATCGACCAATTCACATTTTCTCTTCATCATTTTGCACCTTTGTTGTACACAACCTCCTCTCCCCAATTCTGCTTTCCTGTGGAGATCACCCAGTCATAGGGTGGAGCGTCAACCTGTACACGCTTATTTTCTCCTTCAGTTTCTCCATTCAGCTCTTGCAGATAGCTGCATGCTAGTCTTCTTTAAAACTTTGTTGAATCTCTCAATAATCCTGTTTGCCTCTGGATGATAATGAGCCATCTTCCTGTGAGCAATACCATTGTGTAGCAAAAACGCTTCCATTTGCCTTGAGGACAACTGCACCCCATTATCAGTTAATATAGAAGAAGGATAACCTTCTCTCCCAAACAGGGCATCCAGAATACAGACAACATCTTTTGTCTCTATGAAGATCACAATCTTTACTTCTAGCCGCCTAGAATACAAATCAATGCAGCTCAGAATGTAAAGATCTACACTTGACATTCTTATGGGCCCCACCATGTCAAGTGCTATTTCTTCTCAGGGACCAGAAGGCAACCTACATAAACTCATGGGTTAGGTGCAACGTTTCAGAACCTCATCACTACTGAAACACTCACAACAACCTCTCCCAATTTGTTCATTCATTAAATTCATCCCAGGCTACCAAGAGTCTTCACAAGCTCTCTCTTTGGTTTTTGAAACCCCAAAAAGTTTCTCATGAGCTCTCATAACTATCCGCTCTCTCAAACATGTGGAGGGGTAGGCGGTACCAAAATACTTCCCCTTAACAAGAACTCATTCTTTTAACAAAATTCATCCTTCACGTACCAAAATGATTTCTACTCATCAACCCACACATTCTTTGAACACCACTCCTTATTTACCATATATACCACCTTCTGGGAAATCTGATCAGCATGTATTTCATTTAACCAATCCACCTCCTGAATTATCCCATTGGTAAGCTTTCCAATCATCCTTATCAAAATCCTCCTCTACAACTTCACCTTCAACTGAACCTCCTGCTCAGTATCGTCACACAGACTTGTCAAGCAATCCTCTATGGTATTCTTAATACCACTAACACACAAAATGTCAAAATCTAATTCTTGGAGAGAAAACACCCACTTACAAACTCTAGTCTAAACACAGTCAATACCCTTGGTAGAACAAATTTCCTCTAAAGGTTTGTATATTTCAAAATAATTTCCTCATAGAAGTTTTCTCAATTTCTTCATAGCCCGATCTATGGATAGGATCTCCTTCTCAGTTACAGAGTAGTTCAACTCTGCTCCTTTAAGCCTCTGGGAATAACAAAGATCTCTCTTGACTTACAACGTCCTGCAAAAGCACTCCATCAAGGCTGTTAGAGTTGGGCCAGTCATCAAAATAGCCCTTTGACCAGGCTCGAAAGTACTAAGCCATGGAGCATCTTTCAAACATGATTTCAAGTACAAAATACAACTCAGTGCAAGATCTCCACTGACAATTGAGAAAAACAATGTTTCTACACTTCAGGAACCAAACTAAGAAGTGATCAGAAACATGAGTTGATCCTGTGATGGAATCAACTAACATCTTTGCGATATCAAAGAGAACAATACCAGGATGACATTGTAACAATAAGCAGATGCTTACAGATGTGTAATTTTTTTAAATATTGTGGGAACAGTTTTGACAAAGTGCTATGCAAAGATTAGTCTAGAAATGTGATCTCAACAGCAGTGTACAAAACAAATAGGGCAAAATAATTAATGATAAAGGGTGGATGTAGGATCTTGATGATGTCCTAATGACGTACGCTGCCATACCATATTTAAGGTCAAGAGCTTGGAAATGGGGTTGCAGTGAATTTAAGTTTTTGGCTCAATCCTAAATCCCTTGCTCCCTTTCAGGAATTGGCTTTATTAAATTGATTAGTAACTACTGTTAGTAGAAAGTCCTTTTTAATGGATGTTTTCTAATAATGTATTTTTTGTTTGGTAACAATATACTTTACTTTAGCTGTGGAAACCCACGAGCATGGCCTTTGGGATTTCCCAGTAGTTACTAGACATTGTGCATGCTCTGTGTCTATGTACTGGCCCAGCATCCTGACCCTTGTCATCAGTGAATACACCAACTTATGCAAAGCCATGTGATGCTTTACATAGGCATGACCGATAACAACAACCTGTGCGTAGTCCCGCACTCACTAGTAATGGCCTCCACATCTGCCCAAATGCCATAAATACTTGTAAGGATGTCTTCCATCTGCCCCTTGTGTACGCAAGCATTTACTACTAAATGGACATGGCCATTGGTCATGCTTTGCAGATTTTGGAAACATGGTATTGCCTTTTTTGCTCACTCCTCTTGCTTACAAGGAATCCCGTGGTCATGTTGTCTGTCCACTTTCCCTGCCCCAGAGCACAACAGGCTGTAGGCAATGCCCATTTTAGTATAACGTCTTCATAGATGTTGACCTATCTGCTTTACTGGCATTTGAAGTCTGTGCACTTTACAGCTGCTAACCAGGTGAAACTTTCCTTTAAACCTATAAACATGGTTACATTGGCTTATTCCTGACTGGCATATTTAATTTGCATGCACATCCCTAGTATGGTGTAGAAAATGCATTGAGTGTCTGGAAGGTAAATGCCACTTGCGGACTGCAGCACTGCTTATGCCATCCACTGGTTTGGCAGTGTAATCATGGTTATCGGCCTACTCTCTCTAGCCTCACTTCTGCAGTGTAAAACTGGCAGTACATCCTGCCAAATTAACTCTTTTTCACAGGTAAAACCTCTTTTTTAAATATTACTTAATCATCCGTGTATAGGCCTTGTAGCCCACAAGGAAGAGTGCTTTATAGTTCAAAGTGAGATGGGAAGAAAATTAACAAGATCATGTCATTACAGGTCAATACAGTGACAAAGCCCAATTTTAATGTGTCAGGCCTTACTGCCCTATGTAGACATGCAGAGTTTAAATTAAAATGCTTCTACTGTTAACTCTAGAATCAACTGGCTAGAAAAATAATTAAACCACAATTTCAATAGTTATTAAAATCAAATTAAATTCAGTGTTTTAAGCAATAGAAGGAAAGTAATTTTTTGAAAGTTATCTTTCATCTGCCAGAGCTTTCAGAAGGCTAATTAGTATTCACCTCTGCCAACTCCCAGTCTGTCCGCAGCCCTGAATGAGGTGTGAACAAGGTGTGATATGTGTCCCAGGAGCTACACAATAGATTGATCTAAAAGGGCAGGGATAACACTTCTGAGCCCAGCAGAATATTCAGGTGGGTTCTGTGGGTATCCTGTAGACATCAAAGTAGAAAATCCCGCCAAACAGGTCTATTTGAGCCACATGTCCTATTTGGTGCACCTGAAAGGGAGAAAACAGCATGCCAGGATAATTCTTGTATATTACCTGTCAGGTTGCTGTAGCCTTTTCCCTACAAGATTTCTGTGCCCTAGTTTGTTGTTGATACAGAGCCTTCTTCAAACTAGATTTTAGTGTTAAATAAGGAATGACACTAGTGATTACCATAGTACACTCCCATAAACAACCACAACTTTCAGAGCCCATGATAGGTATGGTTGAAAACCTTTGCCATCTTTAAAATGCCCTTACACATAGTAGTTTTGGTCTGTTTGCAGTAAGGCAGACAGATACCACTGAAAACGAGGATAGGGAACCTTTGACCAATTTAGTGAGGGAGTGCCCAGGAGTCATCCCCAACCACCAGCATTAATTTACCACCCCATGGCACTACCTCAGAACACTTTCTGGAACTGCAGAAGAAAAGAAGAGGGCTGAACCAGTTATCTGTGACCTGAGAAGAGCCTGAAGAATTGGACCTGGTCCTCCTTGTGCCCAGGACACAGGGGTGGGCTCTAAGTGTCAGTTGGCTGACCTCCAGTGTGGCTACAGGGATACAACAAATTTCAAGAGGCTTTTTTTAAATAAAAAGTTGCAAGCTGACCAATGGCAACTGGATGTGGGCTAGACCTTACTGTTGGCCTCTGCCTGATACCATAAGGTTCTCTAAGTGCACTCCTCTGAGGCCCTTGGGCCTTAGAAGTGTACTTCTGTGGTTGTCTGGGATTTTTTTAAAAAAATGTTTTTCTTCAGAAAAATGACAAGGCCACTTTCTGCCATAGGGCTTAGAAACTTTTTTGAACTTTGTGACCTCTGGATATATGCCTGAACCTATCTGCTTATTGTGTCTATCCAGGGCTCGATCGTGGAAGGCCTCAAATCATGCCTAGGTCCCAGCCTACCACTTCCAAGGGCTATCATTGGCACTTTGTACTGTCTGGCACTATTTCTACCACAAAATGTATACATTTATAAATTCATATCTCTCGATTCCCTTTCTGCATTTTTGTTAATTTCATGTCACTTTATTTATTACATTTTACTATATCTTTCTAATCCAGTTTAAGATTGTATTTGTTTGTTGCTTAATGTATTACTGTTTGGTACTGCATAAATACTTTACACATTGCTTTACTTTAAGCCTGACTGTTCTGTGCTGTAACTACGAGGGGGTGAGATCAAATTAATTTAGTGACTTCAAGGGTACACTCTGGCACGAACTGTGATTACTCCCCGAGATGGGCATTCTCTGATCCCAAATAATAACCCAATTTCGTACACAAGCTATGTAGGTTTTAATCACCAATTAAGACTATGGCTACAGCCTGTGACCTAACACCTGCTACTAGGTCTGTATCTTTTTGCTATGCCTTGCATGTCAACAGCATAGGGTGTTGACTTACTCAGCAGATTGTGTCCAATGTCCTACTTCCTGTATTTGCTTGGTACTGGCTAAAATGTGCATTGTGGGCCCTGTTCAAAGCTACAGCAAGACATTTGGCCATTACCTGTGTCAAGGACAGAGAAAAAGTTGTGGTGCATGTCTGAAAGCCTTACTTTGTGAATAATTGGCAAAAGCCTGTTGGCAGAGGTGGGTAATCATGGCATATGAACCTTGCTGTGTATGGTAACTTGATGTCTAGAGCAAGCCCTTTTGCATGGAGTCTGTGTGCAGGGAATGGCAGAAGAACATGGTACGCATCCAGAACTTGCTGCCTTTGGCCAAAGGCCCTGCTCAGTGCACCTGGTCGAAGGAAGATTAATTGTCTGTCATGGACACAAATCCACACAAATTGGCCACTAGATTGACTGGCAGAAAAAAAACTAACACAATTGACATGCTCCACATAACCAAGGAATAGGTTACAAAAGCCATAGTAATTCATTTTAAAACTTAATTTGTGGGGACACCATTATAAATGCTAAAGCCTAAAGTCCGCAGAAATTCTGCAGGTATGAATAGAAACATCACCATAATGTACTAATGCGCTGCTCATTACCTCATACAAGTTGAGAGGAATGACATTAAAAATTGCACAGAGGAATTTGTGGTGACATTACAAAATGTTGAGGGTACAAGAACAGAACAGCATTTAATTAATACACATCATTGAAAACTCAGTGATACTGACTAGGCAAGCGTGTCAATGGAATATCTTGACTATATAGCAATGTCATTTGTAACTGTTACTCCAGTGGGAGCTAAAGCCTTGAGCAGAAATTCTCCCTCCTGGTGTTTACCAATTTGTTAAACTTCCATAGAGGACAACAGGTTAAATAAATAGAAGTTTCAAACAATAATAAGGCAAACCTGGCAATAATCTGTGGGTATCTGATAATCTCCTTAGGTTAGATAACATGCTATTTCCATATGTCATTCAAGCTAAAGAATCAACTCATTGGTATACTTATGCAAACACACAAACCCCAAACAAATAAGGTATTTCTTCATAATATGCGACTTAATGTGCCAGAGGACAAATGGAATTGCCAATATTCTTTAAATTACACAAAACCTATTAATAAAATAATGCAGATTTTTGGCCCAAAAAAAGACTACAGGCATAATTTATGTCAAGACATCCTGACATCAAAGAAAGGCATCCGTCAACATGATGTTTTATAATGTTGGCATAAAATTGGCGTCAGAATCTATATATGCTGTACTACGCCAATCTGTTCTAGATGTTTTTAAATGTAATTATTAGTAATTTATAATTTTGTAAAGGCTTGTTGGGTTTGTAACGAAATATAATTAAGTGTTATTTAAATTATAAATCATTGTTTTTATTATAAATTCGTTTTTACGTTAAACATTAATTGAGTCCAAATCTTAAGTGGACGTGACGTTCTACATAGGATATTTATTTAGAATAGAAAGAAATATTTTATTTTACGTCAGTCTTAAAAGTCAAGGGCGATTACTGCAGAACTTGATAAACATATCTGAAAAGGAATCCTCATTTTTTTAAAACTTCTGCAATCATATCCATTGAACGTGCTCTGTAAAGTACATATAGATATATTCTGCGCTTTCAGAAATGTACATAAACATGTTCCCTCTCTTGCCTGTGCCTCCATGGTCACATAGTTAGGCAGAGGGTTTTGTTGGACATACTGCAAAAGACCAGTGTGTCATGACATTTCAACTGTAACTTAAAGGGCAGATGCAGAATAGGATTTGTATTTTAATTCTGGTGACCTGTAAAAAAGAATGGATGTGTTACTAGGATATTGTTAACAGTTTCTTTTTAACTATCGAAGACCCAATCATGATCGAAATCCATTGGATCCCCTTGACAGCCCGCACCAACTTCAAGGCCAGCTGTATCATTCACAAACCATCACAACCCCCGCCCCTTATATTGCAGGCCAGCTCACCATCTCTGGTGGTTCACATCACACCCGCAGCCTACACACCAACATGCTACCAGAAAGGGGATCTTCTTTATTGATCGCAGTACATCTACAGTCAATAGACCAAGCTAGCTCTCCTGTGACTCATTGACCTTAGGCTTATCTTTGACTCTGTACTTTTCTTAGCTGAATTTTGGCTAGCTATAGAAATATCACATCAACACCAGTGTGTACTTTATTGGTTGAAAAAGGGTCCCTCAAATTGAAAGCTTTTTAAATGCTCCATATAACATGTTGTCTTCTCTATAAGGGTGAATTATTTGTTCCTGTGTTTCAAATATGTATCACATGGTGGTCGTTATTAATGCATGTCAGCATTCGGAGGAAAATGTTTAATTTTAGAAACCCTGCAATGATCTTCTAAGGTAATAGCCTCTCAAGGTTTATGACGAAGGTGCCTTATTTACATGCTTCAAGCAGCACGCCCATCAGCCAAAATATATTGTCATATAGCCTATTACTGGTGGTGTCATATTCCATTGACACACCTTCACAAGACAAGTCTATTCGTCCTGACATTTTATTTCATACATCGCTTCAGCCTCCAGTGGCTTCACAGGTACCCCGGCTGAAGAAAGTATAAAATGTTCAAGATTTTATGATTGCTTCTGTTCTAAAAATTATTCAAGAAATCTCCAATACTGCTTTACTTGAAGTCTTGGAACACAGGATGGTATTGTAGGTAGTCAAGGACATCTAGTTAGGTGACATTCTGGATACTTAAAACAACATTTTTAGATAGGTGACATGCTGGGTGAACATTAAAAGTCATTGGGGTGATTATAGGGGCTTCAAGTTGTAAGCTATCCAATGCATATAGAAATTATGCAATCACAAAGTGCACCTTTGTTAGATATCTTTGCAAATTCTTTTACGACTGGTCTATTAGTACTGATGTACAAGAACACAATGTAAGGTATTCATATATATATTCATGGGCGACTTACATTTTCAAAATACATTGTGTCCATATTATACAAGCAATTTTTTTATTATGTAAGTTGATTGTGGTATTCTTTTCTAAACAATATTTTTTTCTGAAAAACATCTTAAACATGATGATGCCACTTTTTCACTTATATACTATGTAAAATATTGCTACGCTGTCCAATACTCTTGGCTACACATATGTTTACTCCATTTGGGTTTAAGTTAGATGCTCCAATATGTGTTGTAAATACACTACTAAATAGGCTCATGAATGCCCAATTGTAACTGTTTATTGAATGGAACCAGATACATTGCAGGTCCTGCCCAATGCTTCACTGCGTATGCTGATGGACTGTCATCTAACTAGATGGGTATGGTAACATAGTGTACGGAAACTGTGCATATATTTTGCAAATATATGTCTCAAGAGCATCTGTTTTTTTAATTTGTGGATCAGGCGTACTATGCAGATGTATACTGTTATAGTCTAATGTTTTGGCTGGCAAGAAAACCAATGTACTACCCTTCAATCAGTATAAGGAATTGACTAAGATAGCTTTTTGACTGGGCATACATCCCATCTACCTCTCTCTTCCACACAACAACATTTTTGAACTTCAATTTAAGTAGTCTCTTCTAAAACATTTTTTGGGGAAAGCCAGCAAAATTAGAATGTATGACATGAAATTGCCTGACACAGCTAGAGAGAGATAGAGAGAGAAAGAGAGAGAGAGAGAGAGAGACACACACACACACACACCATGGTCCTTGTTGAAGTGACATGCTAAGCACCCTTAAAGGAGTAACTATCTTTTTTAAAATGAAAATCATATATGGCTTATCATCCATTAGAACTGGAAGAACACTCTGGTTATATCCCTACATTCTCTGATGCTTCTTCTTCTTATTATTAATATTATTGTTACTACATTTGTAGAACGCACTGTTACCATGGAAAAAGCTCACCCTCCATCTAGAGCCGTCCTCAATTTGGGGACTGTACGAAGATTGGAAATGGCTGAATGTAGCAGGCAGTTAGGTTTATGACAAGTAAATCTCACCTGTATGAAACAAGGACTTGCTTGATGTACAGATGTGTGGACTATGCAAATGGAATTGCACTTAACCCTTTTAGGCAGAAGCAGTAGCTATCAATCTTTTGCTGCTGCATGAACAGCGTCTGTCAGGCTGAGCAAAGTTCAGCCTGATAGACACATTCGGATCAGGCATCCGGATGCTGTACATGCACTAAATGCACAGGCACCCCACTGCCAGAGCTCAAATTTGTTGGGGTTAAGATTTCACAGCCCAGTGGGCATAACCTTCTCAGCCTGGTAAAGTCTTATATGAGCCATCCAATAATGACAAGGGGGAGGTTCACTGATAGACTCAGATCTGGGCACTTCACTGTAACACTCAGATCCGGGCACTTTAGTTTTAGATGCTGGATAGCACAGGGCTAAGTGTCCATCAGTGACACTCATCACACAGTGGGGTGGGGTCAGCAAGTCTCACCGACCCTATCCCACTCAGTAAAGAGCAAGGGACTGCTGCCTCCTTTCAGTGATGAAGGTCAGCCAATGAGGAGTGGTAGCAGTCCCAATCCTCCAAAAAGCACTAAGGGTTCCCTCCTGGCACCGGAGATGTGGCCTGTTAAGTGTTTTTTTATTGTACGGTATATGCATGCATGTGTGTATGTATGAATGTTTGTGTTTTGTACATGCATTCTTTGCATGGGTGTATCTGTTAAGTGTGAGTATGCAGGTGAAAGAGAGTCAGTGGCCGGTCCTCATAAAGATAGGTATGAAATGTTGTGTGTGTGCCCGCCCCACCACTGGTGCAAATTATGGGCCACCACTGACTTTAGGCACTGCTAGCTAATGAAGTGTCCAAGGCGTCAGGGGAAGAAGAACGAAAGGGATGAAACAGGACTAACTTAGTCAAAGGTGTAAAGACTCATCAGCTCCGATTGGAAGTCTCATCGGCTACAGAAATGTTTGTGGAAATAATAAAAAAATTCATTCATCCAGCATGAAATGGCCTTAACAGCCTCACTTATTTGTCTTACACATGCACATTAGAATTATTTATCCCACATACTTTTCTCACTAATAACGAGCCATACTGCCCTTATCATTAATAGACAATCATCACACATTAACACTCTCATTCAAAGGGTGATGAAGAGCAATTTCTAATACTATTTTGGTTACTCAATTGTCTAAGAAAGTAATTCAGTTTCACCATTGAGAACATAAAATGACTAGGAATATTAATAATTTTGGATCCTTGTAAGTCCCTGTCAGCTTACCAGTGGTGTCTGCCAACACAGCATGATGTAAATGAGCATCACCATTCCAAAAATGTCTATATTTTCAATTGCAGAGGTATTTTCTGAACTATAATCAATACAAATATCTGCATCTTACATAACTGAATTGTAGGAGCTTATGCTGATGAAGAAGTACCGCAAGGGGTAGGAGAAATTATGGGGGGCCACATACACCAGCAATACCACCAACCACTGGCATTGTACAAAGCAGCAGCCAGGACCATAATCGTAGGTTAGAAAGCCTTTCCTTTATGATACTAAAAGTCTTAAGCTGTTGCACTGCTAAACACACTTTTTTTCTAAATTTACCACGGATGTTGCCATTAGCAAAACATGTGCAAGAACTTGGGACTAACACAGTTTACTCCAGTAACATAACCTTTTGCCAGAAAACACTAAGGACATGTAGGGAGCTGTACAAAGCCCTTATGCAATTGAAAACTCAGCAATTTGCAAACTCTCAAGATTTGCAACTGCAAAATCTATTTCATGTGAGGTAAAAGTCTTTCTGACAAGCAAATTGGTTTTTTTTTTTCCATTCCAAATCGCACATAGGAAGCAGGCATTCATTCCTTCAGAACTGTGAGTTGCAGTGGTATGTATAAATGGTCTGTTATGTCAACTGGGGCTGCAAATCACAATCAGTTACTGACAACTTGAAGAAAGTGGTAACTGAATGGCAAAAGGAATGTTTCTCCTTGGGACATTATCTCCTTTGTGAATTTTGTCAGCAGCTTTTGAGGGAGTAGGCAGTGGTCCAGGAGACCACTGCCTGTTCTCCTCAATAAATTCCCAAACCTGAAACTTAAAAAAAAAGTAGCACTGGGGGACTGATCCAAGATGTTAGCCAGATAAGACAGGCTTTGGAAAGCTCCACTCAGGTCCGCCACAACTGAGACCAATCCAGCAACCCTGGCAATTTGAACACAAGCCTGGGGTGCGTGAGGGATGAGGGCTAAGCATCAATGCAAGTGCAGGGTGAGGAGCGGCCACTGTGGGCCTGAAAACCAAGGGAAGACAGCCCAAGATAGTGACCCCTGCACAGAAAGAAGTCGCAGATGTGGCTGGGGAGGCATGGAGACTGGTGACAGGGCAAGGGATTCTTGTGAGTGTCTCACTCCTGGGGACCTGGGTGGAGTCCAGCAGGGGCAGCAGTACCAACATTGAATTGAATAGCAGAGAGTGGGAGAATAACATGAGAGGTTATGATGGGAATGCTGAGCCTATGAGAGACCCAAGACTCAGAAGTTGTCTTATGTCTACAGAGCTCTTCATGAGTGGGGAGGTTTAAAGGGTCCTACTGACTGCAGGAACTACAGAATCCACTGCTTGAGAAGAGATCTGCAGGTACCCCACCTACAGGGAATTTATAGGCTAGTCATATTTTGATGACACAGAGCTCTTAACATTAGTACAGCACATTAATTAGAGTCCTCACCTGGCCCTGATCAAATATCTAGCCTCGGATATGAGAAAACTCACCTGATCATGTGCCTGAGGGCACGTAGAATTATTCAAACATGACAACCATTTTCCCCACTTGAAAGTGGTTCATTTAAATGAACAAAAGGGTCTAAGATGGTGTTGATGGCTGGTAAAGGAAGAGTTAGCTAACCTTTTTGCTTGTCCACTATATGTACGTGAGTGTATGTTTTACAATGCAGCAGTTATAAAGACTACATTTGAACCTTAAAAAATCTGCACTGCATCCTTTAAGAAATGTAGACTGCTTAAAATAAAGTCTCACTTTGCTAGTCACCAGCCCAGTGTTTTGTAGGCAGTCACCAGGATCACAAATAGCGATCTGCATCATTATTATTAATTTAAAAATCTGTTCTGTGAACCACCTGCAAATGGACATTTTGTGATGAGACCTTTTTCATACATAGGTTTCATTGTGAAATCAGAGATATGTCTGGCCCTAGGCAGAAGAAGTGACATAACTAATTTAATGTCAAAATTCTCTTTAAAAGAAGAAGCCAAGCAAGAGGAATCATTTCCATCATCCATCTGCATAGGAAGTGATATCCCTGGTTTCTTGCCAAAATTGTCTTTAAAAGAAGCCCAGCGAGAGGTCTCATTTCCATCATTCATTTGCACTGAAGTGATATCACTCCTTCCCCCTCCCAGGTCCTACTTAATGTGGCCCAGCCAAAGTCAACCCTATCTGAACCCATCTGTGCTAGAACACGCCTAACATTAGGACCCCTTGTCTCATCCATACTCGCACACTAGCTCACTCACCCAAGACTTGGTGAATCCTGCACCAGGAAACTCTTACCACCATAGCCATCACCCCTACCCAGCTACAAGATCACCAGGCAAGACAGACTTAACATGCATGGAGGTGGAAATGGTATCATCTACAACACCATCATATGCTCCTCCTCCACGGACACATCATCCTCCAACATGGAACACCTGTTATTCAAGCTCCATGTTACAGCCATCTTCACCCTAAGCTGCAATCATCTACAGACCACTGGTTCTTGCACCAACTTAACCAATGCCATCACGGACTTCAGCACACCAATCATCCTTGAGGCTAGCAATTACATCCTACTCAGAGACCTGAATCTCCACCTGGAACACCACAGTGACCCCACCTCAAAACCACTAATAGAAGGCCAACATCTCCTGGACATTATTTTCACCAACCTTCAACAACATCTGATGTGACAAGCCCATACCAGTATTCTGGACGGAATAGGCAATTGTCAAGTTCAGCATCTCCATCCCAATCCAAAGCACATGCACTACTGCCAGACCAGCCACCAAAACTGGAACAGCATCACTGACAAGGACTGGAACACTGCTTTCAACACTGATTGACAGCAGCAACAGCCTCCCTAAAGTCATCCAGATATTCAGCAATTGGATCACCTCCTACACTGACACTCTTTTGGAACAATAAAACAAGGTCTAGACCATTGGACAGCTGGTACATGGAGGAATTCAGACTGATGAAATACCACTGCAAACAGCTAGAGTGCAGATGTAGAATGAGCCAGGACAATACAGACAGGAGTTTGTTCAAAACTGCCCAGAGATGCTACCACTCTGGCACACTGCATTGATGCCAGCACCAACAGAAGCAAAGAAATCTTTTTCATTGTGAAGTACTGCACCTCAACATTGGCTGCCTGTAACTCAATGATCCGGTCGCAGGACCGCTGCAACAATCTCACAGAATTCTTCAGCAAAACAATCACCGCCACTTACAGCAAATTAAACCTGTAACAAGACCCAACAGACCTTGCCAATGCCTCTTGATCTTATGATCAACAAATACCTCACAGATTGCATCAACAACTACCAATTCCTTGATACCATTCAGTCTGGTTTCAGACCCAACCACAGCATGGAAACTGCCCTTGTTGCCACCACAGATGAAATCTTCATAAATCTGGACAGATGAGACATGGCGGCCCCACCCTCCTGGACCCTCCTGGACCTCTCTGTAGTGTCCAATGAGATCTTCCACTCCATCCTCTTCCAATGCATACATAACAGCAGCATCCAAGGACATGCACACTGATAGATCTGCTTCTTAGTGACTGAATGACCCAGCTAGTTAGCCTGGTACTGTACACAACGGATGCCTGCAACCTCATCTATGGAGTTCTGCAAACCCTCCCTAAGCCTGATCCTCCTCAATACATACATGATCTGTCTATACAGCATAAACATCCTCTTGTATGCCACAGACCACATTGCCTCCCTCACAGACAAGACACCAGTACAAAGAACAAGTTAATTGCTTGCATGCCTGAAATCACCCACTGGATGAAGACCAATTGTGTGAAGCTAAACACCGTCAAGACTGAAATCATGATGTTCATGAAGAACACTTCACTGTGGGAATAAACCTGGTGGCCAAAAGAGCTAGGAAAGGCACCAACTCGCACCACCCACAGCAAGAACCCTGGGGTCGACAGCAAACTTAATATGATCCTCCCAAGTCAATTCCATTACTGCTTCATGCTTCCAAACCCTGAAGATTTTGAGGAAGATTTTCAAATGGATCCCAATAAGCACTGGGAAAACTGTCATGTACTCCCTTATCATCATCAAGCCCGGCTACGTGAACACTCTCTGAGGCGGGATCAACAAACACTCATTAGAAGGCTGCAGGTCATTCAGAACACAATTTCCAGAATCACCCACAACCTCCCATGCCACACTAATACCGCACTACACCCGAAGGAGCTCCACTTGCTCCCCATACACAAAGGGGTCTAGAACCACAGGTTACTACTATTTTCATCATGATTAAGTTAACAAATTAAGTGGGATTTAGGACTGATTCCCCAAAATATGACTTCTCTATCAGTTTTAAGATCATTTGAGAATTGAAGCTAAACCACTAGGAGATCATTTGAGGATCAATCATTGCCCCAAAACAATCTGTCTTTTAAAGGGGAAATTAATTATATTATAAAAACATTCTTTTTTATCTCATTGGGAAAGAAACAGTCTGTTCCTATTATTATGAGAGAAGGTCAATAAAAGCACGGCACCTTCAATACTCATGATATACAATCCTAGAAAGTAATAATGATTTGAAATCAGTTATTGGTCCTGAAGAATGAAGGATAAAAGTCAAGAAGCCACTGAAATGCTGCATTGACACAATAACCTTTTTAAGTAATTTGATTGTATACAGTTACTTTTTATGCTATTTTTGGACTAAACGTTTTGGATGATGTATCTAGTCCAATAGACGATTAATTATATTAACAAATGTCAATAGTATTTTATGTGTATTTCATTACATGTTTATGAGATTTTAAATAATCTGGTTGGAGAATAATTGGTTACTTTTGATTTGAAGTTATATCTGTTGTTCTTAGGTTGATAATTAAGCATCCACATAGCGAAATATTGGATTTTAACAGGTCTTGGGAGAAAAACATATGTATTCTTTTATAGAGAAAGAATACCAAAACATATTTTGTGCTAGGGTTTATTATGCAGTTATCATAACTTGTTCTATTGATAGGGTGGACACTAAAAGTAGGACACAACTACTGAATAAATGTACCAGGAACACCAAATCAAGATTTTCATTTTAGTCAAAAAAGTTCATAACAAGCAGTTTCAAAATTAAGCGAATAATCAGTACGAAAAGACTTTGTGACCTGTATAATGATTATCCTGTGTTTGCTTTTCAAAGAACACAGAACATCAGAGAACTGTTTGTGAATACACAAAACAGTTCAAGTTCAGAAAGTAAATGTAAGGTAACTAGAAGGATTCTGAACTGTATACACTGCAACAACATTATGTCAGGGAATAGGATTCGCTCATCCATATTAAGGTCATCAAATTCTTAAACCACAATGCAACATTAGAAAGAATTGCATTTATGTGTTCAATTGTCCATGTGGACTACTGTAACTGAGCAAAACCAAATGCAAAATTAAGGTCAGATTTTCAAAACAGAAGTGCAACATTAGGAATCACAAGTCTAAAGTGGCAGTACATTTCAATGAAAACAAACAGTTACACAATTTCAGACACTGGAGACTGCAGAGCCACAGGAGGTATAGATACGACCAAATATTTACCTCAAAGAGAGATTATTGGATCAAGCGATTCAGCACTTTACAGGAAAGAATTATAGAATTGAAATTACGTTTTTTGTAGCATTGTTTTTGTGTAATTGGAATAATACATTTTTTGTTGGTAACTCCACACATGGCAATGGAACAGTTCTTGAGATGCTGATCACAGCAATTCTTGTATTTGGCAGCAATAATCAACCTGTATGTTTCAGCTTTTTTCCTATTTACATTGATTACACTTGACATGTGTAGTTAAGAGAAGTCAATGAATGTATTACGTGTAAAAATAGCAGGTTACATGACAACACAAGTACTACATGATCATTTTAACATTGGTGGAAAATTCTGCATACCGCCATGGTGACGGCCTCCAACAGACCGTCGCTACCTACTGTCCACCTTAATATGACCGTAGCCAGAAGTCTGCCAGAAGGCTGGTGGAATTCTGGCTACAGTCATGGCAGCGAATGGCGGTAAGCTGGCGCTGCTGCCAGCAGCAGCGCAACGGCAGGAGAACGCCGCCGACCGTATCATGACCCATGATACGGCCTGGCGGTGGTCCGATGGTGGACGTTGCTACTGGCAGCAGCGCCGCATCCCGTCTCCTGCCGGAGGACCCACTGCAAGCAGGTAAGTCGGGGTCTCCAACAGGGGAGGGGGTGGTGGGTGTTGTGTGTGTGTGTGGGGTGGTGTGTGTCTGTTTTTGTATGTGTGCATGCGGGTGTGAATTGTGTGGAATGCGTGTGTAAATGAATGGATATGAGTGTATGTTGTGTGTTGTGAATGGGTGTGTGCTTTAATGTATGTAGGTGTGTGTTGTGGTGAGTGTGTATGTATGCGTGGATGGATATGGGTATGTGTAGGTGTGTGTATGTCGGAGGGATGGAATGGGGGGGCGGAAGGGGGATGGAGAGGGTGGGGGATCCGTGTGGGAGGGGGGCGGGGAAGACCCCTATCAGTACCAGGGAAGGGGTTCCCTGGCACTGATAGTGCCTACCACCATGGTTTTCGTGGCAGTAAGATTGCCGCGAAAACCATAGCGGTAGGCGGGGTCATAATCCCATGGGTGGGATTGTGACGGGCGCCTGGCTGGAGATCGAAGTCTCCAGCCCGGTGGCTGTTACCACCCTGGCGGATGGACTGGTACATTGGCGGTTTGGCTTGAGCCAAACCACCAATGTCATATTTTTGGGAAAAGTACCGCCAGCCTGTTGGCAGTACCTTTCCCCAAAATACCGCCATCCGTCAGGGTCGTAATGACACCCATAGTCTTAATACAAGCATGCAAACAGACACCAACACACAAGTATTTTTATGTGATGGCTGCATGGATTGCAGCCTGACACCTAAATAAGAGTATCATGGTTATGGCAACTTAAAGGTCACATACAGGCATGTTTTTAGTCCTGATGCTCATTTTTATTAATTATATGTTGCTCGGAGTTACATCACAGAAGGTAATCCTTCACAATGTCAAAATGGCCACATTATTGGCACAGACACATGTCCTTAGTTTGAGGAGGCAAGATAACGGAGGTTGAGCATAATTAGGCAGCAAAGTCAAATAAACAAATGGCACTGCTTGAATATTTAAACATTAGTTTGTTTACTTGAATGTTTTGAATTTTACACTCAGTGAGTTCATAAATTAAAACATTCTGTGCAGGGATTGAGCAATACTCCAAGAGGGTCACAGCTCTTAACTGTGCACTGAGTTTAAACGTCACTCTTGAACACATGCCATTTAGGTGAACTGAAGAGATACAACTACACTCCACACAGGATTGATACTGGCAGTCACTTCAGATGGTATTATGTAGAGAAGAAATCAAGAGCGTTTTTTAAAACACTAAGAGCTCAGTCAAGTTAAGTGTTATTTGAATTCTGGTAACACACTCAATACATGGCATGATGTAGGGGGAGAATGGAGTTTTCACTATAGGAAAAGTCTTAAGTATAAATGATCACTATATTATCAGGGTGATAACTAGGGGTGGACTGAACTCATGGAATTTGACTTTGTGAAATTCCACAAAGTTACATAAAAACTCCACGAGATTCCTAGGAGTTCCGCCAACTGGCAGAAATATGCACATCACACAGCTCCCACTGTGATTTAGTACCAGGAGGGCATTTGTGCTGAACAATCAGTGCAGATGACACCACTACGCATGCCAGAGGATGTAACACCAAGTTGATTTTGCAATCGCTCAAGTAGGATTTATAATCGAGTGGCAGCCTTCTGACCATGAACAGTTAGCTCTGACTGCATTAGAGAAATCCCACTGGACGTCCCCCTAGTGACCACAAATTGCACTAGGGGATGCCAACATTTGCTTGTGCTTGCCCACTCACCATTCTCAAGCTGTGTGTGAGAAACAATTCTGCCACACGGTGATTGGCGGAATTAGGCCGGTACTCTGCATTACAAGAGTAACATGGAGTCGCCATTTCTGGGAGTAAAGAGAATATTTCACCCATGCCCAGTGCTAACACTAACAAACAAGAACATGGTGCACATGATAGTGGGTAGGGAGTACACTCTCTGGCTGGGATTCATGTAGTTTGGCAATGGTGTTTGTGCATCATTGTTTTATGATCTCATGACTATACTTTTTTGTGATTGTTAAGTAGCTTGATTTTTGTTTATATTGTAGATACTTATGAATGTGATGATGTACTCAAGATGCATTGGGGCCATAACTGGGTGGAGTAATATAACAAATTGATTTGGACGAGATAATCAAGGATATAAGCAAGAAGGATTTTGCTGGAAAAATTAGACAATGTAAAATCAAATCAACCATGGTGGTTGTTAATGCAATGAGATTGAATAATGAATATAAAAAATAAAAAGGAACTATTTTCAGATTGGTAAAGTGGAAAAGTGTGGCTCCAATTATTAAAGCTCATCAGTCATCAAAGCATTTAACACCTGCATACCTTGAGACTGCGCTCATGAGCACAGCTACTAGGTCAATTTTGATTTTAAGTCACAGTTCTGAAAATGTCACCTTTAGAAAGTTGGCATTATCTTGTCCTATCCATTTGGTGCCTTCAGCCTGTATCCTGGGTCACATGACTAGATGTTGGTGGCAGTTGTTCTTTGTGTTTTCTTTCCAGGCAGCATCACAAATGGGGTCTGGGTGTTAGCAGAATGGGCCATCCAGACTGAACGGTAGGGGTGGAACTGTCACCTACCACACTTGCACTTCAAAAGAGCTGCCTCACAACACACTCAAAGAACTTCACACTAGTCTTTTATGACTGCAGATATCCTTGGACCAGGAAAGGGGAAAGAAGGAAATCCCAGAAGCAGATGTGGGGGGGGGGCAGTCTAGAAATTTCTCTCGGACCTCTTCAGTACACCCTGGACCTGCAGGAGACTACAGAAAGGCTTTCTTGTATTCCAGAGGACTGCCTTAGTGCTTGAGGCCTGCTTTGTTCTTCAGACAACTGCTCTTATTCTTTGCCTACCTTGTTCTTCAGAGGATTGCTCTACTGCGTGAGGGCTGCCTCACAGCTTGAAGAAGAGAGGACCATCTCCTTGAGCACAGGCCTACATGAGTCAATGGAAGGCTCAGTTGGCTGACCGCCTGTTCTGAGCTAGAGGGGCACAACAAGCTCCAGAGGCCTCCCAGTAACTGCCAAGCTGACCTGCTGCAACTGGTCCTTTCGGGGGAAACTGGAGCTGCCTTGATCTACATGTGACATGCTGGTCTCTGCTGGCAAGAGCTGCCTCCCAAGGATCTCCACCCTTGGCTGGCATCAGTTGAGCGCCTCCTGTGAAATCCTGAGTTTTGAACTCTGTGTGCCAAACCTTGAGAAAGCAACAGTGTGACTGACATGGTCCCTGAATCATCCCATAGTCCATCGCTGTCGGCCTGAATTTGTGACTTTTTTCCAGTCTGGAACAACCAGATACCTCCAGTTAGCTCTTTCTGCTTCTTAGCTCTGTTTTCACTTAAACTTTTAAAATTGCATTTCCCCGGTTGTACTGATTTGATTTTTGTCATTTTGAACTCATTTTGTCTATTAAATTCTATCCTATTTTCTAAATTGGTGTAGGATTTTTCTTGCATTGTGTTTTCACTTGAGTACTGTTTGTGTGCTGCATAAATACTTTACGCATTGCCACTAAGCTAAACCTGAATGCTTTTGTGGCGAGCTACCAGAGGATTACACACAGGTTAGTCTGGGGTTTGCTTGTGATTTTGCACTGAAAGGAATTGTGTTTTCTGCCAGGGTCGGGTTCCACCCCCTTCAAATAGTAATGCAATTTTCTAGAAACATCAAAATAAAATCACATTTTCAATATATATATATATATATATATAGATATATTGGTGCTTATTTTTGTGAGAGAAAGTGAATATTTCTCAGCTTGTGTCTAAGCACATGACGTTTTAAAAGTAGGCATCATGCAAGGTATAATAGGCACTATGCTCTCGTCTTAGGTACTAGGGTTAGCCAGAGTGACTTTCAATTCTTGGACATGATATAAGAACGTGCATATACATACAGAAGCGCTTCCAGACACACAGGCTGTTAAAGTGTTTTAAAAAGATTGCCTTATCCATTTACATTACACCGCTAAAATTTTTCACCTTATAAACAAACTATGGGAGCAACACTATATAATTCAGGGAAGTAGATTTCCTATGGAATCAGTTGAGGAGTCACTCAACTAGGGACCATATGTTTTTTTATGTTTATTTAGGGGCCTTGCGGGTGCATTTCCTCATGTAAATGCAAGGAATTTTAGAAGACACTTAGAACTGAGGATTATCCATTTTCTAAAAACTCCCTATTCAGCACATACGTAAATGAAGCACAGTCTGATAAAGGATTTGACCATGATTACACAATGTAATCAAAGTGAGAGCCATGATAAAAATGGGCTCTTCTTGCTACACAGTTGACAATTGGTCCGCTAGACCAAAGATTCACTCCACATAGCTCATGTGTTGCTCACTCAGGGGTGTAGCTTCCAGGGGTATTTTGGGGTGTTACGCCCACCTAATAAATGTGTTTTCTGGAAAACAGTTAGGTATTGATGCCTTCATTCAGGTATGCTGAGGGGTTGGTCAGATTTTGAAAGGACATTTACATAAACACAGACAAAAACGCACACAGTCTCAGTTTCTGCTTTGAAAGTCTTCAAATTTTGGTTATTTTACAAAATATTGTGTTTTCTCTCACTTAGTACCCCTGCCAATCCACATTCACCTCCCTTTCCATTGCCTCTTTGTCTCCTCTCATGCGCCCTGCTTGTCATATAATGTGTTTTAACATTATATACCAGCCTGATTGTTGGAAAATCTAAAACTCTCCCCCCCCCCCCCAATCTTACTGACCAAGCTACGCCCGTGTGCTCACTTCGATCACAAAGAGATAACAGTGGATCCAGAAATTCGGAAGAATAAAAGGCCATCCAATTTTACTTAAAACACAACTTCTAAATTACATAAAACCTAAGTATGGATTAAAACGTATTTTGCGTTTTTTTTTTTAAATCTCACTTTCTCACCTTAACAATAAAAGGCAATCAAAAGACTTGAAAGATGTCATCAATTTCTAAAGAGCATAACACATCTGTTGCCTAGGGGATATAATATGCTACATTGGCTAATGGAATTGGACACCAGTGTTAAGCTAGGCAAACCGAGTATTGTAGTTGATCAAGCATGACAAATAATACATGTCTTCTGTTTGATTCTGTCAGGCACAATTTATAAAGTAATATTGCAATGCTTGGAATAAGTTTAAATGTCATGTTAGACAATGGCTACCCTTTTTCCCCCTCCAGCTCAGTAAAGCCTCGCTCCATGTACCCATTTCTTTCACTTTGGCCAACTGTCTTTGAACCTCGCCATTCTAACATATCTCTTATGATATTTAGCAGGGTTCAAACTCTTTAAAGCTCATGCATACTTACATAGGCCTTGACCTCAGCTTGGATAAGATGGAGGTAGTAGTTTTTGGGAAGGACTCATAACTTTATTCCTCGTTCTGGTGTCTATCCAAATTCAGACCCACACCCACCCCATCCAAAGAGGCTAGGAACCTGGGAATCATAGTTGAAAACAAAATATTGATGTGCAGCTGTCAGTTCTATTGTCAGTTCTATTGTCTCTTCCTGTTTTCACACCCTCAGGACCCTCAGGAAGATCTTCTGGTAGCTTCCAATCAACATCTGCCGAACAGTCACCCAAGCAGTTAGTCTCACTCAACCTCCCTCCAATGAGCCCATGTTTCCACTCACCTCAGATTTCCACAGACGTGCATTGTACTTCTGATGGCTTGAGTAGCTTGAGTCAGATGAATATAAATACTTAAAAAACGAATATCCCATCAAGATAATGTGCCCATAGTTGAACAGTGTGCCTATGCCCGCTGGTTGATAAATTAGCACTTTTACTCCTAATTGCATACTATCTGTTTTGCATCTCCTATTTTCATTTTAAAGGATTGAAGGGTAAGGTAACTGCGAAGCAATATTCATGCTTCCCACTTCTAAACTAAACTCTTCTGTAGCAAGAATACTCAATAGACCAATGTGCCAATCAGAAAACTGTCTTGGATTCTCAAAAATGTACTGGCTTCGGGACAGCCCAGGCAGCTGCACCATGTATTTTTGTGGTTCAAGTTGAATCTTCAAACAGTTTCAGATATTCCAATATATTCGACTTTTATATCGCTAAATGAGGGTTATTTTTTTTGCTAGTAGTTTGCAAAGGTTTAAAAGGACAAAATAGAAATTAAAAATCAAATTATCAAAATCAAATCATAAAACTTGTGAATAAATGAATCATAACTTATTTTTTCTATTGTTTTGTGGTAAACACCATCAATTCATATCAGTTAATAGCCATAGCATAAACAACATAATTTTTTCTCACGACTTCCTGAACTCGAATAGCATTCATGTCAATCGTCCAACACAGACAGTTTTTGCAACCTTCACTCCTACATATGTACATTAGTGATCTTTAGTTTTCGCAATAGAGGAATTATAAAAAGCTCCCTTTATATCTTTGTAGCAATCCAAGCTTGTATCATGTGCATTTTTGGCCCCAAAGGAATATTCTACCACTAACATTTACAAACTGTCAGGGGCGCGCACAGCCAGGCTGGAGAACCAGCACGAACCTCAAGGCTTGTGTATGAGCAGCACTCTGACCTGCTCAGACCAATCCTGGCACTGCTTACATACTATGTTTTGCCTCTAAGCAGTGCCAGGATTGCTGGGGAGCATGTGCTGGTATCCCAGTGAATGCTGGGACACTGCAAGAAGACCAGAGAAGCAACCCGGCAGGAGGCGGAGGCGATGGGAAAAAGGTACGTTTTTTTTTTAAATTATATATTTTTTCATTTATCCCTCCTTGACCCCCCCCCTGCTCCCAACCCCCCCCCCCCGCCCCCCCCCCCCCCGTCCCTCCCCTTGAAATTTGTGGCAGCCGCTGCTGCAAACAATAGAGGCCGTAAACTAGGAACACATGAGTATAATGTATATAGTACATCAATTGCGCCTGCAAATAAAGAATCATATTATTATTGTTATGTTATTAAGAACACAGAAATTCAGCGTTTCCATCAACTAAGAAGATGGTTCCTAAATATTATATCCTTATATGCCTCTTAGATGACCTGTGCTTCTTCTTGGTTTTAGTCCACCTTTCTGAACAAACCACAAGCTAATTAACCACAGTCAAAATAATCACTGTATGTAAACTTTTTCTCTGCAGGCCTATCTTTTACAGAGATTTTGTTTCCACAAAGTCAAACGTAATTTTATTTTCTGCGACAGGAAGTGTTGCAAAAGTCATGATTTTCAGACAAATGAGGAGAAGCACAATATTTTGGGAAGGCTGTTAGAAAAAAACTTTGAAAATGTGTGCATCAATATCCAATAAGTCAAGCTACATATTTGTGGCTGTGTCTCCCGAGAAAACTTATCATCAAGGAAAAAAGGCTAAGAGTGGGATACCCAATTTTTGTTGCGCACACAAGCAATAAGAGTTATTGCTGGGTTCAGGCATACGGCTCTTCTAGTGCACCTACCTCTATGACATGGAAAACATTTGTTTTCCCTTTGCCAGAAACTTCTTCTTTGATGTACACATACATTGAGGAAGTCTACCTGTCGTATGTTAAATCTAGCACTTACAAAATTAACCTTACTGCAACAAAACACAATTGTTTTGTTAATGACATATTTGTGTTGATTCATCTGATAGGGTTTAGAAGCAAAAGTCCAAAAAATAAAAATTCATGATTTGGAACACAATATATGATATTCTTTATCTAACATTACATAGTAGCAAAAGGGTGTACGTTGTAATATCGACTAGAGAAACATTGTGCTACCAATATACATAAACATATAGGTAAATATAGATTTGCTAATATTATACATAAATAAATACACAAGGTAAAGATATTTAGAGTTAAATAAAGTAAGCCTGTACCTAGCTTTATATCTACTTATTGTGTTGAAATTTTGGTGCACGAAAAGTTGGCCACAATATACGGAGAGCATAATATTCTGGAGTCAGTATTAAGGTGGAATAACTTTACAAGTTCTATATAGTGTTCAATAGGTATCCTTTAAAATGTTCATATATATAATTAATAAAATATGATTCAGCATCACTGTCTGCTTACTTTGTATGGAAGGATTTGGTGACGTGAAAGAGGAAGTTTGGTTGCCTTCTGCCACCGTCTTTTGTTTCAGACCAGAGAGTGTATATATGTTTTATGTGTCTGCAGGGTGTAAAGTGAATTCATTTAACTCAATGTTTCTCATAGGCAGTGCTTTATTTTCAGACAGCACAGCTCAGAAAAAAGGAACGAGACAAACCCTGCTTTTTACTTCCATGCTCCATTATTAGAAAATAAAGCATACATTCTCTTTATGCTCCTGCAGTCACATAAAACAGGTGATCTGCTCTGTGCAGTGCCAAAAACGTCCATAATGATACAGCCCCAGGAACTAGCTAACTAGCACATCTATCTCCATGCACTTTTGCTGCTGCTATTGCACTCTAGTAGGAAACCAAATAGCAATACTTCAACAAAACCCTATTACTACATAGACAAAAGCAAAGTGATCTCAGTAGAACACTTGGTCACCAACACATAGCTTAGAAGGCATTGCACCATACTGAACAAAGCAGAAGTGTGCACTGCCAATAACTCAAGCTACAAATGTGTCATCTCTCATGTGAGCCAAAAAACAGAGGTACAAATATTTATATGGATGTATATTTTATTTAATTTGAAGCACTGACATATGTGAACACTTTGAGGCCCATTCATGGCTTCTTCCATGGGCGAAAGGGGAAAGAACTGTGTGATCTGGGTGTTGATTTGGCTGCCTCCTAATAACAGCAGGCCACTATTTCTACAGCCATGTGTCTTGTAGGAGGCTAATGCATTTTAGAGCAGGCGGTGCAAGAGCTGTGCTTACTGATAGTCGCTTCCACCACTCACAGAGTCGATTATGAAACATCTTATGTGCCATGACACTGAAGACATATGTGTAAAAAGCAACCTGCCCTAGTAAATGTGCGGCAATTCTTGTGGTTAAGCCTACTATGCAGAACATGTGTTGTCTCCTGCAAGGAATATTGTGGCTTGCATGGAACACAGAGGGGCTTGTAGCCTGCCTGCTGCTTACCGTTGGTTGCCTTTCTTTGTCACTCATTGGCTTGCTTCATATTCATGCCCCAGCTTGTTAGACTTATGTTTGTCCCTTTAATCGAGCCTTGCCTCTTCACAATCTCCAATTAGCTGTGCTTGCTGTTTCCACTACTTCCTTTTCAAGCACAATGTTTTTCTTTTGTGTTAAGCACTCCATTAAAGTGTGTATGTTTCGAGCTGTCTCCCTCGTGCATATCTCCCCCGCACTCTGTGTTGCTCTGTTTCCTGACTGCTGCTCCCACCTTCATCCATCTTGTGCTCACCTGTGTGCTTGTTCCTGTTTCTTTCATCCCGCCTGCACCCTCTGCATTGGTGTCCCCCACAACTGTGATATTTTTGCTCCTGCCTTCCTGTTGCATTTATTACCCCGTTGCTTTCAGGTCCCCTGACCTGTCCCTGTGTTGCTCCTCCATTCACACTCCTCTATTCTCCCTGTTACTTGACAGTTCCTCCTACTCTCCTTTGTGTTGCTTCTGCTCCCTCCGCCCCCTTTAAAAAAGAAAATACTTTTGCATTTTTTCATTTTGTTATTTACCACCCAAGTCAGATTAGAAATGGAAAAAAACACCCACATAATGACATAGGTGCGTTATAGGGTTGCACATGCCTACAAAATGACGTGGGCGGCCACAACAAAGGCAGATGCTGTTCAGCATAACTAACAACCATTGGCAAAGGCAATAGGTCATAATGGCAAGATATATTGGCTTTCACAGTGCTAGTTTCAACATGCTTTTATCAGTGCTTGACTTTGCTGCATATACACTTTTGATTAATATATATAAAATGCTGCTGTTTCTATATACACAAAGAAACGTAAGGGCTCACAGAGCGTGCATGAAGAGGAATATACAGATCTGGAGAAGTGTGGCTCAATGGTTAGAGCGGCAGACTCTGAAGCAGAGATCTGGCTCAAGACCAGGGTTCAAGTCCCGCTTCGGCAGGTCTTGGGCTCAATTCCCCTTGACCAGATAATTCTCGCCTCGGTGCCTAATCTAATTCATGGGTCCCACTCTGCAACTCTGGGCAATAGCTTGCTTAATCTCCACAACGGCCCCAACAGTGCTAGGAGCTCAGGAGTGGGCAACTCACAGGGAAAAAGCCAGGAGGGGTTCCATAGCGGTATGAGTACAGCGCCTTGAGACCCTAACGGGTAAGTAGTGCGCTATACAAGTGCTAATTTACATTTTTTTACATTTACATCTATGCATACAGATTTGCTTCGCATCTCACGATCTTCATAAACAAATAGTATTGGATTAATTTGTTTAGATGGTTGTTCTCCAAACAGAAAGCTAAACAGAATCTTCCATGGGTGATGTTCATTAAAATTATATGGCTAAGTCATTTAATACAAACTAAAAATTTTATATATTTCCTTCCAGAAAATATACTAAGTTCCAGCTCAGCTTATGTTTAGTGCCCGGACATTCATTCCACACCACAGAACCTTCGGTGTGTCCATAAAATAAGTAATTGGCTTTTTTTTAACAAAACAATTACTCAAGCTAAATTTGCAATTTTAAATATTAGAACTTTTCGAAAATGCTAACACTGCATGAGAAGCACCTCAAATAACATCATACCAATTAGTGCTACAATGCAAGAGCCTTCTTGATATTTAAAAAAAAAATCACTGGATGATATGCTTGTAATGGACATTTTCTAGGGTCTCTAAAGACAAGATGTACCTTAGCCTCGAAAACGACTTGGTTTTTGATCCCGAAAACTATGTGGCTATTTGTATGTTATTAAATAAAGCCAGACGATTTTCAGGAAAAAATATTTAGGCTCGTCTGTACCTTTCCCTCTGCATTTGTAAAACTGCCTTCTAGTGCCCAGAAGCACTGATCTTAAAGCCAACCTAAAGACTGTCACTGGGAAACAGCCATACACTGCGCATTTGATAACCGAAGTAAGATCATCAAGTACATAGATGGCATCCATTTTGTGACCTGGAGCGGCAGCGTGCACGCTCAGGTCGCACGTCACTACATAAACTAAGCAACGGCTGCGGATTATAGTCCTCAGAGAGTTTGACAACTCATTTTCCACTTCAAAGCAACATGGCAAAGTGCAAATCAAACTTCGTCTGCAACCGACTCACGGCACCGCAGCAATGTGAAGTAAGCACGCTTTTGGAACTGGGAATGCACGGCTGCATACCTGCGAATGCATCTGGATACCTAAACAAATACGGGCATTTGTTTGCAGTAAAGATTCGTTTCTGTGCAGGTCTTAGATTGCCGCTGTACAATAATATTCTTCAATGCATATTTAAAAGGAATTGTATTAAGTTTAACAATGCAAAGATAAAATACATCTAATTGAGACTTTGTAATTCAGAGAGATAGCACTGCGCTGGGAGGGATACATTGGAGGGAGAACATGTCCTTTGTGACGCTTTTGTTACTGTGATAATTATACGGTTAAAGCGACCAATAAAAAGAACGACAAGATTCAGATACAAAATGAAAAATGAACTACTCTGTTAAGGACATACATGAGGGAATACGTGTAAGGGACAACCCAGAAAAAACAGCTAATTGAAATGCTTGGACCTCAAAGATAATTTTGTACTATTCCATATTGAGAAGTACAAATGGGAAGCAGGAACGTGCCATCATGCTTTTACCTGTCACATTATGTTTTAGCTAGCTCCAGCTATCAAATCTCAGCCATAGTTTTTCCGAAAATGTGCATATTACTATTTCTGATGCTAATCAATGTCATGGGTATACAGAATATGTTTTTTGGGTCTGTGTGGACAGATGGGATGGGCAGCATCTGTTGGCAATGTCCTATCTCACTTTCTTTGATCAGTTGAGCTTCTGCTTTTCTAGTGACGTCATATCCAGCATTTTCACTTCAGCTGGGACTCATGTGAAGGGTAGCGTCCAGTGAACATGGCGCTCCTCTTTTGAATAATCACTTGAGTCATTAGCTCCATTAAATGCCAATTGGATATAGGAGCTGCCATTTTGTTAGTGAACTTTGGCTTTGACTGAGAAAATCCTACAAACGGACTTGCTTAGCAAGCCCCTCTGCAGTTGGTGATTAATGACTCCAAAGTCTACTACTACATTTGCTAAGTTGCCACCTCTCAAACATTCTAGTGGGCAAAATTCTAGCATGTGTTAGATCCGTGGGCACCTCTCATGCTTTCCCAGTTAGCCAACAGTTTATCCTTACGTGTATAGATTGATCTCAAGAGTGACCTGCTTGTAAATGGACCTTGAAGACACAGTCTACTATTGTGCTTCATCCACCATAACGTCTGCACTTGTAAATATCAATGAGAACAGAGGGTCTGATTTAGAAGTCTGCAGATGGGTTACTCCATCACAACGGTGATGGGTATCTACTCTGGAGAAATCTGAATCCCATTGCACATAAAGGGATTTAGATATCCATCACCATTGTGACAGAGTAACCCATCTGCCAAGTTATAAATCAGGCCCAAAGTCTGACGTGTGTTTTGCTGGCACTACTTGTCAGTTTTCAGACAGCACATAGTATATCCTTATCTGATGTTACCTACAGCCCCCGAGAAGCTCAATGACCGGTGAACACAGTGCACCCTTGGGTTTGATTTGCTACCTCCAAACCAAATTTACACTATGCTACACAATCAACACTAACAAATCTGTTAACTCTACTAATCATTTGCTATATATCCTTTACTTGTTCTGGTGAGTCTGATGTTATTGAACGTATGCTATGGAGTTTAATCAACAGGCATCTCTAGAGTCCGTGAAAGGCAAGCCTCTTCAGCAAAGAGTTTGGGGATAACATTTCTCTGCAGGTGAAATTCTAGTGAGCGCACCATTTTACCCCTATAATGGGTCAGTATTAGATTGGCACACAGCGGACATCCTATATATATGGAGGACAATATAATTTCTCAACTTGCTTAAAGATTCAGAGACTTTATACAGACAAATCAGGAAATTAATATTTTCCCAATAAAATAACTGTTTAGTTCCACATCCTCAAACTGCAGGTCTTCGCCATGTGATATATGCACAGACCAGTTTTGTTCTTACCTCTGGGTCCTTCTCAATCTCCAACCCAGCCTCCATGAGGTTGTGCTCAAATTCCTCTCTCTGTATCCTCTTCTCCTCCTCCAGTGCATCGTGTGCGCTGAGCTCAATGACTATTGCCTCCTGGCGGCGGGGTTGTCCTGGGAGGTCCACAGGATGTTGCTGTGGGGGATTCTCATGAGGTGGCTGTGGGTCCCCGGGTAGTGGTTGCTCTGGGTGGCCTTTCCCTTGATCCTCGGGGTTCACAGAGTTCCCGTTAGACACAACGAGTGCCGGCCTGTGACTTCCAAGTGAGCCGTTGTGATGGTAATGATGTGAGGGTCGCTTGCGGTAGTGGTAGGCCAGAACATAATCCACTTTCCGTTTCCCATCACTGAAGTGCTGCCCACTCCCCTTATCCCCTTGGTTCCCATCAATGTAATTATTTACCACCTAGAAAAAGAAATGAAAGCGTCCATTAAGGGTTTGGAAACTCAGTGAATAATCATTTTGAAATAGTAATAAATATTGGCTCCCTCATAAAGCACTCACACTTTTATACCTAATAAGGGGCACCAACACTTTAGGTCTCAAGGGGGGTGTATACATTTAATGATTATACTCTCTAACAATGTCCACAAATTGACATCAACCAAATGTACATATTTATTTGAAGGTACTTTTGATATCAACTGTTGCTTCTTTGTTCGATAGCTAATTCCATCATAAGTCTTGTTAGCTGACGTGTAACAAAGCTCAGAAAAGGTAGTTTCCAACGGGCAATATTCGCCACTATTAAATCATAACTACAACCGTTGGGGAAACCTTGATGTCCACCTTTCCACTCAGTAAATATGATACAATTGCATGCTCGCAGTAAATATTTCGAACAAAAAACTCCCTAGAAAGAGAATTCCCCTTAACCTGGAAGGTTACGCCATGCTTTCACAAAGAGGAGAGATGTTATTTCAGACAAAACTATTGCTATTTGCACACACTGTGTACGTGCAATCTATTTCACAAGGTGGGCCAACGACCACCACAGTTTACTATGTACTCACTGGCAGTCCTTGCAAGTTTTCTGGCTCCATGCGTGTAGTGCAAATGCACGGTCCTCCCCCAAAGAATCACCGACGGAAAGCAAAAGCCGCCTGGATGCAGGGCGTCATCCCTCCGGCTTGCACAAGTGAACAAGGGCTGAAATGTGATGCATTGATCTGTGTGGAGGGGACGCAGCCTTACAGCCTTCTTTCCTCGCCCCCTGCTTTGCAGAGAGAGTTGACAATGGAGACACGGAGAGCAGAAAGACAAAGCCCGGAGATGGGTGCATCAACGGATGTTTTCCTGTTTGTCAGTGAAACTGGGCGCTGGTTTTCTGCTCTCATTGCCTAGGTACCTCACCTGCCTGAGCCGCTAGAGGGGTCACCCTGACAACGCCGAGGCAACGAGCCCAGCCCTATTCTCTCTCGCACGGTGCCTGAGTGAGGCAGGGCATCCTTCCCATAAGACAGTCAACAGGTTTACTGTGCCTAAGCTCAGGTGAGAGTGAGACCATAGTCCATTCTCTCAACCCACAGCTTTAGTGTTTGCAGAAGAAGCGAGGCTATGTTACAGAGAGCTTATTTTTTTAAAGGCACTTCTAGTTTTTTTTTTTAAAGAATGTGTTTCCAAGTTATTTTAAATAATTGCACTGAGTCACATTTATTTAATTCCATAATTTATAAATATATTCAGAAAGGTTAAGAATGAATGCCATGAATGAGATAAGACATACTTTCAATGTGCTTTATATGTATGGTCAGTTATATTGCATACAGAGTAAGACATACTATTCAACTATAAATAATTGAACCTTTTTAGTTATAGGGTAGGTCTAACTCAGGGCAGATGAGCTTGTTGGTGCGCCCACATTTTATAATTAAGGAGAATGAGGTGCAGTTATGTACAGTCATTAGCCCAGAATCACACAATTTGTCTTAGTATAGAATACACGATTTCAGATCCTTCAGGACTTAAAGTGGGGCAGGTCGTGCCAGGTTACACGTCTAGCAGTAATTAAAAACAAAATTTAAGGTGATTCTTTATTGTCCCATATTGATCTCCATGACTTTACAGGCAAAAATACACATTGATTTTTCAGCAATGGGTGTAAAAAATATTAAGGCAGCGGTTCCCAATCTGTGGTCCAGGGACCGTTGGGTATCAGCGAAGCCTCCTCATGGGGTCCGCTACTGCTTAGAAAATTAAATATTAACAGATTACGTCCCTAGCGGTCGAGGGTCCCTGGACTCTACTAATGATTCAGTGGGGGGTCCCCGGGTTCCAGTAATAATAAAGTGGTGGTCCATACGAGTCAAAAGGTTGGGAATCACTGTCGTAAGGTAATCTAGGTCAGTAATGCAGTCCCAGTTCATTTCACATATTTTACTTTAGCTCACATTCCCTAAGAGTATTTGGTTTATTTTTACAGCCAAGGTACATGCTTTTTAGCCCCAATAGCAGGGTGCAGTGTATTTAAAATCTTGTCTTATGGTGAAGTCAGATTTTAAATTGTAAATCTGAAAATTACACTTTAGAAAGTTGGCATTTTTCTACTTTAGCCATTCTGTGCCTCTGTCTGCCTCTGAATACATGTCTGGGTTGGGTGACAGCTGGGCTCTGTGCACCCCCTCTTGTAAGCCACACACAGTTGGAGATTAGGTGTCACCTGATGGGTCTTAACCTGCCATTAACTGGCTTGTTGAGGGCAGAGCTTAGCACTGCCTCAGTTACACCTGAATAGACTTATCCTGTCCACCCACAATAGGGCTTAATGACCCTGTACTTTTACTTCAGCCATCTTGGAGCCAAGACAGGGGACGCATGGCATCTGTACATTTCAAATGCCTGCCTCTGGAAGCTTCTCCTACCATCCAGAACTAGGGCACCAAAATATAAATCCTGGGCCCCAAACCCCATCAAAGCAGAACGCTACTGAAACCAAGGACATGCTGCCATGAAGAAGGACTGCTGTGCTACCAGGAGGGACTGCCACTCTGCAACTGCATTGTTATGTTGGCCTACTGCCTGCTGTGCTGTACGAGGAACTACCACTTTGCTAGTTGTTGTGCTGTTTTGGCCTGTTGCCTGCTGCTTCTTGCCTGCAGCAAGAAGGACTGGACTTGTTCTCTACATCCTTGAATCCAAGATCCTCCAAGAGGTTGTAGGCCTGCCCCCTGTTCTCCTGCAGTCTCAGGGACATCAAAGACTGCCTGTAACTTACCTGCTACATCACCTGGGTTTTGCCATCTGTGAGTCTACACTGCCAAGTGGTGCCACCCCAGTCCTCAACCCTTCGAATTGGGCCTAAGGTGTTCTGCCGTCTGTGGCTTTCATCAAAACCGGCAAGAAGCAATGCAAAGCCCCACAAAGCAACACTGCGTAGACAGCACACCAGGATTTAAGGTACTGTGTTTAGCGGGCCCCAGTGGGTCTCTGCAGCTGCTCTGCAATCCATCGCAGTCAGCCTGAACTGACGACTTTGCCAGGTCCAGCGCGACTAGATAACAACCGCTAGCACTTCTATGCGCTATTTTCTTATAAACCTTTAAAAATGCATATCTAAGGATCTACATATTTGATTTTTGTCATTTTGGTCTTGTTTTAGTCAAATAAATATTCTCTATTTCTATAAACTGGTGTAGAGTCTTTTTTGTGGTGTTTTACTGTGTTACTGTATTTAAAGTGTTGCCCCAATACTTTACACATTGTCTCTTAGGCTAAGCCTGACTGCTCTGTGCCAAGCTACCAGAGGGTTAGTACAGGTTAATTTAGGGAGTGTAATGTACTTACCCTGCCTAGGATTGTGGTCCCTACTTGGACAGGGTGCAAACCTCTGCCAACGAGAGATCTAATTTCGAACAACCAGCCTTCATCTATATCACCTAGGTCTGGATCAATATCAGCATCAGAAGTGCTCTTAACCTTCTGCAATTCAAGCAGAAACTGAAGACTCATCTTTTATTGGTGTACTACCACCTCCTCCCATGCATACACACAATCACTGGAATTACTTGTTGCCTGTATCTTGTAATTATGAGTTTAATACTGTGGGCTCAGAGACGTGTTCAATACTCCATTGTTTCCCAGCTTGGCTGCTGCTTTGCAAGTACCACTATATACAACCATGTATACAAAAATGAGATGGGAATCCAATACCCATTCTACCAACAACTAGCAAGTGAAGATTGGTCAAACCATTGCATCTATGTCCTTCAAGACAACTCAACTTTCTTCAAAAGGTCCTGAATCTAGAAAAAGATCCTAATTTACAAATACTAAGGCCAGGAAATAGATGTGTAGTCCACTAAAGAGCATTAAATTAATTTAGGGGAAATGCCTCTTTTTGCATGATCACTCCCAATATTTTCAACCTGTGCACTTGATATCTGCTATTGAGGCCCCAGTACCTGTGATCTGCCCTCTCAATCATGTTGAATTTGGCTAAACTCCTAATTGTGACCTATAGGCCCTTAATACATTACACCAAATGCACCCAGGGCCTTCAAGCTATGCTGTTGGGCTTACATTTAACCTCCATTTTGGCTTGCCTTTTTAAAAAAGCGTCTTTTTCTAATGGTGGTTTGCACGTTTTACCCTACCACGAGAATGTGCAACACACACATTTATTCCCTGTAGGCATTATCGCCCTGTAGCCTGCACAATTAGTTCTATGTTCACACAATTAGAACACAATGCCCTTGTTAAATTTTTGTGCTCAAGGAGACAACTTTTTCTCTCCAGACTTACTAAAGACCCTGTTCTGCACCTCTGGCATAGTACGATAAGGGTAGTATTTTATTATTTGAACAGCGCCTATGCTGAACTCGGCCAGAGGCCCTTTGCATTGAAGGTAGGCCCTAGTTAGCCCCATGGGCAGGGTGCAGAGTATTTAAAAAGTCAGACATGTGCTTTTAAGTTTGACAGGTAGTGAAAAGCTGCTAAATTCATTTTTCACTACTGTAAGTCCTATCTCTCCAATAGGATAACATTAGGATTACCTTAAAACATAGTTTATGTATAACTCCCAATAGAGAAAAGATAGAAATGTGGAATTTGGTGTCTCTGGACTCACTATTTGAAATCACAACTTATGGTGAAGCCAGATTTTAAATTGTAAGTCTGAAAGTGATACTTTAGAAAGGTGTCATTTTCCTCCATTAGCCATTCTGTGCCTTTGCCTGCCCCTGAATATACTTCTGGGCTGGGTGATAGCTGGGCTGTACCACCATTGAACTTCTGTGTGCTGTGACTGAAATAGACCCCTGCTTGCTCCGACCTTCATCATGAGAAGGAAGATAGCCATTCAAGAGAATTGTGCAGGCTGCACATTTAAACGATTGCATTGTTAATGCACTGATGCCCGCTTCCTCACACATAATGCCAGGGAATGGTTTTAGATCATTCCAAATGGTCTGGCAGAAGGGTACTTCACTATGCTCTCTTTAGTGAGGGAGACTAATGATGGATTGGAGTGACATTAGAAACAATTAACATGGTTGAATTGTTCATATTTTTCACCATTCTAACAATGTTTATCACATTGACGTGTCTCATCTGCTTAATAATCGCAGCTCATTTTTTAATTAGAAGGTTAAGATCTTTTTAATAAATATTTGAAAATGTATTCTTATGCCGTTTTTGACAAACTTTCCTTGTTGCTTTTTGCACATAACAAAATTGCAACAGTTTTGTCATCATCAGACACCATTATTGTACAACAGGATGGCTAGATTGGCCAATAGGTTCTGCTATGAGAAGGTGTCTCCAAGTAAAACAATACAGTTTAACATTACATTACTGCTAATCAACTCTCCCAATAGAATAACCATTTTACCCAATGACCTCCCTCCACACCCAATAAAACCCTTAAACAAAAGTACATGAGGGTAATGTACTCAGTTGTATGTAGTATGGTGTGAGGCGAGGGAGACAGGAGAAAGGCTCAAATGTGGAAAGGGGGCTTAGTGTCTCTGGTGGGAATGGTGATGGTTGGCAGTACTAGATTTGAAAAAGGTGGAGTAACCTTGGGCGACTGGGGCATGCACACAGTGGGAGGCCTCTTGAAAGATATTCCACTGAGGGGACCCTATTTTAATGAAAGTTTTTTATAGTAGTCTAGAGAATATCAGCCATCCTCTCCAGAGTTACTGCTTGCCAGAGCCGTGTGTCTCACTGAATACCGATGGTGCTTACTTCTTCTTACCAGAGGAAGCTTAGAGGCTCCAAGGCTCAACTATAGTATTGCTCGATCACCACATTTTTGGTGCCTGAGGGTGTCATCATGCAATCCTAGTAGGGGAGGGACAGGGTACCCCAGGATGTCTTCAAGTTGGGTTGAAATTGCAGTCCAGAATGGGCTGATGTTTGGGCAGTCCCTCCATTTGTGACAAGAAATCCCCTAACAGACCACACCCCCTCCAGCAGAGATCGGAAATGGCCAGGGAATTCTTTGTTAGTTTAGTAGGGTAAAGGTATCAGTCAAAAAGTATTTTGTAGTGCACTTCTCGCATAGCTATAGAATGTTCAAATTTGAAAATGTCCCTTCAGAGTGTGCCATTTTATTTCTGGAATCGTCTGTTCAACAGCTTTCTCCCAAAAGGCGATGTGACAGGGTTGCAAGGTGATATCAGTGGTGAGTAGTAGGAGTAAATAAAGAAGATACACCCTTATGACCCCCCTGCCTTTCTAGCAAATTGATCAATAGGGGTAAGATCTCTACTGGCTGCTGTTCTAATATTCGGGTGTAAAACCCAGTGTTTCAGCTGTGTGTCACATTAGCATTCCAATTCTTAGATTAAAGTCCCACTGGCAATTTTCAAAAGTGAGGATGTCCCAACCATGGAAGAGGTCAGAAATGGTGAGGCAGCCCCCTTCCTCCATAAGTCATAGGGCCCTGGTTGAAGTGAGGGTGTAAATGTCAGACTTTAGTGAACCGGAGTGAACGGGGAGGGAAAAGTGGTCCATTCAGCGAATCAATTAACATCATCCCACACATTAAGAGTCATTTTAGTATGGGTACTAAGGTAAGAATTAGGGGGACTGTTAGACTTGATAGCCTTATGAGGTCTTCTCCCAATTCTTTAGCCTGTTTGCCTCACATTTTTACTATATCTTTCTGTAGGCCTTAGGACTCTGAGCACTTTACCACTGCTGATCAGTGCTAAAGTGCATGTGCCCCTCCCCTACAACATGATAACATTGGTGTATACACAACTGGCATATTTAATTTAACTTTAAGTCCCTTGTAAAGTGGTATACCATGTACCCAGGGCCTGTAAATTAAATGCTACTAGTGGGCCTGCAGCACTGATTATGCCACCCACTTAAGTAGCCCTGTAAACATGTCTCAGGCCTGCCACTGGAGAGCCTCTGTGTTTCACTGACAGTTGGACCTGGTAATCAAAACCTCTTGCCAAACCTTAAACTCCCCTTATATTACATATAAGTTACCCCAAAAATATGCAATAGGGCACAGTGCTATGTAAGTAAAAGGCAGGACATGTAGTTTTAAGCTTTTCATGTCCTGGTAGTGAAAAACTCCCAAGATCGTTTTTCACTACTGTGACGCCTACTTCTCTCATAGGCCACCATTGAGAATTCCTTAATATACTTTTAAGCTGTCATTCTTGATCAGAAAAGAGGACGTCATCATGTTTCATATCATTGAAATGATAATGATAAATCCTCTTCACTGATAAAGTTGGATTTAACATTACTATTTTATAAATGCCACTTTTAGAAAGTGGGCATTTCTCTGCACTTACTACTCTGTGTGACTTGCAGCCTGTCTCCAATCCATGTCTGGGGTAGGTGATAACTACATTTTGTGCATTCCGTCTATACATCCACAAACACAGGAAGGGTGGGTATGACAGAGGAATCATCTGCATTCATCTGCATTCTGATGGTTCTTCCTAGGCTGGCAGGGTGGAGGGTAGCCAAAACTTACATGTCAACAGGTAAGTGCCTGTCCCCACACAAAGGGCTGATTATCCCCTACGGTAGACTGGAGCCAAGGCTAGGAAGAAAGGATCTCTGTGCACTTCAAGGAGGTGCTCTGAAGTCACCCCCCTTCAAAGGCACATCTGGGTATAAGTACTTGGTCTCTGACTGGGAAGAACTCTGCTGGAGTAAATACAGCTGTGCTGTAAGGAATGCCACTTTGCCTGAACTGACTGTTCCAAGCAACTGCTTTTCTGCTGAGCTGCTTTGCTGATCACTTCTCTGCTGAGGACAAGGTCTGAACCCAACTTGCTGAACCCAGAGTGACTCCATGGGCTTGCTGGCTGCCCCCCTATTCGTCTGCATTCTCAGAGACATCAAAGACTGCATGAAACTCTCCTGGTGCTGCTGGACTCTGCCATCTGTGAGTCCTACCCTTGCCTGAGGTGCCCCCTCCAGTCATGGGCCTCAGAAGTGGGTTCTGCATCTGATTTCTGCAAAAAAGGATGCATCACCTTGAGTGCAGGAGAACTTCCGCTGCATCGCCCTTTGACCCCGACCCAGGGGCTGCTTAATGACATCGAATCCTCAGCCTGCGTGGCTCAACAACGATGCCCGGCGCAGCTCAATGACAACACATTGCACTCACTTTAACGATTCTCAACGATGCCAGTCTCGCTTTGCACGACTCAATGACAAAGCAGTGGACTCTCGACATCAACAAAAGGAGCATCTATGGTACTTTGTCAGCAGGACCTGGCTGGGTCCTGTAGCCAGCCTACCCTCCAGCGCGGTTGCCTAAACTTTGGATTTTCACCAATCCCTCATGACCTCAAGTAACCTTTTGACCGCTACTGACTTCTAAGCCGGATTTTACATTTAGGGCCTGATTCTGACCCTGGCGGCCGGTGACCGCCAGGGTCACCGGCCACGGGAGCACCGCCGACAGACCGGCGGTGCTCCGAAGGGCATTCTGACCGCGGCGGTTCAGCCGCGGTCAGAAAGGGTAAACCGGCGGTCACCCGCCGGTTTACCGCTGCCCTTCTGAATCCTCCATGGCGGCAGAGCGCGCTCCGCCGCCATGGGGATTCAGACACCCCCTACCGCCATCCTGTTCATGGCGGGAAACCCGCCATGAACAGGATGGCGGTAGGGGGTGCCGCGGGGCCCCTGGGGGCCCCTGCAGTGCCCATGCCAGTGGCATGGGCACTGCAGGGGCCCCCGTAAGAGGGCCCCGCAAAGTATTTCAGTGTCTGCTATGCAGACACTGAAATACGCGACGGGTGCCACTGCACCCGTCACACCTTCCCACTACGCCGGCGTCCTCGTGGGAAGGTTGATTTGCCCTGGGCTGGCGGGTGGCCTTTTGGCGGCTGCCCGCCAGCCCAGGGCAAATCTCAGAATCACCGCAGCGGTCTTTCGACCGCGGTGCGGTGTTCTGACGGGGTTACTTTGGCGGGCGGCCTCCGCCGCCCGCCAAAGTAAGAATGACCCCCTTAATTTTTAAAAATTCATATCTCGACTTCTACTGATCAAATATTTGACGTTTTGATCTTGTTTTACTCAGATAGATATTCTTTATTGTTCTAAATCTTTACAAATACTTTACCCATTGCCTATTAAGTTAAGTCTGGCTGCTCTGTGCCAAGCTACCAGAGGGTAAACACAGGTTAATTTAGGGAGTGCAACTGACTTCACATTTGACCTTACATTTTAGGACACTCTCACACTTCTAGGCTTCAAAATAGGGCATCTAATAAAAAGATCTTGGCTAAAGTGACCCTTCGCGGGGCCAGTAGGATATTGCAGAGCCGGTCCTACAAGGAGCAGCCCGATGATTAAGCATGACATCTCTTTTTGGGATTTGTGAGGGCCCCAAAAATCAAGGGAGTAATTCCCCTATTGCTTGACCTGAGTGAGTGTGTAGCCTTCTAATATCTTCTCTCTTAGGAACAGTATCCTTTTATTTTTGTGTAAGTGACTTACTCTGACTAGGATAGTGGTCCCTACTTGGACAAGGTGCATACCTCTACCAACAAGAGACCCAATTTCTAACAAGGGTGATCTACCTTCGACTTCCTATATCCCATGCATACCTGCCTACCACAGCTCTTTCCATGTGCAGCCAGTTTTTATCAGATTCTCTTAGGGACCACTCTGAAATCACCCTCAACTGTGCTGCTTTGTAATATAAAAGAAAATCAGATAAGCTAGGCAACCCACATCTTTCAGTAATCTCTACTTTTTGTATGGCAGATGAGCTGTGCGGTTTTGCCAGATGAAGCGGGCTATTAAGGAGCGAAGGGTAGATAAGAAATCACAATCTAGCTTGATGGGAAGCCCCTGAAAGAGATATAGGCCCTCATTACGATTCCGGCGGGCGGCGGAGGCCGCCCGCCAGAATTCCGCCCTCCATAATACCGCTCCGCGGTCAGAAGACCACGGAGGGTATTATGAGTTTTTCCCTGGGCTGGCGGGCGGTCTCCAAAAGACCGCCCGCCAGCCCAGGGAAAAACTCCCTTCCCACGAGGATGCCGGCTCGTAATAGAGCCGGCGGAGTGGGAAGGTGCGACGGGTGCTGTTGCACCCGTCGCGTATTTCACTGTCTGCAAGGCAGACAGTGAAATACATTTTGGGGCCCTCTTACGGGGGCCCCTGCAGTGCCCATGCCGTTGGCATGGGCACTGCAGGGGCCCCCAGGGGCCCCGCGACTCCCCCTCCCGCCATCTGGTTCCCGGCGGGAGAACCGCCAGGAACTGGATGGCGGGAGGGGGAGTCGGAATCCCCAAGCCGGCGCAGCAAGCTGCGCCGGTTTGGAGGATTCCTTGGGGGCAGCGGGAAACCGGCGGGAGACCGCCGGTTTCCCTTCTCTGACCGCGGCTAAGCCGCCGCGGTCAGAATGCCCCGCGGGGCACCGCCGGCCTGTCGGCGGTGCCACCGCGTCCCGCGGCCCTGGCGGACGTAATCCGCCAGGGTCGTAATGACCACCATAGTAGTTTGGATATGACAGTCAATTTGATTGCATGGATATGCTCAAGCCAAAAGATATACATGGGTGCCCATCTCTTGACATCTGATTTTAGTTGCTGTAAGAGAAGGGAATAGTTTGCCCGGTAGTGGTCTGATAGTCTAGGAGTGATTTTAATGCCGAGGTAGGTGATCTCTTTTTTAGCCCATTGGAAAGGAACTGAGCTGTGCATTTCCCTCTTAACACTGCTTTAAACTTATCCCAATTGTTCGATAAATTAGTGTCCTGTGGGTCATTCAGTTGAAAGAATTCTCTAACCAATTTCATCACGAAAGAGGCGTTCTTAATTAAGAGACCCAGGGAAATGGGGTGTCCCATTCCAGTGCAAATACTACAGGAGCATGGTTAGAGAGATTCATGGGGTGAAACAATGCCTCTGCTAACATATGAGTTAAGGAATGGACTAATGAAGGCATAATCCAGTCTTGAGTACGTGCAGTGGGAGTGTGAAAAGAACGTGTAGTCGCTGGTCATTGAGTGAAGGGTTCTCCAGGCATCTATTAACCCAATCGAGTGGATGGCCTGCTTTAACCCCTTGGGTGCCACAGATGTAACGGTTACATCCTACCTCCCACTCCCCTCCCCTGGGCAGGGATGGAAGGGGAATCACTTCCCCTTCCACCCCGACCACCTCCTGGCATGTAATGACGTCAGCGAGCACTGCATGCTCCTAGGTGTCTAGTTTTAAAAAAGGTATAGGTTTGCTAGGTTTCCCTAGGTGCCGGCTGAGCTCGAGGCCAAAATCCACAGCTGGGCACTTTGCAAAAAACATGTCTGTTTTCTTTGGGAAAATGTGATGTCTCCACGTTGTGTTTTGGGGACTTATGGCAACAAAAGCAAACAAACACAAATGATGGACGGAATGTGGAACCAATCAAACATTTACCCCCAGTCACAGATCTGGGTTTAATCCATCAATTATTTTGCTCACCATGCCACCCCAGATTGGACCCAGCCATATGCAAATCAGTCTTGACCCTGTTCCCCATGGGAACAGTCCAGCCCGAACTGCCAGGCCAGGTCTTCCCTGGACTGGAAACAAGCATCCGAGAACCAGTTTCAGGGTATCTCCCTTCATCAGCCAAGCTAGCTTGACTCCAGTGGCATGGGGAGCAAGGGACCCATGTCTGTGCATACTCTTCCCACTTAGGGCGACAAATGCAAAAAGAACAAGTAATAGTTCCAGATTCTGTTCATCATTTGTGTTTGCTTGCTTTTGTCACCATAAGTGTGCCAGGTATGCCCAGATGTGGATCCCAGGCTCACCATGCCACTGGATTCAAGGTAGCCTGGATGATGAAGGGTGTACTGTAGCAAAGTTAGCTGCCTCCTGGGTAAGCTTTGAGATAGAATATTGTCATATATGCCTAGGAAATAGTTACAAAGCTCATTCTTTAACTTTTTACATATTTATTTCAAGCCCAATTGATAGGTAAAGTCAGGTATGTAACAGATGTTTTGCACAAGGTACCATTGTAAAGTTGCATTTTACATGCTTAAGTCTTTTAGAAGCTCATTTGCATGATCGTCCAACTATGGCTCAGCGGTTGAACAGGTCATTTGATGAGATGTAAATGTCCTTCCAGAGCTGAGGCATAGGCCTTGGGTGTGGGGAGGTGTTCTGTTCCTTTGGAGGATGACCACCTGGGCTCTGCCCAGGAACTTAATTAACTTCAAAGAAGCCATTAACAGGTATATGTAATTAACAACTGGGTCCACTAACTCCTTAATGCTCTAGTCAGCCACACCTCAATTCCAGTGTTAGAGGAGTTGCCTCCAGAACCAGTTTTGAGTGACCACAGAGGAGGAGAGAATGGGTCGCTCATTTCCCTGGCTACACCTCCGTTGTGGGCACAGGAGCTCTGTACAGGTAAAGAAAGTTTCCGCCATGTTGATTTAGGTAGAGAGGTTGACTATGGGATTGTTTACAGTTGGGCACACAGGAACTGCTGTTAAAGTGGGTAAGGTTACCCCTGGGAAATGGCTCCCTATTGGTTAGGGAGGGATCAGGCATCAACCACGGGCTAGTGTCAGGCAGAAATTTGGCACTCCTGGACACCCTCTTCAGAGCACTACTGAACCAGTAACAGACAGACAAAGGGTTGCATCTGTTGTTGAAACCTGTGAGGAGATCTGAAAGACTGGACCGACTCCCACTTGTGCCCAGGACAAAAAAGTAAACTCCAAGAGTCAGCTGGCTGACCTCCTGTTAAGCTACAGGGACAAATAAGCTGCTAGATGTCCCTTTCCTGAAGACCCAGCTGACCAATTCCAATTGGACCTGCCTGGGCTCTGCTGGTGGCTCCTGCTGGAGTGTTGACTTCCCCTCCCCCTCCAGAGCTGTTCCTGAGGTCCTGGGACCCTTGACTGTGTCAAAGTGTACTCTTCTTAATAGCCTGAGAAACCTGGGATTTAGAACATGTTTGGCTCCAGAGACCTCCAGAATAGCAGGGACAAACCTGCCAAGTCAATTCGCCAAAGGTGCATTGCCACTGGACCAAAGATTCAGGTTGCGTCCCTTCTGAGCTATTCAATAGCAGCAGCAAATCTGTTTCAATGAGGTGTCCTATTCAGCCACAGCTCACTGTCTTGCTCCACTGGAGGAATCAAGGCTGCAAAAAGTGACTAAATCCGACTATAGTGTTCTTCATAGAAGTAGGCGCTAAAAGTATCCATCAGTGAGGGACCTATTTTGGGTGCAAATTTTGTATTCTTCCCACTCAGACAATTCCAGCCAACAGCTTCACCTGGGCTTTGCCCAACATCTATCCAGTCCATGAGGTTGGACCAATCTCAGCCACAGCCTGCTGCCTTACTCTGCTGAGTGTTGGACCTGGCCTTGTTTGCAAGGTCATTCCCAAACATTTTGCCTCCTTCCTCCTATTTTTTCTGACCAGTTGTTGGTGGCTTTAGGACTCTGGGCACTTTACCACTGCTAACCAGGGCTAAAGTGCATATGCTATCTGTCTAAATTGTATTGGTAATTTGTTTACCCATGTTCGGCATATTTGATTTACTAGTAGGTCCCTAGTAAAGTGTACTAGATGTGCCAGGACCTGTAAATCAAATGCTACTAGAGGGCCTCCAGCACTGATTGTGCCACCCACATGTGTAGCCCTGTAAACATGTCTCAGACCTGACACCGCAGTGTCTGTGTGTGCAGTCTTGCACTGCCAATTCGACCTGGTAACTGTACCCACTTACCAGGCTCAAATCTCCCCTTTTCTACACGTAAGTCACTGTAGGAAGTTGGCTCTGTATGTGCTATTTCAAAGTAAGGAATAGCAGGCACAGAGTCCAAGGGTTCCCCTTAGAGGTAAAATAGTGGTAAAAAGAGATAATACTAATGCTCTATTTTGTGGTAGTGTGGTCGAGCAGTAGGCTTATCCAAGGAGTAGTGTTAAGCATTTGTTGTACATACACATAGACAATAAATGAGGTACACACACTCAGAGACAAATCCAGCCAATAGGTTTTTGTATAGAAAAATATCTTTTCTTAGTTTATTTTAAGAACCACAGGTTCAAATCTAACATGTAATATCTTGTTCGAAAGGTATTGCAGGTAAGTACTTTAGGAACTTCAAATCATAAAAATTGCATGTATACTTTTCAAGTTATTGACAAATAGCTGTTTTAAAAGTGGACACAGTGCAATTTTCACAGTTCCTGGGGGAGGTAAGTTTTTGTTAGTTTTACCGGGTAAGTAGGACACTTACAGGGTTCAGTTCTTGGTCCAAGGTAGCCCACCGTTGGGGGTTCAGAGCAACCCCAAAGTCACCACACCAGCAGCTCAGGGCCGGTCAGGTGCAGAGTTCAAAGTGGTGCCCAAAACACATAGGCTAGAATGGAGAGAAGGGGGTGCCCCGGTTCCGGTCTGCTTGCAGGTAAGTACCCGCGTCTTCGGAGGGCAGACCAGGGGGGTTTTGTAGGGCACCGGGGGGGACACAAGTCCACACAGAAATTTCACCCTCAGCGGCGCAGGGGCGGCCGGGTGCAGTGTAGAAACAAGCGTCGGGTTCGCAGTGTTAGTCTATGAGAGATCTCGGGATCTCTTCAGCGCTGCAGGCAGGCAAGGGGGGGGTTCCTCGGGGAAACCTCCACTTGATCAAGGGAGAGGGACTCCTGGGGGTCACTCCTCCAGTGAAAGTCCGGTCCTTCAGGTCCTGGGGGCTGCGGGTGCAGGGTCTCTCCCAGGTGTCGGGACTTTGGATTCAAAGAGTCGCGGTCAGGGGAAGCCTCGGGATTCCCTCTGCAGGCGGCGCTGTGGGGGCTCAGGGGGGACAGGTTTTTGTACTCACAGTCTTAGAGTAGTCCTGGGGTCCCTCCTGAGGTGTTGGATCGCCACCAGCCGAGTCGGGGTTGCCGGGTGCAGTGTTGCAAGTCTCACGCTTCTTGCGGGGAGCTTGCAGGGATCTTTAAAGCTGCTGGAAACAAAGTTGCAGCTTTTCTTGGAGCAGGTCCGCTGTCCTCGGGAGTTTCTTGTCTTTTCGAAGCAGGGGCAGTCCTCAGAGGATGTCGAGGTCGCTGGTCCCTTTGGAAGGCGTCGCTGGAGCAGGATCTTTGGAAGGCAGGAGACAGGCCGGTGAGTTTCTGGAGCCAAGGCAGTTGTCGTCTTCTGGTCTTCCGCTGCAGGGGTTTTCAGCTAGGCAGTCCTTCTTCTTGTAGTTGCAGGAATCTAATCTTCTAGGGTTCGGGGTAGCCCTTAAATACTAAATTTAAGGGCGTGTTTAGGTCTGGGGGGTTAGTAGCCAATGGCTACTAGCCCTGAGGGTGGGTACACCCTCTTTGTGCCTCCTCCCAAGGGGAGGGGGTCACAATCCTAACCCTATTGGGGGAATCCTCCATCTGCAAGATGGAGGATTTCTAAAAGTCAGAGTCACCTCAGCTCAGGACACCTTAGGGGCTGTCCTGACTGGCCAGTGACTCCTCCTTGTTTTTCTCATTATCTTCTCCGGCCTTGCCGCCAAAAGTGGGGCCTGGCCGGAGGGGGCGGGCAACTCCACTAGCTGGAGTGTCCTGCTGGGTTGGCACAAAGGAGGTGAGCCTTTGAGGCTCACCGCCAGGTGTGACAATTCCTGCCTGGGAGAGGTGTTAGCATCTCCACCCAGTGCAGGCTTTGTTACTGGCCTCAGAGTGACAAAGGCACTCTCCCCATGGGGCCAGCAACATGTCTCGGTTTGTGGCAGGCTGCTAAAACTAGTCAGCCTACACAGATAGTCGGTTAAGTTTCAGGGGGCACCTCTAAGGTGCCCTCTGTGGTGTATTTTACAATAAAATGTACACTGGCATCAGTGTGCATTTATTGTGCTGAGAAGTTTGATACCAAACTTCCCAGTTTTCAGTGTAGCCATTATGGTGCTGTGGAGTTCGTGTAAAACAGACTCCCAGACCATATACTCTTATGGCTACCCTGCACTTACAATGTCTAAGGTTTTGTTTAGACACTGTAGGGGCACAGTGCTCATGCACTGGTACCCTCACCTATGGTATAGTGCACCCTGCCTTAGGGCTGTAAGGCCTGCTAGAGGGGTGTCTTACCTATACTGCATAGGCAGTGAGAGGCTGGCATGGCACCCTGAGGGGAGTGCCATGTCGACTTACTCATTTTGTTCTCACTAGCACACACAGGCTTGTAAGCAGTGTGTCTGTGCTGAGTGAGAGGTCTCTAGGGTGGCATAAGACATGCTGCAGCCCTTAGAGACCTTTCTTGGCATCAGGGCCCTTGGTACTAGAAGTACCAGTTACCAGGGACTTATCTGAATGCCAGGGTGTGCCAATTGTGGATACAATGGTACATTTTAGGTGAAGGAACACTGGTGCTGGGGCCTGGTTAGCAGGGTCCCAGCACACTTCTCAGTCAAGTCAGCATCAGTATCAGGCAAAAAGTGGGGGGTAACTGCAACAGGGAGCCATTTCTTTACAGTCACCCATAAGGTAGGCCCTAGGTAGACCCATGGGCAGGATGCAATGCATTTAAAAGATAGGACATGTACTGATGTGGTTTACATGTTTTCATAGTGAAATACTGCCAAATTTGTTTTTCACTATTGCAAGGCCTCTCTCTCTCATAGGTTAACATAGGGATTGCCTTTAAATATCTTTTAAGTGCAGTTTCCAATTGGAAGCAGATAGAGATATGGAGTTTGGGAGCTCTGTACTCACAGTTTAAAACAACATATTTTGGTAAAGTTGTTTTTTAGATTGCCTGTTTAAAAATGCCACTTTTAGAAAGTGGGCACTTTCTTGCTTAACCATTCTGTGCCTCTGCCTGCCTGTGGAATCCACATCTGGGTCAGACTGATAGTTGGGCTGTTTGTGAATTCCCGTTAGACAGTTACACAAAGGGACCTGAGGAATGTCCTGCATATACTGATAAGTCTCCTGGGTTAGAGTGGGAGGAAGGACATTAAAGACTTCATCTGCCAGTGCCTGGGCGTCCTGATTTGCTAAGTGGTGCCAAATCCAGTCCCTGAGCCCTTAGAAGTGAAAACTGGCAACTTGCGGGGGACAATTCATGCACATCAGAAAAATCGAAGCACGGCCTGTCCTGTGGCTGAAAATATGACAGCGTCTGCCTCGCGGCTGGAGAAATGACGCAGTGCTGTTCTCACCACGGACTCTTTGCACATCGAGTCAGAAATTCCCACACATGGATCCTGGGCGCCATAGTCTTCAACATCCGCACACAGACCTGAGGCTGCGCACCCGGAATCAATGCATGGCCTCCCTTGTGAGAAAAGAATCGACCCACGGCCTCTGGTGCGAGTAAAGAACCGACGCACGACCCCACTTGTGAGTAAGGAATCAATGCACTATCGCCCTTGCGGCTTAATTTTTGATGCATACCAGGTACTTTGTGCTAAAACAACGCATCCATTGATTTCTATGGATTAAGATTATTTTTATTTTTAAAATTCATATCTTTACCTATGTATGTTGGATTTTTGTTGTTTTTGTCTTGTTTAATTTAGATGAATATTAGCTATTTTGCTAAACTGGTTTGGAGTCCTCTTGTGGTGTTTTCACTGTGTTACTGTGTGTGTTTTGTACAAATACTTTACACATTGCCTCTGAGATAAGCCTGACTGCTTGTGCCAAGCTACTAAGAGGGTGATCAAGAGTTATTTGAGCTTTGTATCTCACTTAACGCTGACTGGAGTAAGGGTCCCTGCTTGGACAAAGTGCAAACTGACTGCCAACCAAAGACCCAATTTCTAACACTGAGAAATGTTGACTTCCCTTCAAGAAATTAAGCCCGAAGGTACAACTTCCAACTGGGTTGAACCTGGGTTCTGTGTCCGCTCCATCATGGTTGGCCTTCAAACTCACCTGCTACTGGTCAAGCACAACCAGATGAACATGGTTGGTGCTTAAGGCTTTTTGGCACTATTTCTGGTGCATTTTATGGGATTTTTGTTGTTTTAGTATGAATTTGTAATGCATCAGATGAGATTGTATCAGCAAGGCAGAGCTATACTGGGAACTAAATGTGAGACATTTTTGCAACAAACTCAAGTGAGGACCATCATAGGCTGAGCTGGCATTTCAATTTTTCTTTTTTTAAACTACAGGGAAACAGAAAAGACAGCAAATCCAACATCTGAGCCATCTGGTCTAATTAGCCTTTTTAGCTGCCTCATCATCTCTAAATGTTAAATACACATATGTCTAAAAAAATATGCATTAATGTTCAAGCATGAACATGGGCCCTGACAAAGTGCAGGGCCGGAGAGATAAATACCTCTCAGTCTCTTCCATTTAACTGCCTACAAATGCAGACCAAGGTGATCATTGTAATGCTTGAATTAATCTCAGCCACTGAAAGATATCTGGCACCATAAATATTAATCTATCTGAGATTATTTGTTTTATGCCACTGTGCACTCATGCATTGACTTTGGCTAATGCCTAAGGAAGCCTGTGGCAGGTGCACTGAATCACTTACACAGACAAAAACTTTATCTAATAACTTCCCTTTTCTACTACACCTAGTTATGAATCTCATACAGCAGTTATGATTCCTGCATATTCCCCCAATGAATTAGTGGATAGAGCATTTAAGGACGAGATTAGATAGGGACTAGCAGAACATTTCACATTAAAGAAGGGCTCTGCTGGAAGTAACTCCACACTTTGGTGGGTATTTAATGTCTATAATAGAGTAGTAGGAAAAGATCATCTTTTGTGTGGTATTACCCCATTTTGTGCATTATGTTGCAAAACCCATTATGTTGGCTATCGATCTATGTGCACTTTAACCCCTCCCAACCAGTGGTAAAGTGCTCTCCATTTTAAACATCGTAAAATTGGCATAAAATGTAATTGTCACATTTAATTTATATATATGTCACTAGTATATGATACAACCTGTAGCTAGGGCAGGTAAATTAAATGATACAAGTGTGCTGCAGTACTCATTGTGCCACCCCTTGTAGTAGCCCTGTAAAGCATGGATCCAGGCCTGTCACTGCAGCATGCGTATGCAGTTTTAAACTGCTATTTTGACCTGTAAAATCACCCCTGGGACATGCCTAAACTTTCCTTTGTAATATCTGTCACCTCAAAGGTAGGCAGGTAGGCCTTACTGCCCTATAAGGCAGGGCACACTGTATTTAAAATTAGGACATGTAGAAATTAATGTTCCATATTACTATCCTGGCAGTGAAACACCCCGCTCCCCCCTTTTCACTGTGGCAAGGCTAGCTCTCTCATATGAAACCACTTGGTACACTAGATAAACTTATAGTGCTTAATTTCACTTTGGAAGCAGCTAGACAAATGACTCAGTGACTCACCTTGATGGTAATTTAAAATCCATCTAATGGTAAAGTCAAATGTTATATAACAATTAAAGAAAATAAACTTTTAGAAAGTAGTCTCCTTTCTGCCTAAAATCAAAAGGGCTTTCTGACAGTGTCATCTATCACTTGACTACTGATGCCTTTTCTGTGGTGAGATGTGTATTGTTCCCAGACCGTGGACAACGGGCCCTGAGAGTGAAGAGGGAGTTGGCCTAAGGGTCTGCGTTCAGTCCATCCCTGAGCTTCAAAGGATGTCTACCCTGTCACTGCCAATGAAAGCCGACACTGAGGCCTGCTTCTCTTTTGTCTTTCTAGTCAGGCTGACTCCCAGTCCTTTTGGGGGACGGGCTGCCCAGAACTGCTTTAGATAAAAAGAACTGAACCACAGGCTATCATGAGGCACAAAAGTAGCATCTCCAGAACTCTTCTCAGGAAACTGCTGGACCTGTGAATACTCTGACAGCAGACTGCCCACTGTCTTGAAGAAATACTGGACCTGCTTGTCTTGAACCAGTACCTCAGAATGTAACCTCAGAATGTACTATTTCTTGCCTAACTTTAAGCTTCCCCAGACTCAACAAAGAACATTGATGCAGACAACCTTCTTCTATGACCTTGTTGGATTTGATGCCCAGCATCAATGCCAACAACCTTTGGCGATGGCATCACCAGATATGACTTGGAGCAGCACCAAATCAACAGCTTCACTCTGAGACCTCGCAAATGGCTCCCCGTTTTAAGAGAGTCATTCCTCAGATCACGCTTGCCTCGCTGATGACTCATCAACAACCACTTTTTCCACAACAAACTTTCTAAGCCAGAAGCTAAACTTTACACTGAGACGAACTTGGTCCCCGGTTCCAACCAGTGATCTATTGCGATTGACCATGCCTTTTGGCTTCTGACTTAGGGACTGATATACATCTGGGCGTAGGGGAATACTCCATTACAAACGTGATGGATATCCCGTCCACCGTATTATGATCGCATTATATCCTATTGGGGTTGTAATACGGCGGACGGGAAATTTGTCACATTTGTTATGGTGTATTCTTTCTGCCCAGATCTAAACTAGGTCCTTAGTCTAGCACAATCAGATCCCTGCGGTTGGCACGTATTGCTATTTGGCACTATTTTCAACTCAACCTTTCAAAATTCTTATCTCTGGCTCTGCTTATTGGATTTGTGTCATTTTGGTTTATTATGTATTAAAATATGCTCTATTTTCAAAATCTCCTAATTTCTGGTGGAGTGTTTTCACTTTATTACTGTTTGTGTACTGCATACATACTTTACACATTGCCTTTTAGTTAACTGTGGCTGCTGTGTGCTACAGCAACCAGGTGGTTGAGCACAGGCTTAACTAGTGACTATGGAGATTTACTCTGGCAAAGACTGTGATTATTATACAAGGTGGATACTCACCTCCCTCAACTAATACTCACATTTTTTTACAAGAGGCCTCTGTAGCTCTAGACAATCAGGCATGTTATGACCCTTAGAGAACAGTTTACATGCACTTGGCTGAAAGCTGAAAAGACTAAAGAAACATCACATATGAACACATGACAGTAAACTCTTACTACTGGCTCGGATGGAATTGCTGAAATTTAGGGAAGAAGCTGATTGTGAAGTTAAGTTCCTGGGCAAATATTTACAGGCCAAGCTCTATGGCAGCTTCACACGCCCCTGCTGTACACTTGCTAGACTACTAAATCCTCCAGCTGCATCTAGAGATATTTCAAGTATACAATATTCAGAGTGGACTAGGCATGGTATGACTATGGACATATTCTCCACTTTTTCAGATTGTTATTGAGCTGAAAGAATAGATAAGTTCAGCCTTCCAGACTATTTTTACGAATCCATGCTGGCATGGTCTGAGCTCCCTCTCCCCCAAGAAAGAGCCCCCTTATTTGCCCCTTACAGTTGAAGAGATTATAGAATCAATTAAGTCTCTTTCTGGTGGGAAGGTACCTGATTTGGATGGAGTAACAGCAGAGCTTTATGCGTTCTCAGACATCCTTGCCCCTAAGCTCCTGGAGGGTAGTTGTGAATCCCATGAGGAAGGCAAGTTATTCCCACTTTGTGGGAGGCAGTGATACCAGTTTTAATTAAACATGGTAAGTCTGCAGAAGACTGCTTATCATATTGTCTCCTATCTCTACTAAACCTCAACATAAATATATTTGTGAAAATAGTGGCTGGATGAAAACATGCCCATATGGAAGATATACTGTTACCTGATTTATCAGGGTTTAAATCCAGTAGGTCGACATTGAATAGGTTAGATACATTCTTTGCAATTTTCCACAAGGAGGACTTTGAACTTCCTGCTAGGGCAGTGTTGCTTGATGCCCGTAAGGTTTACAACACTTTGTCACATAGGGATGGAGAAGCACTAACACACTAACAGGCTGCATAGCAATATTTTATTCAGATCCTACTTCTAGGGTGAGAAGCAAGAATCAATAACTGCCTACCCTCTCCCTTTCCAATCACATGTGGCAAGGGTGCCCTTCATTGCCACTGCCTTTTAGCTTGAAGCCTACCAGATAGTGCAGCCACCTAGTTGGTAAAGACAGCTTAGGGGCATTCTGCAAGCAGACCTAGGAATGCATTCTACCCATTGCTTACCATTGATTTTGTGCTTTATAACTCACATCTGCTTGCTTTCTATTTACTGGCTTTATTTTTTGGGCTGTCCAGCATGTCTTTGTCCCTCCCATCGAGCATAGCCTGTTTGCTGTATTCTTCCAAGAATGCTCACTTTCTGAGAACAAGCCTTTACATGTTGTTCTTATCTTGTCACATTTGCTGTGCACTCAAAGACAGAGGTCAAATGTCAAGCTGACTCTTTTAAGGGAGCTTGGTGTTTACTTTTCTTTTTCTGAATTAAAAGTGAGAAAATTTACCAGACAATCTGGGGATGTGAAAGAAAACATTGTTTTTCTAGTGAAACAATAACATTTAAAAGTCTGTAAATGAACTGTGTAAATATTCCAGAATACATCAGAATTAGGAAAGCACAAATGAAGCACATTTTTTGCAAATCTCAAGGGTGGTGGAAACAATTACTTTAATACGATCAAAACAAATCAATACACTAGATGATGCCATTTCTACACATTATTTTTTGTGTGCTGTATAGTTTTATCAATAAAATGGTATGTCTGTGCAAATGTAATGGTCATTTAAATTGAAAATGTGCTGTCTGTAATGGCAGTGCACTACTACACCATGCATACTCAACGTAATGTCACGCCACTCTGTGACACTCTACTCCACTCCTGTCTATGCCACTCAACACCACTCTATTCCACTCCACTACAGTCTATCCCACTCCATGACACTCTACTGTACTCCAATGTATGCCAGTCCATGCCATTCTAGGTCACTCTACGACACTCCACTCTATGACACACTTTACAACACTCTACAGCCCCCACTCTATGACACTTCACTTTAAGACACTTCACTCTACAACACTCCACTCTATGACACTCCACTTTATAACTTTACTCTACTCTATGCCACTCCACAACACTTTACTCCACTCTATGACACTTTACTACACTCTACGACATTTTACTTCGCTCTGTGCTATGCCACTCTACAACACTGCATTGTACATCACTCCACTCTTACACTCTCCTTCATGCCACTCTGTTCTATGGCACCACTCTACAACACCCCACTCTTTGACAATCAATGCAACTCCACTCTACTCCTCTGTATGACGCTCCGCAACACTTCACTCCATGACACTTTACTCCACTCCATGCTCGTCCACTCTAAAATCCTCTACACCATTCCACACCACTCTACTCTATGACTCTACATGCCACTCTACAAAAGTTTACTATAGTGCACTCGACTCCCCGACCCTCCACTCTGACACTCCATGCTACTCCATAACCCTCCACTCCACTATATGCTACTCCACTCTACGGCACTTCTCTCACCAACACTGTATGACACTCCATGCCACTCTCCTCTACATCACTAACTTTTAGTTATGCTGAACAGTTGTGACAGCGGTGTACAACATGGCTAAAACACATGGCAAAGACAATAGCCCTAGCATAGATGAGACCTATTGGTTTTGCCAATGCTTGTTCCCATAGCAACTGAGACACTCATCAGCATATCAAAAGAGAAAGATCAGCATCGTATAGCTGGGAGATGTTACCTAGTATCACTATATGCAGATGTCATTGTATTGTATGTCAAAGACACATTCTGCAACCTTAACCAACGAAAGAGAGAAACAGTGAGCTTTGGCAGTTTTTCTGGACAACAGATCAATTAAAGTATTTCACAAATGATTCCCCCTGCCTCAGGTACAAATAAAACTACTATGGAATTTCCCCTAGTATTGTGCAAGGATCCAGTTAGATACTTGGGTGTAATGATTCACTGTGACCTAGGTTTGGGTGTTTGGGAAAATTAAGGTATTGCAGTCCAGAAGATTAAAGATCAGGTTGATCACTTAACACATTGTTGACCTCTTTCGATGGACATATTACAATACTGAGGATGGTACCCAGATTACTTTATCTATTTGTTAACATACCGCTGCCTCCCTACAGGGTTGCTTGCAAAACTATACACCATTGATAACTACCGTTGCCAATACGGTGGCACATCCACATCTGCACTCTGATGTAGTTACTTGTACAGTGCACGTCTGGCAGAGGTTGGCAACTTTGGCAGGATTGCAAACGTTTTTCTTACCTTTGCTGTCCGTGACTAATAACCCCCTTTTTTTTACTCTCATATGAAGCTAAAGCTCAAGGTTAACTGATAGGTTGAGACATGAGACACTGGGTGACTATTTTGTTGAGGGACAATTCATCACTTTAGAAAGTTCTAAACCAGAAAGTTGGTAGCACACCAATTGATATTTCATTTATAAACAGCTCAAAACACATACTGAAGGAAAGATTCCTGAGCTTTCCAGCCATGTTACCAACTCTACCTGCCTTTACACCAAATCATTCTCCTATAGCGCCACAAGTCCAGACAACTTAATAAAGTTGTACAATGCGACAACTGAGATAAAACACATGCTAAAAAAAGGTGGGAATGAGACACAGGTATGACAATATTGGATATTTGGAGATCTTGTTTCTACACAGAATACACTAATGTCCATCAGGTATGAACGCAATCGGACAAGTTGTTGACCCCGGAGAGTACTCCACCTAGCATGTACATGCCCTCCTATAGCCACATTTTGGGGAAATATATCCAACACTGTGCCCCATTTGATAATGACACAACTGACCCTGTACCCGCTTGTGGCATCACTGAGCTTTGTTAAAGATACCCCAGAAGCTCCCACAAATTCAAAGCAATTGCTCTCTTTCTCGTAGACTGAAGGATAGCTATAAGATGGGAAGAGAACCTCTTCCTTATGTAAAAAGGTGAATGGTTATTTATTTCAATGATGCCTCAACTTTGCCATCTACCTCGTGCTTGAAAGATATCTGGGCATCCTTACAAGCATATGATTTAGACAAATAGTATGGCATGCAATAAAACCGCTCCTTCTCCATTACCCTCTTCTATAATGCAAATGATAGGGTGGCACTTTGTAGGAAAGTACCCTCTTTCTTGGCATGGTTACTCCCATTTTCTGCCTGATGTCAGTGTGTTTGACTGTGTTCACTGGGATCCTGCTAACCAGGACCCCAGTGATTATACTCTCTCTCCCAAAACTCCATATTTCACCCACAATGGGCACACAGGTGCCCCCCTTATAAGTCCCTAATATATGGTACCTAGGTACCCGGAGCATTGGGGTACCAGGGGGTCCCTATGGGCTGCAGCATATATTTTGCCACCCATAGGGAGCCCATGTAAAGGCTTCTGCAGGATTGCCATTGCAGCCTGCGTGAAAAGGTTCAAGCACCCTTTCACTGCCATACACCATGGTTCTTATAAGTCACCCCTATAGCAGGACCCCCAGCCCTGAGGGCAGAGTGCAAAGTACCTGTTTGTGAGGGCACCCCTGCACTAGCAGAGGTGCACCCACAACCTCCAGGACCATTTTACCAGACTTTGTGAGTGCGGGAATGCCATTTTATGCATGTACTGGACATAGGTCACTACGGGTGGTGGACTGAAGTGGTCCTGACGGTCCTCTCTTCCAGCTGTCCTACTTTGGTGGCGGTAAGACCTTGCCTCCCCAAGCAAGACAGTACTCCCATGCACTTCATCTTTTGAAGCTGCCAAGGTTTGTTGGCAACATTCATCCAAGTCCTTCATGCATCTTCTAGTCACGGCCACCAGCATTCTATCCTGCAACACACAGCTTCTTGAGTGGTTCTCCTGTGGTGTGGGAACCTTTGTTGTAGTGCTGTGTGGGCCTCTTCTGCAACTTTCTTGTCCCCATCCGGTGTGTGCTGCCTGGTGTTCTGTGGGCTCTCTTTGTTGCTGAGGGCCCACTCTAACTCCCCCTCCTCGGTAGAGTCCACCTGGTGCTTCCTTGTCCCAGGCACTTCCGCGTGCTTTGCATGTGCCAAGGCTTGTTGGCAGACTCTGACAATGCAAATCCAACTGCAATCCTCCATCCGGCGTTAGACATCACTTGCACCCTCCAGAAACCCAACTTCATCTTCTTGGGTGCAGTACTGTCTTTTCTTCTCCACCTGTGGTTCTCCTTTTGCACCTTCATCCATGTTAGCAGGGGCTCTTGTTCTCCTGGACTCTTCTGTGCTTCTTGGACTTGGTCCCCTTCTTCCACAGTTGGTGTCATGCGGTCTCTTGTCGGTTTTGCATAATAATTATTCTCATTTCTGTGTGTGTTCTGGGAAAGTTACTGTGATTTACTCCTTCTTTCCTGGTCACTGGTGGGGTTTACTTACCTTTGGGCTTTCTAAGTACTCCCAGCTCCTCTCTACACACTACACTTGCCTAGGAGGGAGACCGACTTTCACATTCCACTTTCTTAGCATATGGTTTGTGCTCCCCGTAGACCCATTTGTAACTAATGTGATTTGCACTAATTGCACTGTTTTCTAACTGTTTAATGCCTATTTCTGCATACTAGTGTATATAATTTGTTTATTACTTACCTCCTAAGAGATTATAGTCTCTATGGTATTTTTGGTATTTGCGGCACCAAAATTAGTATGTTCTTTTATTTGTGTGAGTACTGTGGGACTACAGTGGTATTGCATGAGCTTTGCATGTCTTCTAGATACACCTTGGCTGCTCATCCACAGCTACCTCTAGAGAGCCGGCTTCTAGACACTGCCTACACCACATTAATAAGGGATAACTGGACCTGGTATAAGTTTTAAGTACCATAGGTACCCACTACAGACCAGGCCATTCTCCTACACACTCTATTTCTTTTTCACAAAATCTTCAATAACAGTTTTATAATTATTTTCTTTCACATAACGTATGAAGGTGACACCCCACACTGAATATTGCCGTAGATTTATAAATAATATAAATATTTTAGGTTGTGCTATTACTACTGACATGACATTGATGTATATTAATATCATTTTACTTGTTCACTCATACTATTTTTTTTTTAAAAGAACAGAATTGAACTAATTTCCAGATGTTCATCGTTAGGTAGGCATTTGAAAAGAAATACCCACAAAAACATGCATTTGCTTCTGTTCCTTTCGTGCAAACTGTAGAGGAATCTGCTGTGATGTACAGTGGCAGATCAATACAGGGTGGTGCATTGAGTTGAGCACTTGCTAGGACGTGAGTTCGGTAGTATGGCCGACTGAGCCTTTTATCTGTATGAGGTCAATGAAAGAACTACCTTTAAAGCTGGATAATTGTTTCATATGTTAGCTGTACTGCTTAGAAACGCAAACTTAGCCTGCGAAGAATATATGAAACAAAATTAATCATTGAACATATTTGTTTGCATTCCTTACATAAGAGCTCAGATCGTTCACTAAAGTAAAGGACATCTGTCTCTTACTCACCGAATTATTTTGCTCATCAAGGCAACCAGAGGATTCAAAGGCTCCATTGACTCTCCCTAAGTGGGCTGCAGGCAGGTATTGCGTCACAGTCAAGTACTTCTGTCGGGGTGCTGAGGAAGGTCCTTTTGCATCTACTCCCGACTGCAGTCCAAAAGAGGCACGTGAGGAAGTTAATGGAATATCTAAAATAAAAACCCACATATATGGAATATGAGCCCAATTTTCGTTACATTCCAGGTGAAAGTATAAAAGGTTAAAAAAAATACAAAATTATTATTAAACCAAAATAGCATACAAATATTGTTTCATGAAATGAGACCTGCTGCAGGCCCCGTTTTATTGGTTTACCTCTGGACAGTAATTCACAAGTTAATATTGTCACATTATCTCAGAACCAGGACGACTTCAATTTTGCAAAAAAAAAAATCCTTGCCCAAATGATTAGTCGTAACAGTATTTCTCCATCCAGGACAGTGACTTTCACAAAGCCTTAAGGGCAATCCAAAAAGTGTTCTTCTCTCCATAACTCCAAATTACAGCTTGAAAAGATGTAATTTAGGATCCATAGCTCAGTTTTAACTGATAAAGCACGAAACATGTTTAAATCCATTTAAACGTGTGAGAAACGACTTAGCAACATGAATACAAGATTTTTCACTTAGCAACAGGGAAATTCCCAGGTGAGTGGTCGGACATACTGAAGGCAAACGTTGTGAACATTCAAACAGTTTTAAAACTTAACTTCACGTAAATGATACGCATGAAAACCTTAATACTTAGGTGCCATATTATGGCCACTACTTAGAACCTAATGGCTTCCACACTTGGGGCCAGATGTAGCAAAGGGTTTTACCCATTCTGTGTCTATTGGAAAATGTGTTCGTACATATGGCCCCTTGATGTGGTGTCGGTGGTCATGCTAAGTACAGTAGGCCTCCTGATCTCACCTACGTGGGAGCGTATTTCCCTAAGAGTCAAATAGGCAAACATGATTGTTCTAGCTTCTTCCCCACTAATTTATCGCTAAAAATAAAGGCCCTCATTATGAGATTGGTGGCAAATGCCACCTACTGCCATGGCGAAGGCCGCCAACATACCGTCGCCGTGGCTACCGACCGTCCATGGCATTGTGACCGTAGACGGAATCCCACCAGAAGGCTGGCGGAATTCCGTCTACGGTCATGGCAGCGGACGGTGGTAAGGTAGCGCCATGCCAGCAAAACACCGCCTACCGTATCATGTTCCATGATATGGCCTGGTGGTGTTTTGCTGGTGGATGCTGCTGCTGGCAGCAGCGCCGCGTCCCGTCTCCTGCCAGAGGACCTCCTGCATGCAGGTAAGTCGGGTGCTCTGACAGGAGAGGGGGGTGTTGTGTGCGTATGTGGGGGTGTGTGTGAATGTGTGCATGCGTGTGTAATGCGTGTGTGCATGAGTGGGTGTGAGTGTACGTGCATGTTATGTTGTGAGATTGCGTGTGTGCCTGGATGTATGTTTGTGAGTGTTGCTGTGAGTGTGTATGAATGTATGAATGCGTGGGTGAATGTGTGTATGCCTGTGTGTATGGGTGTGTATGTATGTGCGTACATGTGTGTAAATGTGCTGGGTGGTCGGGAGAGGGAGTGGGAGGTTGGGGAGGACTCTGGGGAGGGGGAGACCCCTATCAGTGCCAGGGAAGGAATTCCCTGGCACTGATAGTGCCTACCGCCATGGTTTCAGTGGCGGTACGGAAACCACTGAAACCATGGTGGTGAGCGGGCTCAAAATGCCATGGGCGCCCTAGTGACGGTCGCCGGGCTGGAGACTGTAGTCTCCAGCCGGGCGGTCGTTACTGCCGTGGCTGTCGGTGTGGTACAAGCCAAACCGCCAATGTCATAATAGTGGAGGTAGGTACCGCCAGCCTGTTGGTGGTAACACCTCACTATACCACCGACTGCCGGGGTCGTAATGACCCCCAAAATTACGTACATAGACTGTCATGCCTTGCAAGGTCACTTGTGCAAAAGGGTCACTGAGATCACATCTATAGTGTATTCTGCTCTGCTTACATCCAATGGTATACAACATAGGTAGGTCCAACCTTGTGACTAATCAGTCTGGTATAGTGGCCCAAGTTTCAAATAAATGGCTCTAAAACGCCTGTAAAACTATCACAATGTACCCACTTGTGGTGCTCTAGGGGTGTCAACAGGGTGATCAGATTTTGAAAAGAAAAAAATGGTACAGGTTGGACATAAAAGTAGGACTAAAGCCTTTAGTCTCACATTTATATCTGGCCTGCCCTGTAAGTGTGTGTGTGTGTGTGTGTGTGTGCGTGTATACACACACACATACATACACAGAGAGGGCAGGCAGCAGAAGTATTTAAGGCTCTATAGGTGCATGTGAAAGGAGAGCATACATTTCACTTCTGATTTGCATGTGACCAAAAACCGGGACATTTATTCCAAATTAACAAAAGCGTTTGCAGGTTGTCCTGACCTTTGCTCCAAAAACTGGGACATTTATGTAAAATGAACAAAGTGTCATGACACCAGGACAGTCCTCTGAAAACCGGGACTGTCGGGGAAATCTGGGACATCTGGTCATCCTACGTGTCAATGGATGGATCACTATATCCAAATGATTATTCTCAAGGTTGCACATAGAAAGCTTTCTAGAAGCCCAGATCTGGAAGACCTGTATGTGTACAAAGTGAATACATGAAAGAGGTTTTGTGACACATAGCTTTTTGTCCTGAGGAAACCCTACTAATTAAATCTTTGGTCAAAACCTTGAAAGTACCACAGGCGCAGTCTTACGAAAGTTATTTGAATAAGAGCAATATGCATATTGGACTTGAGTCTTTTCCTCAAGGCGGACACTCTTGAATGTAGATGTGTATATTATTGTACAGTTCACATCACTTTCACTTCCTCAGTAGTAACTTTATTGCATGATTACTTAAAATCGTTGCAAAAAAATGAAATATAAAAAATAATACACAAAAAAGCAAAAATATAATTAAAAAAGTATGTGTAAAATGCGCAACCAAAGTGCAATCCATCATGGCAAATCATTGTCTACCTATGTGTAAAACAAAATAGAATGAATGACATCATTACAAATCATCCACTAGCAATATATGAGATAATGATAAAAATGCACTACTGTTAAGAGGTCTCATATTGCAGTATTGACAAAAATTACTGAAAAGTAGTAAAGGACCAAGATTAAAACATGTAGTCTCATTACATACCCTCATTACAAGCCACCTACATGATCAACACACATGTGTTTTCCCTGTATACCACATAATTTAGGATGCAGCAAGGAGGCTAAACTGCCCTGTGCAAGTCCTGAATAAAATTAGGTAAACAATAAAATCAATAGTATATGAATATTGTGCACTTAATTATTGAGACTCAATTTTCAAGCGGCAGCGACCCCAGTCACTTATCCATGCTGATCCCTTGCCTCCCAGAGAGTCCTGCCGCTTTTGGCAAACAATTCACCAAAGCAGGCAAGTTCCATAGGGACTACCACTGTAAACACATACTTCAGGGCCTCTTTACATGTTGTTAACCCATGTTTCAGAAATAAAGGCTTTAGTAATGTGCGTATCTGTAAGGCAAGACCCGGACAGCAGCATATGAGATGGACAACTGATTCTGTGTGATAGTTACACAAAGTACATTGTTTCTGAAAGCAATGTGGGGACTTCTAATGGCATCTAGTCTCCCATGCGGGAAGAGTTAAGAGCCGCATCTGCAGTATGCTTCGGAACGCATGGGCACCCATTGCCGCCTTAAGATATGGTTGGCAGCTGGTGTCCGCATGTGACTCCACCAGACTGTCAGCTCCTCCAACATTCCTGATACAAGCAATGTCACTGTCCCTTGAGACCTCCACCCCATGCTCTGTCAGGATCTTCTTTAACAGGGCCGTTGTTATGAGGGGGTCTTGAACATAAGTTGAAAGCAGATCAAAACATTCATCTGCGCTCCTTAAATACCTGGCCCAGCTGCTTGAATTGTCTGTGAAAATTGCTTTCTGAGACCCGCGCAGACTGAAAGTGTTGTCCCTGAAAACTCAGAGATAGAACTTGATTACATCCTTTTTACATTCTATCTCCTTCCTCACCAAGTCAAATTCCAGATATATCACTGTATGCCTAGTAGGTCTTGGAATCTGAAATATTTTCTTGTAGGCTATTAGATGGCAATTCTCTAGTAGAGCTGTGAGCCTGCCAGGGTATGCAAGATGGCCATAAACAATTATCGGTAGTAATTTGGCCTTAATAACTTCCCTGATTGCCCCTGCACTGGGAGATTTAAGCCGCTGATGGAGTTTGGACAGGGCATTGGTAATACTTTAAGCTTTCTCTGCCAACGATGCTGCCTGTTTTAAGGTTTTGCAAATGTCTGATATCCAAACTCCAAGGTATTATTTAGTTTCCATCCTTATCTTTAGCGTGCTGAGGTTCCATTGCATCATCTGTTTTTTTTTTATTAGCCACTGAAAATCAGGACCATAGTCTTAGCCGCATTTGCCCACAAAGCATTTTTTAGATTATAGCAGTGAAGTATAACCAGACCCCTTTTCAGCCCTATCCAAGTCTGGGTGAGCAGAACCAGGTCATCAGCATACTGAATTATGGGGAGCATTGTTTGACCCAGTTTAGGGTGGGAATGTATTCCCTTTAAGCAGCTCTGCCCCCAGGTCAGCGGTGTAGAGATTAAAAAGAGTGAGGGCGATAACACAGCCTTGTTTTAAACCCCTGCTGTTGTAAATTATGTCTGTTGCAAGCATTTGAAATATCTTAATTCACACCCATGTGGATGAAGGTAAAGCAGTTATGGCTGCCAGCAACTTTTTGGGTATCCCCCAGTCAGTAGTTTTTTTCAAAGGTTATTACATTCAACTCCATCAAAAGCATCACTGTAATCTATAAAGCAGGAAAAAAGTGGAGGGGACCAAAACCTTGTGTGCCTTGGTGCCCAAGTTTGAAAGAGCAAGTACATTATCTATAGTGGAAGAGTTGGGTCTGATACGTGGGTCTGATGTTATGTTCCGTCATCCAGTTTTCAAGCTCTTGTAAAAGAACTTTTGCGAAAGCCTTGCCATCCACATCTAATAATGCTAATATCCTATAGTTTTCATGTCGAGTAATGTCCCCCTATTTATAAATTGGATGCAGGATCGACCCTTTCCAGGCCTCCAGAGCCACAGTGTAGGAATTCATTGAATAGGGTTGTCATGGGCTTAACCCAGAAATCACAATCATCCTTGAAGATGCTCCCCAAAAGGCTGTTTGGTCCAGGTGCCCCATCACGCCGGATACTCCTAAGGATATTTTGTACTGACTCAGCTGTAGCCTTAGGGGGCTGTTGTCAAGGCTGTCTAATACACATTGCAGCACTGAAATACTTTGAGCATCTGCATAATCTGAATCCACATATAGTTTTACCATGTGGCTCTCCCAGTCGCAAGCAGAGACTACACTGTCCTTACTGGTAGAGGTATGAATCAGGGTGTTGACATAACCCCAGAATTCCATGCTATGCCTTGGCGACAGCAGCGCATGTATTCATATCCAGCGTTTTTCTGTATCCTTTGATTTTAGTTTCCAGGTTATTTTCTTATGTTCATTCTTTTCCAGCACCACAATGGCTTCCGCAGAAGTTATTTTGTTTTCCCTGTGTAGTAATTCAGCCTGCTGGCACACTTTTTTGCTGCACCTAATTTTACAAATGTTGCAAGGCCTCCTAAGTGTCTTCCAAACAGATTTTTCTTTTGTGTGGGAGTCAGAGTTGTTAGGAAGCCAGGAATGGGTAGAGGTTCAGTCGACTAGATTTCCTGGAAGCACAAAATGTCAGCGTTATTTAAAAACTCCCTGGTGGTAGGACTCACAATGAGAGAAGACAGGGCTGCCAAGTTCCAGCTTACTAACCTAATCATACTTCTCATAGTTTTGAAATGTGATCCTTCATGGCTAAAGATGCGATCTTCCATTAGTAGTCAGGACAGCGGGAAACCAATCCCAGTTCTACAGACCTTAATCACTATGTTCTATTCTCACATCTGCGTGTTGTACAGCGCCAGTGTCCCTTGACAGTTGTATAGTAATTATTTTGTCCATCGTCAAAGGACCTATCACAGGTGTTCCTCTCAAAGTGCTGAATGGTTCTTTGTCTAAGTGTGGCAATTGTTTTCTCATTGATAAAAACAAAGTGATATTTTTATTTTTTCCCGTTTACTGGTTGATATGCCCCAACTTATCAACAGATCACCGTTTTCAAGAATCCTTTCACTAATGTTCTGATCAGACCATGTTGTCAATGTAGATTCTCTCTGGCTTATCCAGGCGTAGACATTGGAACAGATGCAGGATGTTGAACCTATTGAGGAAATCCCCAGGCCCTCATGTTGCATATAGTGGGGTAAAAATTAAAGCAGGCCTTCCAGATTTCCTCTGAGGCTTTATGTTATTCAGGCTATTCCGACTTAGTTTTACATAATGTGCCTGCGTATGGACAGGCCCATATGTACACAGGTGCTCCAAATTACCTGTATAATCTGGTGGCTAATGATTTCCCCCTTGGTTCAAATCTTGCACAGCATGGCCTCTCTGGGGGGGGGGGGGGAGGTTACCTTCTGCGAGATTCCCTGTTGCTGTTGGCCCCAATTTTGATACGTAAGGAGGTAGCACATCTGGCATGAATCGCCTCCTATATAACTCGTCGCTTTATGTAGGCCAGCTCCTTATACTCACTGCCTGGTAAGGTAGTAATGGGATTTATGTCACTTGCTTCACTGTAGAGCGTCATCGGTAAGGCATCTCCACTGCACCTTCTCTGCACAGGCAGCTGTACTCTATTTAACTGGGTATTTGTCTGATGGACCCCCACGCTGCTGGCTACCGGGGAAGATGCCGTCTCCACATCTGTAGTATCGATGACTTCCTCTTTGGAGAAAAAAAAAAAAATTGCCTTTCGCTACTTTTGGCCTTGGGGCGAGCAACCTGAGCAGATGCCTTCTTCACATGTCCGAGCTGCGGTACCAGTGACTTCCTCATTAAAGAGAGACCACCAGATTGCTTTTCGCTTCCTTTAGCCTTGGGTTGTGCCGCCTGAGCATATATAATTGTCTGGGCAGTATATGCTGAAGGCGATGTTGACTGGGTATCATACCCACATTCCTCATTGCTATCAACAGAGGATTTTGAGCCGCCTGTTCCTCCACATATTCAGCCGCAACAATTGATTTAGGGAGAGGACTGGATACAAGACGTGGGGAAGGTTTTCTATGGAAAATTGGGTAGCTTTCAAGCCACCAGGAGTTGCCCTCTGGAGCATTTACATTTTGCCCATTGAGACTCAATCTATTCTTTCTTTTAGTGTTTTAAGTGATTTCTTCAACTTCTACTTCTGGCACATTGTTAACTGTGTGTTTCGGTTGCTTTCAGAGACCATCCCACCTGACAGGTAGTTGGTGACTTCTGTTACCTGCTCACTTAACTCATCTTGTGCAGTGACCTCTCCCAGAGGAATCGTTATCGTTAGTAGTTCATTAGTTTGAGGCAAGATAGATGATGTAGTACCCATTCATTCTTCGCTAGTGTTGTTTATCGTAACTATTTCACCATTTTCTGTTGTTTCTGTGATCGTTGAATCCCCCTGATTTTTGTCAGACATCAGGCAGCAATGTTTCCTGCTCATTTCTTGGGTGGTTTTACAACAGCTGATAAATGTTGCTAATACCTCAGACAAAGTAGCTAATTTGTCTATTATTGCATTGTTTGGGCTTCTAGCTGATGTACTTCCTTTGTTCCATTTATTCACCCAGTTGTCCAAATTCCGGGTTCGTTTATCCAGCTTTCTGTCAATCATGAGAACACTTTGAGCCAACATATGTGTTAATTCCAGGTGAATCTCTAATTTAAGCAACTGGCCGGTAAGGGCTTTGACGGCAGCTAAGAGGGAAGCATTAATGGTATTTATAATAAAGTCTGATCTGTCACCTCCCGCCGCCACCCTACAAGGGTAGTGTTCCCCTGCAGTATCAGCACCAAGTGCATCCCCCATCTCTGCTTCCCCACTGTGAACCTCATTTCTGAGCTCTCATGGTGGTTCAGTGAACTTGTCCCAGAGCCCCTGCATTGGATTTCGCAAAGGGTGGAGCAATTCTGACTGTTGCCTGGGGCTCCTTGTACACAGAGGTCATCTGATTGGGAGGGGGGGCATCTGATGTATCACTGCTTCTACTACCAACTTTTGTGTACTTGATGGAGTGGCATGGCTAACGGTCGGCTGACCATTGTTGAGGAGATTTCAATTGTCTCTAGATCGTTATCCACTCCAATTGGGCTAAATGCTGGTCAAGGCCCGATGGTATGGCTACTTCGGCTTTTTTCTACTGCTGTGTTTGCCAGCTCTAACAGTTCTGCAATAGTTGAAGCATCCAGGCTCAAGCCTACAGCACTGCTTGGTGAACTTCGCTCAAGTCTGGGCTCTGGCGAGAGTGATATTAGCAGATTTAATTGACCAGGCTCAGAAGTCAAAAGGGTAGTCTTTATATCCTGGCCAGCCAAGGGTTTAGTGTCCTCACCTGCCTCACCTCTTGCTCTCGTAAAATAGTTGTGTATGAAGGTTTTTTGCTGTTCGTCAGGCCTGGACAATGTAACCCTTTACCCTTGAGGCCGTTGAGGCCCATCTTGTGCTCCTTATGCCCCTGTGGCTGATTAACCTCGATTTCATTTCCATTTCATTGTCACTGTGGGATCCCATTTTCCCCAAGTCAGCCACGGCCCTCATCGCACCTATCAGCTCTGTCCAGCTTCTTCTTCATCTTCTTTCCAAATTTCAGCATTTGCTGATAACTGGACATTGCTGGCACGAATGTAAGGCTGCTTCACTGCCATAAGCCGCCTTCTCGTTTTATTAAAGACTCTGCGTGCAGTAAAGATTCTGTGGGCCAACGTCCAGTTACCCCCAAAAACCGAGAGACCACTCTGTATTTTTTGTGTCTTTGATAATGATCTCAGGGATTTCAGTGTTCTCAATGCTCTTGGTGCACTTGGTGCACTTATTGAGGCCAGTAGGTAAACTATGGGCGGTCCAGGCACAAGCCTTTACTCCTGGGATGGCATTTGTCCACGAGCAGGACTTCTCCAAAAAGAACTTTATGTGCGGTACCAGGTCAACTACTCTCTTGGGTTATGTTTTCCGGGTGGCCTCCATTCAACACCGATAAATTATTTGGTACTTGGTAAGTGATGCTTGGTAGCTGGCAACCAGCACCCTAAGAGTGCTGCCTCTTTCCTTACCTAATCCTTCTTGTTCTCCTTCCCCAGATGCTTGGGTTGGGGGGGTCACAAGCACTTTCTAATCCTATTCGCAAGACTCCTCAAACATCCAAAGGTCGGGAGTCCATAATCAAGCAATTGCCAAGCTGATGCAGACAAGGACACTCAATAGGTCCACTCAATAGGCTGGACGGGCTGTAACAAGAAAGGCTCAGTAAAGCATGGTAATGTGTTGGAAGCAAGGGGGAGGAGGGGCAGTGCATGAAGCAGTCCTACTACAAGAGCAAGCCGCACCAACACAACGCTAGCTGCTTCTGACTCTCCAGAGGGAATCGCGACTCTGAGCCTGCTACCCTCCTAGTCATGCACCCTGTGTGACAGGTTAACAGCTTGGCTGCTCAGATGCTAACAGCACAAACTGCTCCAGTGCCCCCCCTGAGCTCACCCCAAGGCACCTGATGCTATCCTAGGCACACCCCCACCGCCAGAAGACCGTACCGCGGTCAAAAGACCGCAGCGGTCATTCTGGGTTTCCCACTGGGCTGGCGGGCGACCGCCGAAAGTCCGCCCGCCAGCCCAGCGGGAAACACCCTTCCCACGAGGACGCCGGCTCAGAATTGAGCCGGCGGAGTGGGAAGGTGCGACGGGTGCAGTTGCACCCGTCGCGAATTTCAGTGTCTGCTAGGCAGACACTGAAATTCTTTTTAGGGCCCTCTTACGGGGGCCCCTGCAGTGCCCATGCCCGCAGTCCCCGCGGCACCCCCTACCGCCATCCTGTTCCCGGCGGGAGAACCGCCAGGAACAGGATGGCGGTAGGGGGTGTCAGAATCCCCATGGCGGCGGAGCGCGCTCCGCCCCCATGGAGGATTCTCAAGGGCAGCGGAAAGTCGGCGGGACACCGCCGACTTTCCGTTTCTGGCCGCGGCTGAACCGCCGCGGTCAGAATGCCCAGCGGTGCACCGCCAGCCTGTTGGCGGTGCTACAGTGGTCGTTCGCCCTGGCGGTTTTTACCGCCAGGGTTAGAATGACCCCCATAATATCCAAATTAAAGAAGTATCATGAATTTCATGAATAAGAGACTTCTTTCAGCAAAATGGCCACTACAAAAAAGAGAGCAATTGTCCATGAAATTAGAAAAAAAATAAAAAATAGCACATTTCTTCAACAAATATCAAGAATAGTCTACTTGTAATAGGCACAGGAATCATTATGCCTGGACATGATATAGGGCCTCATTACGCACACAAGGGAATTCCCGTCGTGTTCGGGCTGGCGGTCTTTCCATCGCCCGCCAGCCTCCTGGAAAACCCGCCGGCCGTAAAATGAACTCCCCGGCAGGCCAGCACACGGAGACAGTGTCTCCGCCCGCCTGCCTGGCGGGGAACATGGCTGCAACATTGAGGGCGGCTCCATGAGAAGCCGCCGACCAATGTTGTTGTGCGGCGGGTGCAGAAGGACCCGTCGCGCATGTCACTGCCCGTAAACCGGGCAGTGACATGCACGACGGGTGCCTGCCCCGAGGCCCCTGCACTGCCAATGCAAGGTGTATGGGCAGTGCAGGGGCACCCCCTCCGCCAGCCTTTTCCTGGTGGGATATCCCACCAGGAAAAGGCTGGCGGCATTGGAAACATTATCCGTAGGGTAGCGCAGCTACCCTGGCGGATGGTATTTCCTCCCACAGCCAGGCTGCCTGGCGGCGGGAGCATGGCGGTGGGTGATGGCTGCCGCTGGCGGCCGTCACAATGTTCTTTCTATGTCTTAAGCCGCCACTGCCGGCATGGCGGGCCGAGCCGCCAAGTTCGAAATGAGGGCCTTAATCTCACTTTAACTGACCTCAATGTAACATTTTTCTGTTACATTACTCATTGTAATGTCAGCTCTTTTGGCAGTCCGATGATGTTTTACTACTCACACCCCTCATTTCCTGGATGTACTCTAAACTGGTTACATGTGCCTTTATAATATTTTTGATGTTAAAGCATCAAAATACCTTAGAGTGCCAAGGAGGTATATAAAAATTTTACCAAATAAATCTGAGACACAGAATTATTTTTTACTACTGTGAGTTAAGCAATGATTATTATTCTGCTCACTGCTGTTTTTTTAAAGAAAAGTTGACTTTCTCCTGCTACCCTTATGACAGAGGGCAAGAAGAGGAAGCAACATTACACTTTGGGTAGTTGCTGTTGGAGAATTGTGGCTACTCACTTGACTCTTGATAGAGGGGCTCACCATTGCACATCAATAAACACAAAGAGGGTCATTCTGACCCTGGCGGCCGGTGGCCGCCAGGGCCACCGACCACGGGAGCACCGCCAACAGGCTGGCGGTGCTCCAATGAGCATTCTGACCGCGGCGGTTCAGCCGCGGTCAGAAGCGGAAAGTCAGCGGTCTCCCGCTGACTTTCCGCTGCTCTTTGGAATCCTCCATGGCTGCGGAGCGCGCTCCGCAGCCATGAGGATTCTGACCCCCCCTACCGCCATCCAGTTCATGGCGGGAAAGCCGCCATGAACAGGATGGCGGTAGGGGGGGTCGCGGGGCCCCTGGGGGCCCCTGCCGTGCCCATGCCAATGGCATGGGCACGGCAGGGGCCCCCGTAAGAGGGCCCCGAAAAGTATTTCAGTGTCTGCCTTGCAGACACTGAAATACGCGACGGGTGCCACTGCACCCGTCGCACCTTCCCACTCCGCCGGCTCGATTACGAGCCGGCATCCTCGTGGGAAGGTCGTTTTCCCCTGGGCTGGCGGGCGGTTTTACTGGAACCGCCCGCCAGCCCAGGGGAAAACTCGTAATACCCGCCGCGGTCTTTTGACCGCGGCGCGGTAATTTGGAGGGCGGGATCCTGGCGGGCGGCCTCCGCCGCCCGCCAGGGTCATAATGAGGCCCAAAATGATTTAAGAGAGGGTTTTTAGAAAAAAGCAATAAAAACAGAGTTAGCTGGCTTCCAATTATTTAAACACAAACAATTATGCAGAGATAAATGCATTTCAAGACTAACTAATGTTCAGTTAGAGACATTCTGGACCCAACAGGCTCATTCCCCAAGTGGTTTTAATGGGAGGATAACAAACCCTTTCTTTTATAAAGGAGAGACAACCTTTGACATTTTACAGTGTGTAAAAGATGAATGTAAGGTTGATAAAAACAGGAAAGCAGCAAATGCCTGTTAATTTATGGTATTCTTCAATACAGACCCTTTTGTTTCAGACACCACCAAACTCCTTACACTTCCTACCACCCAGTGCCCTATGGGTGACTAGAGGCTCAGGTCTGTCATTATAAGAATGGAAAAAGAAAATCTCCACACTACCCTGTCCCCAGATGTTCAAGCTTTCTAAAATAAATTATAATTCATTTTGCGACAAACAAGTGCATGTTTTAAACAATTGTTTTAATCAAGAACCAGGCATTCAGCTTTTAACAGTATACTATTTCCAATCTGTACGTTACAAAATGATTTCTAGTATTAAATATTACTGTACATTGTTGTGTAAAATCAAATCCTGGCCACAACTCAGTGTTAATATCAAACAGCAAAAATATACCTGTATGAATGCAATATGGTGACTAATACAGAGTATTATTATTAAGGCCAGCATTTCAGATCAGTATCCATAGCTGTGCTATTCTGAATACATTGCAATATGGGTCTCAGGCTCAAAGCATGCATAAGCCAGCCTGGTGACCAGATGGCCCAGGTTGACCTGTCAACCAACATGCCCAGGCGCCATGGCAGCTGACCAGGATACTCTTGCTCACAGCCACCCACTGTGTGTTTGCCTCTGGGCTACCACTCTGGTGCCCACTATGGTCATCTGGTCATTCTGCTGCACTTCAAGGGATCGTGTCCCAGTCCCTGCAACTGGCAGCACAGGGGGAGGCTTGTGCTATACAGAATGTGGTGGAGTCCACCTCCCACATCCAATCATCCTGTCTCTCCCACCGGTCAGAGCCAGAGTGATGCCAAGTTAGCAAGGACGCCCACTGAAGAAGACAAAGACTTGACTCAGAGGATGACTTTCAGTAGATTGCAGCAAAGTAGGTGTTCTGCTACTAATGAAATCCTGACCCAAAATCAGCTAGTCTATGAATGATTTAGCACCATAGCCCCTCAAACTGTTTCTGGGAAACAGGTTGGCGGGTTATGAGAATAATGCATAATTCATTCTTGATTAATACAAACCTTCTGATTCGGTTCGCCTTGATCCAGTACAAGAATTTCACCTCTAGTGGCACAATGCAAATGCCCGCGTTCATCCTTCTTAATCATGGCCCTATTTCTGAAAACTAGCAAAATAGAACCAGAGCCTTATTTCATCATTCCTAGCTAAAGAATTCAGGTGACCAGCCTGCTTAGAACATCTTATTTTTTCAAAGTAAATGCTTCAGATCCCCAGGACCCTCAGTCAAGACCATCAACGGGGTGCCAAGAGGCAGGAACTAGGACAGGCAGAGGTTCGCCTTGTGGTAGACCACCAGTTTGATCCCAAAATCCAACTACGAGCTTCTTAACTGTAGCAACTTTAATATATGCTAGAATAATCCCAGCTGCTTGCACCAGAATTCCACTCCAATGGATCCTCGTTAAGGTTTTCAAAGTGTACAGGATCCAATTACAGTGTTCCAAAAGAGTCTTGTATTGTTGTTTTTCTTCACTACCTCCCTGAGTTGGAAGTGGGTAATTTGTGAGCCTGCTGTATTCCTGGGATGTGGCAGACATTTATCAGGCTCCCTCTCCAGAATCCGAAAAATTCCACAACCAATTTTGAAAAATTAAATGAATAAAATGACACCAACATAACAAAAAACCAATAAGGGTAAGGGGAGACTTTAATTTTAAAAGATTAAAAGTAAGAAAAAAATAATAAATGCAGAGTGCAAATCAGTGGTCACTGTTCTTAGTTGACCAGGACTTATGAGCAATTTTACTCTGACCACAATGGAGCGTGGATCAGAGACACCAAGCAGGTGTTACCTTCATCCTCTGAATGAAAGTAGAAATCCTCCTGTATGTTGTACCTGCCTAAGTCCTCTCAAGGTTGGTGGACGAGGATCCGCTGAAGCCATTGGTTTTGACAGGAAAAGCTCCTAAAGTCAATAAATCAAATTTTTATGGCCACCATATTGGGTGTGTCGTAGTTTGACTCTCGCTCTAGACAAGACTGCTGGTTTAAGGATGACAGTAATTATGTTTGTAGACGACTATGCCAATCCTTCAACAAATCGCAACTGTCATCCCAACCCCCCCGGCTCACAAGCAGACCCTCACTAAAAACCGAAACAGTCAAATTTGATTTTTGACAGCCTTTACTCATGGACTCAAGAGTGTGATATCTCAGGGAGTGGTGTGGTTAAACGGAGATTACCTCTTTCTCACATAAACTCAATGTCTCAATCAAACACAGGCAAGGAAGAAGATACAGTAAAGTTTCACTAGGTTTTATTTAGCAAAACTGCAATCTGCGACAAATTGCATGGGCTTCAATGATTAGGATAATTAACAGTGCAAGAAACAGAAAGGTAAAGACAAGAGTCATTAATACAAAGGCCCCCACCATCTTGCAATAACATGTAATGAAATGAGATGTGAAATATGTTCTAATACCCTAGCATAATAAGCCTAACCTCTAAACTAAAAGAGACCTGGGTATGTTAAACCTAATCTGCCAATGCCATGTCCATGAGAAGAGCCCCCAGCCCTTGTTACCTTGGAATGAGGTCTCTAGCTCAGTCTCCGTAGGGACACAAAGACTGGGTCAGCGTCAAGGCGACGTGCAGCATCGATAGCAGCGATGGAATCTGGTCGGAATCCCTCCGACTATCTGTTTAAGTGAGGAGTACTTATACAGATCTGCTTGGCCCCCTGACGTAAATCTGCTCCCAAACAATAGATAATAAGACATGCTTAGGACAGTAATTTATATAAACAATTCCCTCGAAAGCGTGAAGAGGGAAAGTACCTAATGTGAATACCTAGTCTGGTTATCTTTGTCGATTGATATTGATGCCTTAGCGCAGTGGCACTGATAACGCAAACTAAAACATGGGCCTAACCAAAAACAAGGCAGCCATCTTAAAAGATTTAAATAAATAAGGACCAGATGTAGAAACTGGTAACGCGTCCCTTTCTGATTATTTTATTCACTCTGGGACTCGTTTTAAGCCAATGAATCTTTTGACCCTGATTGAAGACACCTTAGGACGAGATAACTGATCAACATGTCAATCAATATGTCAATAACGTCATCAATAAAACTCAGGAACCACCATGACCTTGCAGTCATGAATAACCACAGCAGTTTAGTACGATTTTATGAAGTTTATTCCCTATTGATTACAATTCTACTAGCAAGTCTATTAATCTCAAAACCATGAAACACATTAGCATTGTCATAATATGACTACTTGAATAAGATTTCAATAAGGCGAGAATCACAAACATTAGAACATAGCACGGCGTCAACATAGGTTAATCTCAGCAGAGTATCATTAATGCGCTATTCAACAAAACATTGAACCAGTCATTTGTCTGTTTGCGGCCGTTTAGTGAACCCCTTAACTAACCTTGGATTAGCATTGGCATGTTGGGCTTCATGCAAAACAATTTGGTAACACGAATTTGGAAAAAACATCTAACTATGGTCCCTGTCAAAAGAAGCAGTTGGTAGCTAGAAAGGAAAGACAATCAGACAATTACAATTCCATCATCATATAGTTACCCTCCGTATGGGTCGGCATACAGATTCTGTCTTCGTCCTCAGGACATCAGTTGATTTGCCATCAGTTAGGAAAACACAGCAAGATGGGTAAAAGGGGCACTTCCCTCATAAGGAGGAAAAGTATATAACGGGCAAGGCAAGGCAAGGATGGTTTGAAGAACCAAACAGCAAAGTCTCTATGTAGAGTGACAAAGTGTCTGGGTCATAACAAGTTTGCAATAGCATCTCTCCTAATGGTTCCTCGTGTTAAAGGTTTTTATCCCTTTTCTGTTATACAGTCCCCTAATTCTTCATTGGTCAGGGTTGGCACCCCATTATCTCCATCCAATAGGTTTGCAATGATTTCATCAAACTTGTCACCCCATAACAGTTCTCACGTAGTTTATTGGTTCTTATGATTGACGTCTCCAGGGGGCAGAATGTCCGGTATGATTTCATACTCTCGTGGTCCTCTCGCATCTTCAGTCAGTAGGTCCATTGTCTGTACCGGTTCAGGCGACCTTGTACCGGATACTAGTCTACAGTGTTGCATTTAGCAAAAAATTTCTCAAGCAAGTCGAATTTCATGAGAACGGATCTACTACATTTACATTCATCCTTTAGCTTTGGAAAAATATGAGTACATGTCCTTCAGCAAGTCAGCACACTGCACGTTAGAAAAACACATTTAATGTGAAAAGGAACCGGGCAGCTAGGCCTCGACTCATGCTAACTAAAGCCTAATGATTTATTAGCAAAACCTTAACATATAGGGGGTTATTCTAACTTTGGAGGAGTGTTAATCCGTCCCAAAAGTGACGGTAAAGTGACGGATATACCACCAGCCGTATTACGAGTTCCATAGGATATAATGGACTCGTAATACGGCTGGTGGTAAATCCGTCACTTGTCCGTCACTTTTGGGACGGATTAACACCTCCTCCAAAGTTAGAATAACCCCCATAATTCTTAATATTAGTGTAAAATCTTACATTAAACATTTCATTTTCATTATTATTAGTCAATTTCATTAGTCATTGTATACATTGGTGGCCACTCCCCGTGGGCACATTTCAAGCGCACGTTTAGCAAAAGTACATTAATACATTTTCTATCCGGCATTATTACGCATTAGTTCATAAATATTTTAAGTTAATATTGAATATAAATGCTACGCTCTCTCAGTATGAAAACATTTGCGACTCGGAAATAGCGACTCCATGCGAATTGCTATTTCCGACTCACAAAACGAAATTCCAGAAAGAATCGCTATTCCAAATAGCGAGTCGCAGAGGAGTCGCACCGCATTTTGCGACCTGGTTTTTAGCAAGGTCGCAATTTGCGACCTCGATAAAAGCGAGGTCGCAAATTGCACGAAGGGTGTGGTCTGGTGTCGCAAATTGAGACTGACTCGCAAATTGCCTGCAGGTGGAACAGTTGAACTACCCACTTCCTGGTTCTGTGTGATGACATCAGAACCAGGAAGTAACCGAATGGAACTGGGAGGAGGGAGGAGCCCACCCAGCCCAAACTGCAGAGCCACACCCAGGTGAGAGAAGCAGTAACAACAATGGCTACACAGGAGAAGGAGACTCCCAGTGGATGCAGAAAACGAAAAATCAAGTTTTCTAACAAGGAGTTTGAGGTGCTGACTGAGGAGTGCTGCCTGCACCATGAACAACTATTTGGCAAGGCAGCAATGAGTGTCCCTGACACCCAAAAAAAGAAGATCTGGCAGGACATCCAGAACAAGATCAATGCCATTGGTGTAAGCCACTGCACCCTGGATGAAATCCACAATAGGTGGTATGACCTTCGCTCCAGGACCAAGGAGAGGGTGGCGGAACGCATGAGGGAGATGCATGGCACTGGAGGAGGCCCATCCACTGTTCCACCCCCTACAGCAATAGAAACCATGGTGGAGACAACTCTAGAGCTGGAGGCTGTACTGGGCATTGGAAATGTAGACAGTTCGGCACCAGGAACATCAAAAAGTAAGTACCAAAATCAATACATTCACATCCACAAATGCACTATACACACAATCCCAATACACATCAGCAGGCACCTCCAGACTAGCTCCATTCACAATCTAGCAACCTCTAGAATGGTGCATTATGGGCAATGTAGTACAGTAGTCCAAATATAGGCAAATGTTTATTTTGAGGCATCAAACATATGTGAGACACTGATAGTGTATCCCCTATGTCCCACAGGTCTCCCACAAGGCTCCCCCATCAGCACCACTGTGCAGGGAGAGGATCATGGCACAGACCCACAGGAGGAGGCTGCCACAGACACTGCAGGGGAGTGCAGGACAACACCACCCATGGAATTGGCACAGGAGACCATGGACGATCCTGCGCTGGGTATAGAGGCAGCCGTTGCAACACCAGGCCAATGCCTATGGAAAGGCACACACAGCCATCATAAGGCGCAGTGCTTAGATGCCACCGCAGATTGCAGTCTGTGTGCAGTGAGGATGTTCTAGATGTAGAGTTTGTGAGACTTGAGCCATCCTTATTGCAGGGTCAGCGCCTACAAAATAGACAGATGAGGTTAAGGAACCGGAACCTCTCAAGACTGTAGACCACTGTCACACATGGGCTGGCAAATTTGGGCAACCAGTTCACAACAATGAACACACATCTGGGTAACCTGACGACCTCCATTGACAATTTGGTCAGGGAACTAGTGGCTGACAGGGCACAGGCATGGCGCAGGGAGCGCAACACTGCTGCCAGTTTAGACAAGCTTGCTGCATCCATAGGGCGCCTGGCAACAAACACGACCTGCCTGTCAGGGCGCACTCTCAGCCTGCAAGTAGAACTGGAGCATTTTGCAGGAGATGTGGCACCTGGACTTGGCTGCATCAGCCATGTGGTGGATCTGCTGGAGACCAGACAGGCTGCAAGGGGCATAGGGGATACCCCGAAGGACAGTGAGGAGGGCTCAACAGTGAGTAGTGTGTCTGCCACTGATGCACGTGTGCTGCGGAGTAGCAGTGTACGGCAGGGCTCAGGGGACCAAGCAGGAGTGAGCCATGGTGGCCGCAGTCGTAGGATGCTGTGCGCCACTGACACATACTGGTACAGAGGCACATGAACATAATGTGGCTGATTTGACTGTTTCATTACCATACTGTTGCATAGTTCACAATGATATCAACATTATCGTTCTGCAATAAGAAGGTTTTGTTTGTTTGACTACACAACTGGGCTATGTGTGTCTGACATTAGTGAGTGTGGTCACGGTTGCCACGTACCTGCCAAAGTAGTGGGTTGCAATGTGGTTCCGTCTCTGTCTGCCCTCCATTGCAATGCTTCTATCCCCAGGCTGTCGGTGCGGTAGCTCTTGCTCCTCATCCTCCTTATCTGTGTCTTCAGGGGTGAGATATAGCCCACGTCTGGTGGCAATGTTGTGTAGGATGGCACAGGTGGCAACTATCTTGCATGCTGTTTCTGGGGCATACTGGAGTGCTCCTCCACTTTTGTGGCGGCATCGGAATCTTGACTTTAACAAGCCAAACGTTCTCTCGACTACAGTTCTGGTCTGCCGATGTGCAATGTTGTATCGCCTCTCGTTCTGATTGCCAGGTGTTAGGTATGGGGTGAGTATCCATGGTCTCAGGGCATATGCACTGACACCTGTTTGACATAAAAGGCAAATTTAGCAGGTCATCACAGGGTTACACAGTGACCTGTATGTAAGGCTTCAGAGTGTAGTCACCAATACCTAGTAATTATCCTTCTCCAAACTCCCCACTTTCTAGGCGTTGGTGTATCCCACTGTGCCTGAATATGTATGAGTCATGTGTCCTCCCTGGATATTTAGCCACAATGTCAGTAATGACATTATGGGCGTCACATACCACCTAGATGTTTAGTGAGTGGGTACATTTGCTATTGCGGAACACATATTCCAGATTTGCTGGTGGGCAAATTGGTATATGTGTCCCGTCCACACACCCTATTACATGGAGAAAGTTGGCAATTCTGTAGAAGTCCAACTTGGTGCTGTTAATTTCTGCCTCATTTCTGGGTAGGTATATATATCTGGACATGTGTGCGAGTATGGCATCTAGGAAACATCGGAAGAATCGTGAGAGTGCACTTTGGGATACCCCACCTGCCACTACAATCACCCCCTGATAGCTACCGGAGGCCAAGAGGTGCAGTGAGCATAGCACTTGCACATGTGTGGGGATGGCGCTGCCGCGCATTTTCTGTCGTTCAAGCTGAGGTTTCAGCAGTTCAATAATCTCTAAAATAACAGCACTGCTCAGTCTGTATTTGCCATAAATCTCCTCCTCAGTTTGTTGAAATAGTGTCTGCCTGGTTCGGTATATCCTCTCCTTTCTCTGCCCCCTCCTCCTCTGCTGGGCAGCCTGGACTCTCCTCCTCCATGCAATCACGTATAGTGCAGCCATTTTGAGTAGCCCAGATGCCTTCTGGGTCTCCTTTTATACTTTGGTTCCGGTTACCACCTGCTCTGAATCAGTGGTAATCTGGGTGTGCAAAACGGGCTTTTTGCGACTAGCCGCAATTTGCAACTGGCTTTTGCAAACTGTTTGCGACTCGCAATTAGCAGGTTCCTAATTGCGGGTCGCAAAATCAGGTCGCAAATTTTGCAAGTCGGAAATGGGTCGCATTGCTATTTGGTGATCAGAAATGGGATTTGTACATCCCATTTCGGATTTTGCGGGGTCGCAAATAGCGATGCGAGTCGTTCGCGACTCACAATCCTTTGCTACATCTGGCCCTAAATGCGCTAAAACAGAGCAAGCTGAGTAGGGTAAAAGTCACTAGGTGACGGAGGCACAAGTCTGCAAGCCAAAGGCTGAGCTAAGTCCTGTATCCCGTTAAAACAAACTAGGATTCTCTACAGGCAAATACTTTTCGCACCTTCAGCCAGTCAAGTTTTCTACCTTTGAACTCAAGCTTTTTTATGAGTTTTTCTTTCTCCGTTCTCCTGATAGCAAATGTGCCATTGCACTAACCTGCTCCTTTTAATCGTGAAAAAGATGGACATGGAACAGGACCGCTTTTTATCAGAAACAACATAACCAAATACATTCAACAAAGAAACCTCCGTTCAAGATTGGCACCCCGCCTTAGAACACCACCATACAAGAAAAAGACAATAGGTGTCCAAGCAGCCAAAGTATGGAATTCATTACCCCCAAATATAAGATCCACAGCTCAATAGCTTGCCTTCAGAAGACTACTCAAGAGTTGGCTCTTTCCCTCATAACCACCATATCCAAACAGCAATGGACTGTATATGCCTATGTTTATAAATATTTATAATATGATTATGTGTATATTCTAGATATGTATAGTTCTTTAGGAAATATTTGTTGTTACCATGTCATAATAATAAATTATACACATACTCTTTGAGGCTGTTTAACAAATGTATATTTACTCACGGTTAATTATATATGTGTGTTTGTATGTGTGTGTAGTTATATATATATATATATATATATATATATATATATGTGTATATACATATATATGAGTATATTATTCTGTGCTTAACATGTTTATAGGTCATTGCATAGCTCCTAGATAAGTTGTTATATTAGATACTTATGAATCCCTGCTTTCGTTTTATATAACACTGATCAAATGTTTTATTATCATAAGCATTTCGCTATTCAGAAATTGAGGAAAGGTAAATAAATGTTGGTAAAGTACACTTACTATTTAACTTCAAATATTATAAATCTTGAAAGTCTGTGTTTTTACAATACTACTTTTCTTCTTCTATGATTATACCCATTATTATATTCCTTGCAACTATATTCCCTTACTTTGTATTTACATATCTATTTATTACTATATTCCTACTGTACTAGAGAAAAATTAAATAGAAATAAGTAAAATAAAATCTATAAATAAAATTTCAAATTATAAATAATTACATTAAAGTTAAAAAATATATATTAATAAATACATAAAAGATACATTCAAATAAAAAATATGAATATACATATATATATATGTATATATATATATATAAATAAAATAGTAAAGAAATAAAATATATATAAATTTACTTTATTGTAAGCTTTACTCTGTCTCCCCATCACCCTGTCTCTTTCAATCTATTCTCCATCCCCAATCTGACTCATCCCAAACCCATTGTACTACTTTCATCTCCAAAATAACCCTGCCTAAGCTCCTCCCTTCTCTACCACATCTAGTTCACCCCATACCTCAGTTTACTACCATGATCTCTGAAACAACCCTTCTAAATTCTCCCTCATTTATCTCACCTTTGATTCATCCAAAACACCTCCTGCTACTATGATCTCCCTAATCCTTTCCACAGACTCTTCCCTCCTCCTTCTCTCCTTTGCTCATCCTCAGCCCCATCCTATTACTATAAACTCCCAATTAACACTTCTAGATTCTTCCATCCTCTATCACTCCATTACTCTAGTCAATCCAACTAAAAAACTCACATATCCTCTGCTCAAATTAACTCATAATAATACTAGTACTGTACTCATATTTCCCTATACTAATCCACCACTAATTTCTTTTGAGTTGCAGAGTAGCGTGCTACTTGCCGAAAAGTGCTTTGACACCTCGTCAGGGGTACTAAGCATTATATAAATACTATTACAATACAATATTACAATGCCTATAATGCTTTATCTTCATGATGTGTAGCAAAGGAAGCAGGGAGGGGGCTATCCCCTGTATCAGTCATTGTCTTTTGCCTTAGGAGTGAGGGGCTTAAATAGGTCAAAACCAGTCAAAGCTTGAAAGAACTCAATTTGTTTTCCTCAGTGTGACACCCAAAGTGGGCTGGGCATGCCCCAATATGGGACCCATGGTCACCGATACTAAATAATCAAGCTACACCTCACTGATATAGCTGGCCTCCATCTACAGTGGCAAAATGGGAGAAAGAAATGGACATTAATATGGCCAGACTATTTGTCTAGGTGCTTGAGAATAGTTCAACCATTCCACCCATCATCTTTTTTGATTTCTTCAGTGCCTGTTTCCTACCCCAGATGAATGTAAAGCATGAAAGTGATACCAGAATGATTTCCACAAGTTTATTCTTAGTCTGGAGCACCTAAGTAACAGCAATGGGGACATACAACCTTCACCTCCCAGGTTGACCCACCGACTTCCCAGGCAATTGTCCCTGTACATACCATCTACAATCCCTCAGTTGCCTAAGAGATAGGAGCAAGGGCATCACACATTCAAACTATACAAAAGAAAGAATGTATGACATAGTGGTATGATATAGCGCATAATATCTTCCGCCTTTATAAATAATTAAAAAAAAATATTAACTATATACACTATTAATATGCATGTGAAAACTTCAAATAAATAATAATAAAAACACAAATAAAATATTGCTTTCTCACTTTATATATCTCTTCATAATCTGACTACCATTTGGGTTGAGTTCTCAATAAAAAAAATTCCATCACATCAGATTAATTCACCATTCCTCTGTCCAATTCATCACCATTTCTCTGGTAATTTCTCCTCCAATAATCTCGTCATCCAACTAGTATTGACTGTCTCTAGCAAAACCTCCTTCCTGACATTCCACTCCTTTGCCAGTAATTTCTCCTTCCTGACATTCCACGTCTTCCCTTTTCTCTACACTTTTTTCTATAAAAATTTGACCCTCAACTTGTCCCTCAAAACCATTCATCTTCCTTCCAGAAGCAACACTTTGCTCTACTTCTTCCCAATCCAGTCCTGCAACTTTATTAGAAACACCTTCATTCTTTACAACTTCACCCTTAAGCACAGCAATTCTCTTTAAATTCCAAAACGTTGCCATCACTCAACATGACAGCATTACTCAACACCTTAATTACTTCAATGGTTCAGTGAATTGACTTTCACCCTTCCTGACTTTCCAAGTTTTCCTCACTTTAACCATTGTGCCCATCTCAGTGTTTTTCCTTAAATCATATTGTTTTTTGTATTTTAAATGGGAATCAACAATTTTCTTTCTGACCTTTTCAATAACACTCTGGGTTCCCCTTAGCCCTGGCTTCCCTTCCTCGCATAACTTCAAAAGGTGATACACCCAATGCATCATGAACGGAGGTTCTGGACATCTGTACTGTTTTAAAAATCTGAATTTCCCAATCAACTCCATTTTTGACTGCTAATTCCAGTGCATTTTTGTATTACTCTGTTAAATCGCTCTATCATTCTGTTGCCACTGGGATCATAAAATGACTGGTTCTATGCTTGATTCCCACACTAGCACAATAATGTTGTGCCTTGTAAGACATGAATTGAACAGCATTATCCATAATTATCTACACTGGTAAACCTACACTCAAGAATAATTCATCTAAAAATATTAAAACAGCATCATGGTCTACTCTTTCCACAATTTAACTATTGGTCATCTTGAAAAAGCATCTATTAAAGCAATCACATTTTTCTGCCTCCCCCCAGTAGGTCCCATGATATGTACGGTGTCTCAAGGGAACTATTGGTTCATAGATACTAGGTCTAAGAGTCCGTAGGGAATTGTCAGAATCTAACCATTATCTCCACAAACACATCTAAACCCGGCCCCAGTACCATCTTTTAACTATCTGTTTAGTTTTAACAATTCCTACATGACCCTCATGACACAAATGGTACAATTTTTTTTTTCTCAGGGGAACAGGTGTAATAACCCTTTCACCCTTTTGCACAATTCCCTTTTCCACTCTCAACTCATGTTTTACTTTCCAAAAATGCCTCAATTCAGCAGGTAATTTCCGTTTTCTTGGGCAAACTTAATTCCATTAGGTGTATTAATTTCTGCAATACAACATTCCTAGTATACTCGCTTTTCCATTCTTCTTCCTTTATGCCAGAAATGCATTGTTCATGAACCAAGGCTTTACATAAATCTTCCCACTCTTTTGTTGTTTTACACTCTTTCATATCCAAAGCCATTCTGGATACAAAATCTGCCATAACATTGCTTTTGTCTGGGACATATTCTATGCTATAAATGAAATTTTGCAGTCTCAGGAACATTCTGGCTATCCTAGTTGAAGCCTTAAATATCCCTTCCGCTATCAGCGCTGTGTATTCAGTTTTCACTGTCCATGGTTTGCCCCATATAAAAGACCTGAAATGTTCCAATGCCCACCCACAAGCAAGCGTTTCTTTCTCTACTGTATAACCGATAATTTTTCCTTCTCCAGTGACAATGCTCTCAATGCATAAGCTATAATTCGTTCTAGTCCTGTAAAATCTTTTTGTGTGAACATTCACACCAAACCTTTCTTATTAGCATCCACAGTAATAACATTATCCAGCTTTGGATCCAATTTTTTTAAAGTACAAGGATTGTCAATTGCATTCCTTGTTTTCTCAAATTCTTTCTGGCATTCTGGGGACCAAAAAAAACTTGGTTTTATTTTTCAACAGTTGTCTAACATTGTATACCTTCTCTGAAAAACCTTCAACAATCTTAGAATAAAATTCTACAAGAGCAAGAAATGATCTTAGTTCAACCTTGTTTGTTGGTGCAGTGGCATTGTTAATTGCTTCTATCAATTCAGGCTTGGGAGAAATTCCCTCCTCACACAGCACATGGCCTAGATATGTCACTGAATGCACTGTAAATTCCAATTTTGAAAATTCCACAGTTAAATTCCTGCCACTTAAGATCCTCACACACTATCTAAAATTGCATCTTGTTCCTGTCTGTCTTTGCCATTTATTAAAATAACATCCTGGAAGAACTTCACATTTTTAATCTTGCCAATTAATTGATGTATCAATCTCTGAAATAGCGCTGCAGTAGATGCTTATCTGAAGTGCATCCTTTTATACTGAAAGCATCACATAGCTATTATAAAAGCTTCTTTTTGACAAACGAGAGGCCTGTTATGTGCACCGTGGTCTCCGTTTTTTGACAAATATCTTATGCCCCGATCTGTCAATAAACAATACAGAGAGGGTATCTGGTCATCACTCAGAACCATAACTAGAATCTTTGGCCCGTATGGGGGCAGACTACCTTACCCGGCATTCACCAGAGACGCACCCTGATGGCATTCGTCAGGATGCGGGTTGCTGAGGCAAGAGGCTGCCTCAAGCGAAGGGGACTAAGTGAACTCCAGGCAGTATTCAAAGTGTGTGTGAGGAGTTGCTCACTCCCAGTTCACCAACAAGAGGAAGCGGAAGAGGTTGAAAGGCATGATGCACCTTTTGGTGTAGTGAGTACAGGGGGCACTGCATGTTCGGAAAGAGTGTGCAAGAGCACAGTAGGCACGAGAGGACCGCACTAGAGGATGAGGACCTGTGTTTGCGCTTTTCATCCTATTAAAATTGGCAAGATACGCTGAGTGCCCACACAGGTAGTTTGTGCCAATATCACCATGGGGGTCTTACTCTCTTGCGAGGGTTTTTTTACTACATGGTGCGATCCATAGTGAGATCTGGAGTGTAATGCTCCTTGGACGTAAAAAAATGATTAGTGTGCTGATCTAAATGAACAATCAGTTATTTGAGAGGCAGCCTTTGCTGTTGGTAAACATGAGGTGTGGGGAGATGCAACGCTGGACGTTGTTGAGTGAGTCAAGCACAACTGGCCAGATAATTTATTTAGAAATCCTGCAAGTCTGACTAGTATGTGACGTATCGTGAGTAACGTATATGATACCTCCTCTTAAATGTTGTCTTTGTTTCGCATGTCCATGTTCTGTGTCGTTTTATCGTAATTTACAGAGTGTGAATACAAAAGGTGCTGTCCCTCTTCTTGACCAGGAAGCTGATAGCCCCTATATCTAGGGTAAAGGTTACTAGCATTATATATTCCTGACAAGAGGTTTAAGGGCCAGATGTAGCAAAGGCTTTTACCCATTCTGTGTCTATGAGAAAAAGTGTTCGTACAAATGGCCCTAAGTGTAGTAGATTTATGATAATATCTCTCTACTTTTGCAGAATACTAGCTGGTAGTAAGCATGCATGGGGGCTTATTAAATGAGTTGGGTCACATGTCACAAGTGTTTGCAGTGAGGTGCGCTGTGTTATGTTTGGACACTGAGGCCCTCATTATGAGATTGGCGGCAAATGCCACCTACCGCCACAGCGACGGGCGCCAACGTACCATCGCTGTGGCTACCGACCGTCCATGCCATTATGACCGTAGATGGAATACTGCCAGAAGGCTGGCGGAATTCCGTTGACGGTCATGGCGGCGGACGGTGGTAAGGTGGCGCTGTTGCCAGCAGCTGTGCCATGCCAGCAAAACACCACCAGGCCGTATCATATTCCATGATACGGCCTGATGGTGTTTTGCTGGCGGCCGCTTCCTGTCTTCTGCCGGAGGACCACCTACATGCAGGTAAGTCGGGTTCTCTGACAGGAGTGTTGTGTGCGTGTGTGGGTGTGTGTGTGACTGTGTGTGAATCCGTGCATGTGTGTGTAATGCGTGTGTGCATGAGTGAGTGTGAGTGTACGTGCATGTTGTGTCATGAGATTGCATGTGTGCCTGGATGTGTGTTCGTGAGTGTTGCTGTGAGTGTGTATGAATGTATGAATGCGTGGGTGAATGTGTGTATGCATGTGTGTATGGGTGTGTATGTATGTGCGTGTATGTGTGTAAATGTGTGAGGGGGGACGGGAGAGGGAGGGGGAGGGTGCGGGAGGACTCGGGGGGGAAGACCCCTATCAATGCCAGGGAAGGGATTCCCTGGCACTGATAGTGCCTACCGCCATGGTTTCAGTGGCGATACAGAAACCACGGAAACCATGGCGGTGGGTGGGTCAAAACGCCATGGACGGCCTAGTGTCGGCCACAGGGCTGGGAACAGCCCAGCGGTCGTTAATGCCGTGGCGGTCAGTGTGGTACATTGGCGGTTTGGCTTGGCCAAACCACCAATGCCATAATAGTGGAGGTAGGTACCGCCAGCCTGTTGGCAGTAATACCTCCACTATTCCACCAACCGCCATGGTCGTAATGAGGGCTAGAGTGTTACTTTAAGGAATCCCAAAATTAGCAGAGACGGTTCCCTAAGCCGTGAATTTATGTTCCTACAGTTGGATCAAGTAATTCTTGGCACTGACTCAGGTAGGATTTTCCTGCATGTAGTTTCCTTGCACTAAATATAAAAGAGAATAAAGCAGATTAGTGAACAAGGTTTGATAGGGATCCATGGCCCTGATGAATGCCCGAGACCTGATAGGGCTTATAAAAATGGGCAGAAACATGTTGGCCGTACATTAGGTGACTCAAGCCATAATTTTCAAGGTATCACCTCCCACTGTTTATAATAATACCTGTGCTCCCCATTAATAAAAGTGAAAAGCCGGGGTAATACAAGGTATCTTTAGTTATCTGGATCCCAGTTTTTATGCAGTAATTTACTTATTAAGAACTCCCTCTTGCACTGAACCTATTAGGTGGTTGAGTCCACCCTGGTGGCATTGTCCTACCAAGTTGGGGAGAGGAAGCTGATGATGAAGCATGACACTATTAGGTGTGTGAGGCTTCCTCTTCCATAAAAGGTATGTCCCCGTGGCTTAATACCCTGTATCTAGACCTCAAGTGGAGGCTCTTTGGAAAGAGAACCACATTTGGGCTTCTCTGCTGTAGCAGTCACAGTTGGTTGTGTTTGTACTGAAGTACATTTAAACTGCAGGCAAAGCACAGTGGTGCACCTGACAGCCATACAATTTTCTCACGTATGTGGATGTTCTAAATATGGACTGTGCCTCACTGTAGGAAATTGGTTTACTAGTTTAAGGGGGTGAAACCCTATTCAAGCAGCAACCACAATCCCCGTCAGGGTGAAACTCAAGTAAATTCGAAATTAAACTTAACGTTCTGTTAGCTTTGCACAAAAGCTACATTTGAGGAAATGACTCCACCTAGTGAGTCTCCTATTGGGGCTTGGCTTAATGGCACTTCATATAGTTTCTGCCTCCTAGTAGATTGCAGAGGATGGTGAATGTCAGTAGTGTCATGACTTCCTACATAGATTAATCAGTCCAGCTCCTTTATGGAAGCCAAGCGTAGAAACCTGTTAAAGGTAGAAACTGCAGTGTTCAAGCAGTTATCTAGTGCAGCACAATCAGGATCACACGAAGCAGGCTTTGTTGCTGCAGAAGCTGGTCTCAGGGTAATAGGAGGGTAAAAGACGACCTAGGGGGGGTGCTCTAATGCCCCCTCTACTAAAACCAGGCTGGCCTGGAATACGTAATAAGGTTCAAACTAAGTAGGCCATTTTAAGGCTCACAATTATAAAATCTCCCTCTGAAATGTTTCATGTTGGGCCAATCCAAGATACCCTGAGAATGTAAATGTCTTTAGTGAGATCTGAGCCCCTGTCAGAATACTTTCGTAGCCAATGTAGGACCTTGTTTAAAAGCGATGCATGTGATTCAAAGGTGGCCGGGGGCAATGATAGAACATTCCCTAAAACAATAATATAGGGTGTGCACTCTGGAGGGATATGGGGCCTAACATCTGGTCGCACATACTCTGAGATGGCCCCTTTAGCTGGAGTAGTTTTACTTAGATTACTTGGGCCCTGCGGCCTTACGGCCAAGGTTACTACCAGAGGGTTAATATTTGCCCGCCCAGTAGAGCCCACAATCAGGTACCCATCTTTTTTTCAGCATGAATACTAACCCGAGTGGCACTATGTATCTCATTCATTTGAATACACCCAATTGACCAGGGTGGTGAAGCACCTTGGGAGTCAGGTGGAGCCTCATTCACTAGATTCTGCTTTGGACGTACACAGCTAAGTGTGGCATTAGAAATAATAAAATGTGAGTCAACAGTTTGCAAGCCCCCACGATCCCACCTTTGATCAGAAAGATTCTTAAGTACTAGTTCAATTGAGTTCAAACGTTCAACAAGGGACTTTAATTTCTGGTCCAAAACAGAGTTTACCACCTCCTTTATTATATCCCTCAGACAGCCCTGCAAGGAGTCCAACGGAAGTTCATTTCCCTTTAGTGGGGCCATCTGTTTGAAATCTGTCACATTAACTTTTTGGCGTTTAGAGGTCTTGACTAGCTCCTGCCTCTTTCGTTTCCATCCCACAAGCTTGTCTTCATTCCCAGGATAAACTATCAGGATCTCCAGCTCAAGTATAAGGGACTGAGAAACCTGTAAAGGGGAAGGATCTTCTCCGTTAATGTGTTGCTGGCCCTGCACTTCGAGAGAGAAAGACAGAGGAGGTGTGCCCGATAGAGGGTGAGTGTCTTTGTGCGGACTAGCTAGTGTATCACTTGTCGATCTCAGGGGTGAAGACTTTGAGATGAAATTGAGAGGCGGCATACTGCCAGCTCAATTTCCTTATCAATTATGCCCCCTTCACGTGTTAAGAAATTGTCCATGCTCGTTCTCTGCGGGCCTTGTATAGTACCAGGGGCTGCCTTGCGCTTTCCGGTTTGTGCTTTAGGCATATTAGCAGTCAGCTTAAATTAGCTAAAATGTATGGCACAGAAATCAGGAGAAAAGTTAAATAAATTTGTACCTCTCTGAAGCTTCTCCAAAGCCTGTTCACACTGCCAAGGGAGGTGGCCCAGCCCAGCCACCACTGGCCGAGGACGGGCGCTGACGGGCCCGCTCTTGGCCCAATTTTCACCTCGGCAGCAGAAGCAGCTGGCTGAGTTTAAGAGCTTCCAGGCACAAGTGGAGATTGGCAGCCCTCCTCCTGCCGCTCCGGTTGCTGGGGGCTGTAGTTCAGGCTCCCCCAGCGATAACATGTCCCGCACAGCAGGAACAGCTGGCTGAATTTAAGCGCCTGCAGTTGCGGGTGGAGAATGGCAGCCCTCCATCTGCCACTCCAGTTGCTGGGGGCTGTAGCTGAGGATCCCCCTGGCGATAACATGTCCTGTGCAGTGGGAGCAGCTGAATGAGTTCAAGTGCCTCTGGGCACGAGTGGAGATTGTCCACCCTCCAGCTGCCACTCCGGTTGCTGGGGGCTGTAGTTCAGGCTCCCCACGGCGATACTGTGTCCCGCGCAGCAGGGACAGCTGAATGAGTTCAAGTGCCTCCGGGCACAAGTGGAGATTGGCAGCCCTCTTCCTGCCGCTCTGGTTGCTGGGACCTGTAGATCAGGATCCACCCAGCGATACCGCGTCCCACGCAGCAGGACAGCTGGCTGAGTTTAAGCGCCTCCGAGCGCAAGTATAGATTGGCGGCCCTCCTCCTGCCACTCCGGTTGCTGGGGGCTGTAGTTCAGGCTCCTGCCTGGCGAAAACGCATCTGGAGTAGCTGATTACCCACGACACCATTTTAAAAGGGCATTTAAAAAAAGGAAGAGAGAGTTGGGCCATGGCAATTTGATTTCTTGGAACTATTTACATATCTCTCTAGTGCAACTCTAAGCTTCAATAACCATAAATATGACGGATCATCAAAACAGACGTGAACACAGCAATAGCCGCTTAAATCACGTATTTAACACAGTAGTTGTTCTGAGTCCCAACCATCATCGGAGATTGAGTCTCCTGAGGAAACAGGATTACTCCAAACTCTAAGACGACGAGTACATTTTTACGAGGAGACGAAACAACACCATCTGGGCAAAACACAAGACAGTCGCACAAGACCACCAAGTACTACAACCCCAGAACCCAGCACATCAGGTTACAGACACGGGCACGCAGCAAAGAAGCGAGAAACAAACCTCAAACAAGTATCTAATTGTCAACTTATCTGACAGAGTCCTTTGAAAATCTCAAATAGAGATTCTTACAAAAGGTCTCTCCTCCTGCCCCACTCAGAATTGGGACTAAGTCCAAACAAAACTCAATGTTTTCAAATTCAACAGGAAATTGAAACTCCAGTCTTTCTGTGCTACCCATGAACATAAGAAAATTAATCCCCACAACAATATACAACCAGTGACCTCACTGTGCAAGATCTAACAAATAACCACCATACAACTACTCAGCAACCTCTCTAACACTGAGGAACATGAACAGTCACTAATGGAGATAGCATCAGAACTCAACATTGATGCATAACATACCAGAAAATCTAAATCACCGATTAAGTCTACCTTCACACCCATACTGCCACCTGGCAACACCATTGACCTTTTTTTTCATGGCTACGATGGAAGACCTAGATCGGGAATATCACAAATACACAAAAAAACAAAAATACTTTCCCCTGAACACTAACTTTAAACAAAGGCAGGCTGTCGGAAGTTGGCTCTGGATGCACTATTTCAAAGTAAGGAATAGTATGCACAGAGTCCAAGGGTTCCCCTTAGAGGTAAGATAGTGGCAAAAAGAGATAATACCAATGCTCTATTTTGTGGTAGTGTGGTCGAGCAGTAGGCTTATCAAAGGAGTAGTGTTAAGCATTTGTTGTACACACACATGCAATAAATGAGGAACACACACTCAGAGACAATTCCAGGCCAATAGGTTTTTGTATAGAACAATATATTTTCTTAGTTTATTTTAAGAACCACAGGTTCAAGATTTACATGTAATACTTCAAATGAAAGGTATTGCAGGTAGGTACTTTAGGAACTTTGACTTAGCAAAATAGCATATACAGTTTTCACATAAATGACATATAGCTATTTTAAAACTAGACAGTGCAATTTTCAACAGTTCCTCAGGGGAGTAAGAGTTTGTTAGTTTTTGCAGGTAAGTAAACCACCTACGGGGTTCAGGTTTGGGTCCAAGGTAGCCCACCATTGGGGGTTAAGAGCAACCCCAAAGTTACCACACCAGCAGCTCACGGCCGGTCAGGTGCAGAGGTCAAAGTGGTGCCCAAAACGCATAGGCTTCAATGGAGAAGGGGGTGCCCCGGTTCCAGTCTGCCAGCAGGTAAGTATCCGCATCTTCGGAAGCAAGACCAGGGGGGTTTCGTAGGGCACCAGGGGACACACAAGTCCACACAGAAAGTACACCCTCAGCGGCACGGGGGCGGCCGGGTGCAGTGTGCAAACAAGCGTCTGGTTTGTAATAGAAAGCAATGGGAGGCCAAGGGGTCTCTTCAGCGATGCAGGCAGGCAAGGGGGGGGCTCCTCGGGGTAGCCACCACCTGGGCAAGGGAGAGGGCCACCTGGGGGTCGCTCCTGCACTGGAGGTCGGATCCTTCAGGTCCTGGGGGCTGCGGGTGCAGTGTCCCTACCAGGCGTCGGGTTCTTAGAAGCAGGCAGTCACGGTCAGGGGGAGCCTCGGGATTCCCTCTGCAGGCGTCGCTGTGGAGGCTCAGGGGGGGCAACTCTGGCTACTCACGGTCTCGCAGTCGCCGGGGAGTCCTCCCTGAAGTGTTTGTTCTCCACAAGTCGAGCTGGGGGCGTCCGGTGCAGAGTGCCAAGTCTCACGCTTCCGGCGGGAAACACGAGTTGTTTGAAAGTTGCTTCTTTGTTGCAAAGTTGCAGTCTTTGGTGAACAGAGCCGCTGTCCTCTGGAGTTCTTGGTCCTTCTAGATGCAGGGCAGTCCTCTGAGACTTCAGAGGTCGCTGGTCCCTGTGGAAAGCGTCGCTGGAGCAGTGTCTTTAGAAGTGGGGAGACAGGCCGGTAGAGCTGGGGCCAAAGCAGTTGGTGTCTCCGTCTTCTCTGCAGGGTTTTTCAGCTCAGCAGTCCTCTTCTTCTTAGGTTGCAGGAATCTGAGTTCCTAGGTTTTGGGGAGCCCCTAAATACTGAATTTCGGGGTGTGTTTAGGTCTGGGGGGTTAGTAGCCAATGGCTACTAGCCCTGAGGGTGGCTACACCCTTTTTGTGCCTCCTCCCTGAGGGGAGGGGGGCACATCCCTAATCCTATTGGGGGAATCCTCCATCTGCAAGATGGTGGATTTCTAAAAGTTAGAGTCACCTCAGCTCAGGACACCTTAGGGGCTGTCCTGACTGGCCAGTGACTCCTCCTTGTTTTTCTCATTATCTCCTCCTGCCTTGCCGCCAAAAGTGGGGTGTGGCCGGAGGGGGCGGGCAACTCCACTAGCTGGAGTGCCCCGGGGTGCTGTAACAAAGGGGGTGAGCCTTTGAGGCTCACTGCCAGGTGTTACAGTTCCTGCAGGGGGAGGTGATAAGCATCTCCACCCAGTACAGGCTTTGGTACTAGCCACAGAGTGACAAAGGCACTCTCCCCATGTGGCCAGCAACATGTCTGGTGTGTGGCAGGCTGTTAAAACCAGTCAGCCTACACGGGTAGTCGGTTAAGGTTTCAGAGGGCACCTCTAAGGTGCCCTCTGGGGTGTATGTTACAATAAAATGTACACTGGCATCAGTGTGCATTTATTGTGCTGAGAAGTTTGATACCAAACTTCACAGTTTTCAGTGTAGCCATTATGGTGCTGTGGAGTTCGTGCATGACAGACTCCCAGACCATATACTCTTATGGCTACCCTGCACTTACAATGTCTAAGGTTTTGCTTAGACACTGTAGGGGCATAGTGCTCATGCACTTATGCCCTCACCTATGGTATAGTGCACCCTGCCTTAGGGCTGTAAGGCCTGCTAGAGGGGTGACTTATCTATACTTCATAGGCAGTGTGAGGTTGGCATGGCACCCTGAGGGGAGTGCCATGTCGACTTAGTCGTTTTATCCCCACTAGCACACACAAGCTGGCAAGTAGTGTGTCTGTGCTGAGTGAGGGGTCTCCAGGGTGGCCCAAGACATGCTGCAGCCCTTAGAGACCTTCCCTGGCATCAGGGCCCTTGGTACCAGGGGTACCAGTTACAAGGGACTTACCTGGATGCAAGGGTGTGCCAATTGTGGAAACAAAAGTACAGGTTAGGGAAAGAACACTGGTGCTGGGGCCTGGTTAGCAGGCCTCAGCACACTTTCAAATCAAAACTTAGCATCAGCAAAGGCAAAAAGTCAGGGGGTAACCATGCCAAGGAGGCATTTCCTTACACAGGCTATACGTGAACTTCAAGCGGATGATCAACTCCTCATAAAGGAAGCAGACAAAGGGGAAACATTGTCATTCTCAACAATAAAGACTATTTACAAGAGGTATATCAACAAATCGACGATACTGCATGCTACACAAAACTGACACATAATCCAACACAGCAGGTTCAAGGTAAATTATGGGAATTACTGGACCACTGGTATTCAAAGGGTCTTCTCACCCTGGAATAGAGGACCTTTCTGTTTATCCAACACCCTACCACACCCACCTTATAAGTTCTTCCAAAAATACATAAGGGGGACCACCCACCCAAAGGTGGACCTATCATCTCAGGTATAAACTCAATTTGCTCAGATCTGGGCATCTTCATTGATTCTGAACAACAACCCTTTATGAAGAATCTACCCTCTTACATCAAGGATACTAAGGACATACTTCAGAAACTTCAAAATATTTATTGGCAACCATACTACATAATTGTAACCATAGATGTGGTCAGTCTTTATACCTCAATAAAACATCAAGATGGCATTGAAGCAATTCAAAGGAGCTTGTCCTCTAGATCTGTACACCTTCTGGAAAGAAACTAAATAATCATATCCATGCTGTCTTTCTGCCTTGAGAACAATCTTTTCCTTTTTAAAGGGGACTATTATTTACAGCAACAAGGGACCGCGATGGGAGCTCGCTTCGCTCCACTGTATGCCTCCATCCTCATTGGAGAAGTAGAAAGACATTGGCTCTGGAATGAAAATGTGGAGGATTTTTCACAACATTTGATCTTCTGGGGAAGATGCATTGATGATATTCTCCCTATATGGCAGGGGTAAGAATTCCTTCTTCAACAATTCCTACCTACTCTCACACCCAACAAATGGGGCATTGAAGTGACCCACCAAATCTCACGCAACATCTAGCCAGAAGAGGGTACAACATCTCCGAATTGAACCGTACCAAAGAACACTTTGCCAAAATTGATCATAATGCCATCTTGAACAAGGGCAAAAAGACTGCTACTCAGACACCCTTCTGCTTCATTACCCAATTCCACAATGGCCACCAATATATTTGCAGACTGCTTCATAAACACTGATATCTACCAACAAAGAATCCCTCAATTGCACAAAATATACCATCCATCCCACAGATGGGCTTCAGAAGAGCACCAAACATAAGAGATAAAATATGCTCCTCATTATTCCAGGAAAAGAAAACTATTCAACATTTCTTGAAACAAACTAAAGGTTTCTATACCTGCACTAATTGTTCAATATGCAAACTGGGCCCATCCAAATCCAAAGAAATTGCCGTTAATGGACAACATTTCACTATACGTGACTTTATCAACTGTGAATGCACTAATACAGTTTACCTCATCACCTGCCCATGTAACAGCCCCTACATAGGCAGTACAACTAGGACATTGAAAGTGAGAATACAGGAGCACTATCGTAATGAGAGAGCGTAGTTTAAGCATTACCTATTTTAGATGTGAAATGCTTATATTAATAACGCTAATATTATTCATTGAAACGTATTTTAAACGTGGAGAATTTTTCACATGCATAAACTAATGTCGACTGTAAGAAATAATTGCTTGAATTATGACTAATTGAATATATTAATGCGTACGATAATTGCATTTTATTAGAATCCATAAGCCTTAAGTTAGCGTGAGTCGAAAACTAGCGGTGTAGCTCTCATATTAAAGCATATTTTTCTGTTTCTCCAGTGTGCTGACTTGCAAAAGGCCATGACCCAGCATTTGTTCTTTTTCTCCGCTTATTGTATCATTGACAGTTATATTCTCATCCGCATGCTAGTTGCTTTAGGATAAAGTTGTACGCTTTGCAACAAAATATGGACACTTTCAAGGATACTGAACCACGGAAAAGAGAACTCTTGACCCGAAGAACATGCCAGAAAATGAAGTGACCCCGGATATGCCACCTACGAAAGACGTCAATTATGAAGACCAATCAGAAGGATGTAAATTATCGTAGAATGACAAATGCATTACTTAATGTATAATTTGATAGGTTACAGATAGTGGGGTGTAGTGACTATCCAATAGAATTTTGGGGGAATGTATTACGAAAAAAGGGATAAAAACCCATGACACAAGAGACTCGAGAGCACTAAGTAGGGAATGATATCGATTGCATCCAGAAACTCTGTCACTCTGTTTGGTGATTTGCAACTTAATAAAACCATCCTCATCCTTAGTCGCTCCAAAGCACTTTCCTCTTTATGAGGGAAATGTCCCCTGCCCATAGATTAGATAGACTGACGGCGATCTAACTGATGTCCTAAAGACGAAGACTGATCCAGTATGCTGACCTATTCCGAGGAGGGTAAATTATGTTGTTGCTATTGAAATTCACTTATTTGCCTTTTCTTTCTAGGTACCAACTGCTGTGTAGTTTTGATTAGAGACCTTAGTTAGATGTTTTCCAAATTGATGTTCTAAATTGTTTTGCATGAAGTCCAACATGCTGATGCTAATTGTGGTTAGATGAGGCATTTCATCTTGACTGACGTGACTGACATGACTGACGTGGTGCTATGCTGAACTAAACATATATGAGGTTTTATGCGTCTAGACTTGTTTATCTTCATATTACCATCTTATGTCTGTGATCCTTGCATTATTACCACATTGTGACTATGCTCTCTTGCTTCTTGGTTTTGAGATCAATATATTTGCTATTAGATTGTAATCAATAGGGAATAAAATTCACAAACTTCAATAAGGTGTAGTTATTCATGACTGAAAGGTCATGGTTGCGCCGAAGGTTTAACTAATGTCTAAAGTGAAATATATTGTGGTGATATATGTTGACAATATTATTGATATATTGATTGATATATTGATCAGTTATCTCGTCTTACGGTGTCTCACCACTGGGTCCAAAGATTCATCGGCCTAAAACGAGTCCTGATGTGTATAAATTAACATAGAAGGACGCGTTAACAGTTCTGGTAGCAGAGCGACGGTTAGGCCCTTGGGGGCCCTAGGACGGAGTTTCATTGTTTAATCTGTTTTTCTGTGAAAATGCAATTTGGAGGAATGATGGGTTGCTAAGTTCGCCATGGCTTTCCCGGGATCTCGGAGCCTGCCTAAATGAGTTGGGAATGTTCTCGGCGCCATAGTGTGTGTGGTTAGGGTCTTTGCGCTTACTTAAGCTTATGCATTTTGCAGGTGGTTGTGAAAATTTTGTGTGTATTTAGGCCAAATTAAGTGTTGTTTAGCAGGAGTAGGCGTACTCCATAGTATGAGAGTAGGGAAGTTGGCGTACTTCATGTGAATGTAGCGCTTGTTGCTCAAAATTATCCACGTGGTTGGTTGTCGTGTACAGACCTGTTGAGGTCTAAGACTCCGAAGTATGATGATAGATGTGGTTTATGTTGTAATCTGAGCGGTTTTAGTAGGTCAATCGGGCGTGGTTGACAAGTCGAGTTTGAGTTATGATGCATGTATGAAACCTTCGATGGAGATTTGACAAATTCTAAAGTGCACTAGAAGGAGTCATTGACAAGTCGAGAGTAGAATTTGCAGGTCGAATTCTGCTTGCGTATGCGGGAACTGAGAAGGAGAGAGTAGCGGCCGAGGCTTCAAGTGAAATCTCTGTAAAGTTCTGAAGCTAATGTGTTACCCTCCCTGTAGTAAACCAACAGATTTGTATTGTCATTTAAGGTGCTCGCAATAATTTGCATTAGTTTGTATGAGTTGTAGGGGTCAGTGAAGAGTGGACAAGCCGCAAGACTTTGTCAGCTGCAGTGTGTGTGAGTGTGACGTCAGTGGTGCCGCGCTGAGATAGGTCAGATGCCGAGAGGGGTCGCGCACGGATTGGCTGCCGTCCGTGAGAGGCAATAGGTTGACAAAGGGCAGGTGAAGAGTGTCCTGGGAACTAAGCCATTTCTGATTAAATACGAAATAAAAGAATCGCAAAAAATGAATATTGTCAAGGCATTTAAGAGCGCTCTAAAAGGAGATCTATATATTGTAGCAACTGATGGGGAACCTACACCACCTGAGGGTACTCCGGCTTACATGGTGATGGAAGAGAAAGGTGTCGCACCTTGTTTATGGATGAAACTGTGGCGCAAATTAATGGAAAAAGAAGGGTGTTTAGCGTTTCCAGAGCATGGGACGTTTAATCCAAAGGTACTAGAAAATCTGAGGTGGATGTTAAGTACACAGAAGCCACCTCCGAGACCGGCACAATACGAGGCTTTATCGATTTGGGACTTAATGGCTCTTAGACACAGACAAGAAAGGTTTCAGAGAAGGCTGAGAAGGGCAACAAAATCATATGCAGAAGCTAGGTGGGACAATGAGAACAAAATGTGGAGAAGGGGAATCGTAGATGGATTGAAGTTATTCCCAACAATAACCCAGGGAGAAGAGACACAGGGAAAGAAAGCCTCTTGTAAAACCGACAAAGATTCTGGCAAAACTAAAGAAAATAAGAGGTCCTGGGAAGAGGAAGATGATTCAGATGATGAGGAATTTATGGATAGATTGTTACATGATCGTCCACCACCGTATGCGGTGAGCGACAGCGCTCCAAGCACTAGTTTGGATCCTGGGAACCAGACGCAGGAGAAGGGAGTTACTGATACGGTAAAGACTAGCGATACAGCTTTGATACAGAATGGTGTCAGTGTACCCAATGCACCAGACTTGCCGATACAGTTGCAGCCTCCACCGCAGATAAAGAGAATTTACCCTGATGTTCCAGTGCTTGAGACTACTACGAACTTGATAGTGCCGCCAGACACGATATACACAAAGCCAAAGTTAATACAGATTGAATCGACCCCGAAGCTAGTGTCTCAACTGCCACAGCTGATACCTGGGTATAACCCTGTAGCGGGACCACCGTTAGTACCTGTACCGGGTACACTGGAGCAGACCTATGGTGTTGCGGCTCCAAGAAGACTGGGTTCAGGTCAGACACCTGCCGCTATATCATTACCTATTACTGTTGGTCCCCCAGTGCCATTATATGCGCAAGATAAAACAGGACGTGTGATCAGGGAGTTATGACTCAGGAAGCGATAAGAGGAGGGCCTAGGAGAACTCCGGAGATAATGGCCCCGGGAGAGCAAGTTAATGAGCCACTGAGACCCTTGATGGACCTTAGTCCAGTAGGGGCACCTCTCGAAGCGATGCGTCAAGCAGGGTTGGGAGTTTTAACTCCCCAAACCATGAGTACAAATACTTCACACTCTCCAATGATACATGCAGGGAACATTTCACTGCAGGGTTTTACAGTACAACAGTTAAATGAGTGGTTAGAGAAAACTTGTACCTCACAAAAGACTACAGTAACCACACTTGAACCTGAAAAAGAAAAACAAGACGAATACTTGAATATTGTACGACTAGGGACAGAAGCTGCCGAATTAGTGGAAGGAACAATGGGAGTAAATAGGTTGGAATCATACACTGAGGCAGAATTGAGATACTTATGTCCCAAGATTACCAAAGAGGTAGGCAAAGTACATCAGAGATTAGCGAATTTGGCAGACAAATACAACATCGATATCGGAAATACTAAACATTTGAAAAGAAGTTACAGATTAGATTTTGACTCCAAAGATTTTGAAGACATGAGATCTGCAGGCATGAAGGCACAACTGAGAGAACTGTTGCAAAGTGCACAGATTTGGGGTGCATTGGAGAAATGGGAAGGCAGATGGGCAAAGAAAAGAGATAAGGGAAAGGGAGATAGTCCAGGGTCCAATGAAGTTAGGACCTCACCTAATCTGGATTCAGTAAAAATCTTACCTATGAGAGAGACAGCTGGTGGTGTTTTAGTGCATGTGCCATGGACTAGAGGAGACATTTTATCCTTTACGAATGATTATCCTAGGCTAAGAGAGAAGCCGATCGAGTGGTATCAACAGACAGACAGGTTTGTGAAGCTTGCAAAGTGTCTCTGGGAAGACTTGAATACTTTGTTTGAGATCATTGTTCTGCCGGATTTGTGGCTCGAATGCAAGAGAGGGGTAGATTGGCCCACAAAGGAGCCGGCAAGAGATAAGGTGACTGGAGCACCTTCAGAAGAGGTGATGAAATATTATCATAAAGTAATTGAGTTCTTGAAACAAAAGGTGTCGCCGAAGGTGACCGATTGGCAGAAAATCGACCGGACCTCTCAAGAGGTTAAGGAGTCAATACATTCTTATTACGAGAGATTATTGAAAGCGTTCAAACATTACAGTGGTACTGAGACTATCAAACCGAAGGCCATGAATCACCTTGTGTTTAGATTCGTCGAAGGGTTAAGACCGGAGGTCAGCCAGATGATTAAGAATCATTTCATTTGTTGGCAAGCTAAACCGATTGATGAAGTGTTGCAGTATGCGAAATACTGTAGTGATGAGATTGAGTTGAAGCAGAAAAAGTTGAAGGAGAAAGTGATGGTGATGCAGATAAGGGCTGCACAAGCTGGAATACAGGGAAATGGAGTTCAGCAAATGATACAGCAACAACCGCGAATGAATGGTGTGTTTCAGGCACAGCCGAGAAACAGAGGTCGAGGGTTTGTGAACCGTGGTTCGGACATGAATAATGTTGTTATTCAAAATGACGGTCAAGGAGTGAAAAAGATGTCACCATGTCACGCGTGCGGGGGCGTGGGGCATTGGAAACGGGATTGTCCGAATATGGTGCAGGATGGTGCAGTTCAGCAAAGCATTAATGTCGGTACATTACAAAATCCACGAGGTCCAAAAGTGAGACATCAAAACCCGAATTTTCAGAATAATTTGGTACAAATGCAAGGGGTACAGCCCATGCAGCAGATGCAAATGCCGCGTTTTCAGTCAGTACCAATGCAACCAGACAGCAAATGCAATTACCAATGGCTCCGATGGGACAGCAACAGGTGATGCTTCCTCAGCAGGTCACAGGTCAGGTAACCAATCAAAATAACACTGTGCAACAATTCCCATTACGAGGTGAAAGTGGCATGAATGAGGATTGGTCAGATGACAGCTCAGACAGTGAAGAGTGCAGGCTTGCAGCATCTTTAGAGGTGGATCAGAGAGGCCCATATGTAGAGGGAAAAGTAATGGGCTATAAAGTTTCATTTTTGGTCGACACAGGAACTACACGCTCTACAGTTCGAAGTGCAGAAGTCCCGAGATTACCTCTTTCAGGGCGCACTATACGAGTGGGTGGTGTGGCAAACCAGTACCTGACTAATCCGATTACTGATCCGGTACAGGTTGAAATTGGTAATTTCCAAGGCCTGCATAGATTTGTTGTATGCGATTCAAGTCCAGTATCCTTACTAGGAAGGGACTTACTATGTAAGACAAAATGTTCGATTACCTGTTCCAACGATGGAATAGAAGTACAAACAAACAGTGACGATGAGGGAGATGAGAGTCAATTCATAGAGGAAGGAGGAGAGACAAATGAAGACTACCCTTTGATTACTTTATTCCCAATGCATACTTTGATCGACCTACCTGTTGATCTACAAGGGACCGTAACAGAGAAAGTGTGGGATTTGACTGGGAAAGAAGTAGGGTTGATAAAAGGAGTAGAACCAGTCAAGGTTCAGATAAAGCCGAATGCAGTGTTCCCACAAGTACCGCAATACCACATGACCCAGGATGTCCTCATTGAGGTGTCACAAATAATTGCAGATTTTCTCAGACAGGGAGTCCTGAAAGAAGTTTTGAGCAGTCCATGCAACTCTCCCATTATGGGTTTGAAGAAGCCCTGTGGCAAAGTTCAAATTGTGCAGGATTTGAGAAAAATAAACAAAATTGTTATAAAATGCTGCCCTGTGGTACCTAACCCAGCAGTAATAATGTTCCAGGTTCCTTGTGATGCTGAATGGTTTACTGTGGTAGACCTATCACAAGCATTCATATCAATACCTCTTCATGAAGACAGCCAATTTTTGTTCAGTTTCAAATTCCTGGATAAGGTGTACAGTTGGTGCAGAATTCATCAGGGGTTTTCTGAGTCACCATCCATCATCAATCAGATATTGAAGAAGGACTTGGAACCTCTTGTGCTGCCTTTTAATTCGACTCTTGTGCAATACATTGATGATTTGCTGATTGCATCCAAAACCAGAGACAGTTGTAAATATGATACCATTGCATTGTTGAATCATCTGGGAAAGAATGGACACAAGGTGTCACCCAGAAAGTTGCAATACTGTCAAAAAGAAGTGAAATACTTGTGACATTTGATTGAGAAAGGGTCCCGAAGAATATCAAAGGAAAGAATAACAGCTGTTTTGCAGATGAATCCCCCAATAACAAAAAGAGACGTCAGGATGTTTTTGGGAATGGTGGGCTACTGTCGCCAGTGGATACCCAACTTCTCGATCATCTCAAAGCCTTTAATAAAATTGACTGGAAAAGAAGTCAAGGACGAGCCATACACAATAACTTTGACAAAAGAGGAGATTGAATCATTTCTAGAATTGAAGGAATGCATGTGCAGGGCACCAGCATTAGGAATGCCTGACTATGAAAAACCTTTTCTGTTGTTCTGTCGTGAACGTGATGCTTGTTCTTTGTCTGTTTTAACACAGGTCCACGGAGATGCAAATCGCCCTGTAGCATATTTTTCAGCTACCTTGGACCCTGTCGCAGCAGCCTTACCGGGTTGTTTGCGGGCAGTTGCAGCAGTTGGTCAAAGCCTTTCACAATGTGAAGGCATAGTCATGGGATACCCTCTGACAGTAATGGTTCCACATTCAGTTGAAATTCTGTTGACACGGACTAAGACACAACACATGACAAATGCACGACTCACTAGATATGAGACGATTATACTGGGGTCACCAAATGTCACACTAAAGAGATGCACTGTGCTGAACCCGGCAACCTTACTTCCCAATGAAAATACAGAAATCAAAGATGGGGAAGAATTTGAGCATGATTGTCTTGAGGTGACTGAGCTCTGTACCAAACCTCGCCCAGACATACAGGATACCCAGTTAAAAGAAAACGATTGCATTATGTTTGTTGATGGGTCCTGTCTAAGAGATTCAGCAGGAACATTGAGTGTACCATAACTGGCATTGTCGAAGCCTCCTGGCTCGAGAAAGTGTTTTCTGCACAGGTGGCAGAATTAATAGCTCTTACAAAGGCATGCCACGCAGCTGTAAATTTGAAGGTCACTATCTATACTGACAGCAGATATGGATTTGGAATTGTGCATGATTTTGGCCAACTCTGGTCGCAGAGGGGTTTCATGACCTCCTCTGGTTCTCCTGTGAAAAATGGTGAACAAATAAGAGATTTGTTACATGCGATTCAGTTACCTCTTGAAATTGCCGTGGTGAAGTGCAGTGTTCATACCAGATCACAAGATTTTGTGTCTATGGGAAACAGTTATGCAGATCAGGTCGCCAGATTTTGTGCATTAAATTGTATATCGTTTAAAGAGCAGTGGAAAATGCTACCACAACCTGAAAACGACACGAGTTTAAGTCTAGCATTACGAGTGGTTGATACCTTAGATGAACTGAAAACATTACAAGGTTGTGCTAGCAAGGAAGAAAAACGTTCCTGGCAGAGAATGCAGTGTGTACAAAGGGCAGATGATCTATGGGTTTCAGAAGAGGGAAAACTGGTTCTGCCAAATAGTCTTTTGTCACAGTTTGCCCGGTTATACCATGGGCAGGCACATCTAGGAAGAGACGCCATGATCAGATCCTTTAAGATTGATTGATTCAATCCAAAATTCAGACATGCCGCAGAAATCACTTGCCACAGATGCGTCATCTGTCAACAGATGAATGCTGGAAAAGGAACTGTGGTGACTTTGAGTCACATTGGGAGAGCTGGAGGTCCATTCAACAAAATGCAAATGGATTTTATCGAAATGCCTGTTTGTGGAGGATTGAAATACGTGTTGGTGATTGTGTGTGTTTTCAGTCATTGGATTGAGGCATATCCCACACGTAGGAATGACAGTCTTACAGTTGCAAAACTATTACTCAGAGAACTGATACCAAGATTCGGGTTTCCGGTTTCTATAGCATCAGATAGGGGGAGACACTTCGACAATGAGGTGATTAAACTTTTGTGTGCCGCACTCAACATTGAACAGAAGTTGCATTGTAGCTATCGCCCTGAAGCATCAGGACTAGTTGAACAGATGAATGGTACCTTAAAATCAAAAATAGCAAAAATGTGTGCTGCAACAAACATGAAATGGCCAGATGCTTTACCTCTAGAACTGATGTCTATGAGAAACACCCCAGATAAGAAAACGCGACTGTCCCCCCATGAAATCCTCATGGGCAGAGCAATGAGATTACCAGTGGTACCTGCAAATGCACTAGTGAATATTACAGATGATATGGTGTTGGATTACTGCAAAGGCTTGGCTGACGTGATTCGCTCTTTCTCTCACCAGGTGGAAGCTAACGCGTTGCCACCAATTGGCAAACCTGGTCATTCTCTGCAAGCTGGAGATTGGGTGGTTGTCAAGAACACGTGAGAAAATCGTGTCTTGAGACGCGTTGGAAGGGGCCGTATCAAGTAATATTGACGACCACCACTGCTGTGAAATGTGCCGGGGTTCCCAACTGGATACATGCCAGTCACACAAAAAGGGTAACGTGTCCTGTTGAAGAGGAACTTGAACTTTCCGGTACAGCAACTTCAGGAAGAGAAGTCTCAGAGTCAGAGATCAGTCAAGAAGGAACTGAGACTACTGGAGAGCCCACTGAGAACAGCCTTGTCCCTCAAACTGTCAATGAGTTCGAGGGAGGTGACAGAGTGCCTATCTCAGTCGAGGCAGCAGGAGAACTAAGCCAAGGAGAGGTTCTCCCAGAAGTAGACGAGTACGGGTTAGAGTCCGAACTCAGCATAGAACCAGAAGACGAAAGAGAAGGAGAAACTGTAGATACAAATCGAAACGTGTCAGAGTCTCCTGAACCAGTTGCAGGTCCGTCAAGAGAAAACACCATATCACAAGAGGAGGGTGCTGTCCAACGTCCTGAAGGAAAACATCGAACCAAGACACATAGAGGCGATAATTGGCCAGACAAGTCACATCCTAAAATAAGAGAGGTATCGAATGACAATATAATAGAAGAAAGTGATACTTCACAAGCAGATGATCTGAGTGAAGGAGAACAACAAGGTGAATGAAGGTTAAAAACTAAAAGAATAGCCAACAGAAGATATACAGGTCCTGAATGGGCATATGCTACAACCTCTGAATGTCAACAAGAGTTCTTAGCATTCTGTTTTGATCGAGAAGTACCAGGCCAGTATTACGGTACCTGAAGATATTCAAAGGGAAAACTCGACTGAAATAGAATTTGCGAAAGCTGAAAAGAGAAAGAGACTTTAGAAACTACTGGAAGTGACACTAAAACCGGATTTGACTCTAAAGAAACCTGATTACGACAAGCTGCTAACCGGAATTGACGAAAAGGGGTCCTGGAGTGAGTGAAGACGCTGTAATATACGCAAATATATATATTTTTTTCTCTTTTCTTTTTTCCTCAAGTGATTGTTGATCTGCTATTCTGACTCTATACAAACATGGCTTACAGTAGCAAAGGAAGTAAGGTGTGTGGTTGGTTAGGTCTTATAATAGGTGTTGTATGTGCAGTAATGATTGTGGGAGTGATTGTGGGAATGCCATGGAGAAAGAAAGAAACTATTAATGCAACTTTGAAACCTGAAACTACCACTACTAAACTATCACCGTGGGAGAGATTTGAGCAAGACGCAAGACATATGCATGAGGGAACTAATGCAAAAGGGGAACTTTCTACTAATGTCTTCTATCGCTTATTTAATGAGTATGTGGAAACTATGGATGCGAAAGATTGTTATGTATGTACTAAAATCCCTTCATCTGTGCAGGAGGGAGTTACTTATCATAGCCTCCCTCTTACTTATGGAATTATTTGCAGTTTGCTATTAACAAGATTCTATAATCAAGAGCATGTGCAGTACTTTTATTCAAACTTGGATGTTGTGTTTTCTTTTGTGCCTGTGATTGAATTTCTAAATAAATTAGCTAAAGAGCATGATGTTAAAATAGTTAGAGGATTCTTTGAGCCAACACTTACATTTGGAACTGCTTATGCACATCGCAATAATTTGACTTGCTTATTATCTCCTGTAGAGAAAAGCTTTTTAGATCACACAGATGATAGACGCAAAGCACTGAAAGAAAGGTTAGAAAAAGGACTAGAAAAACGTACTTATGCAAATGATTATGCTTACACTGCAATCAAAACACAAGGCAAACTAGCTATAGATGCATTACACGTAGATAGGCTCTGTATATATAGACCAAAATCTGATCAAGACAATTTGTTTGTAGGTACGAGTAAATGTAGGCATGTGTTTTTGTTTCAGAGTAAATGGACCTTTATGTTGAATGGACAAGATCCAGCGATCCCTGGAATCTATTATATCTGTGGATTAAATGCATATTACCGTCTCCCTAAGGGATGGTATGGGACATGTTATTTGGGAATAGTATTTCCAAAGATATACCAGATTGATGACTTGAAACAAATACCTAAAACGTCTGAATTACAACATCCTAGACAAAAACGAGAATCAGAGGCGGCTGTCATTGGTGATATATTTGGAGCCATAATCCCATCAGAGGGGGTTATCTTAAATTCTATGGAAATTCAAAAGTTGTCTACTATAGTGGATAACATGCTGACAAATTTTACAGGAGCCAGACTCCTGATGGATACTGAACTTGCTGCAGAAAGAGCTATGACTCTTCAAAATCGGCTTGCTTTAGACATTCTTTTAGCAAAGAGTGGAGGTGTTTGCAAAATGCTTAATGAGCGTCATTGTTGCTCATTTTTACCAGATAATAGTAAGAAAATTAGAAGCATGCTTACTAACCTTACCAGAGATAGTACAGACTTGAAAGATTTGAAAGAACCTGGTGTTTGGGAGAAATTTGGGAAAGGAATTGCCCGAGTGGGAAGCTGGTTTACCAACATTTGGAATGGGGTACTTGCAAAAATGATGATGGGTCTAATAATTGTTTTAATTTGTCTATTAGGATTATGGGGGGCATGTAAAATCAATGAAAAGAAATTGGACTAAAAGAACCAGAAGAAATGAAGAAAGTGAAAGAGAGAAAATGTTCAATGAAATATGGGAAAGCTCACATAAAGGGCAAGATGTTGAAATGTGTATTATGCGCAAGGTGAAAGACTAAGATCAAAGAGAAAGATTGTGTGATGACGAGCGTCATCAGAGGAGGGACTGAGAGAGCATAGTTTAAACATTACCTATTTTAGATGTGAAATGCTTATATTAACAACGCTAATATTATTAATTGAAACGTATTTTAAACGTGGAGAATTTTTCACATGCATAACATAATGTCGACTGTAAGAAATAATTGCTTGAATTATGACTAATTGAATATATTAATACGTACGATAATTGCATTTTATTAGAATCCATAAGCCTTAAGTTAGTGTGAGTCGAAAACTAGCTGTGTAGCTCTCATATTGAAGCATATTTTTCTGTTTCTCCAGTGTGCTGACTTGCAAAAGGCCATGACCCAGCATTTGTTCTTTTTCTCCGCTTATTGTATCATTGACAGTTATATTCTCATCCGCATGCTAGTTGCTTTAGGATAAAGTTGTACGCTTTGCAACAAAATATGGACACTTTCAAGGATACTGAACCACGGAAAAGAGAACTCTTGACCCGAAGAACATGCCAGAAAATGAAGTAACCCCGGATATGCCACCTACGAAAGACGTCAATTATGAAGACCAATCAGAAGGATGTAAATTATCGTAGAATGACAAATGCATTACTTAATGTATAATTTGATAGGTTGCAGATAGTGGGGTATAGTGACTATCCAATAGAATTTTGGGGGAATGTATTACGAAAAAAGGGATAAAAACCCATGACACAAGAGACTCGAGAGCACAAGGTAGGGAATGATATCGATTGCATCCAGAAACTCTGTCACTCTGTTTGGTGATTTGAGACTTAATAAAACCATCCTCATCCTTAGTCGCCCCAATGCACTTTCCTCTTTATGAGGGAAATGTCCCCTGCCCATAGATTAGATAGACTGACGGCGATCTAACTGATGTCCTGAAGACGAAGACTGATCCAGTATGCTGACCTATTCCGAGGAGGGTAAATTATGTTGTTTCTATTGAAATTCACTTATTTGCCTTTTCTTTCTAGGTACCAACTGCTGTGTATTTTTGATTAGAGACCTTAGTTAGATGTTTTCCAAATTGATGTTCTAAATTGTTTTGCATGAAGTCCAACATGCTGATGCTAATTGTGGTTAGATGAGGCATTTCATCTTGACTGACGTGACTGACGTGACTGACGTGGTGCTATGCTGAACTAAACATATATGAGGTTTTATGCGTCTAGACTTGTTTATCTTCATATTACCATCTTATGTCTGTGATCCTTGCATTATTACCACATTGTGACTATGCTCTTTTGCTTCTTGGTTTTGAGATCAATATATTTGCTATTAGATTGTAAACAATAGGGAATAAAATTCACAAACTTCAATAAGGTGTAGTTATTCATGACTGAAAGGTCATGGTTGCGCCGAAGGTTTAACTAATGTCTAAAGTGAAATATATTGTGGTGATATATGTTGACAATATTATTGATATATTGATTGATATATTGATCAGTTATCTCGTCTTACGGTGTCTCACCACTGGGTCCAAAGATTCATCGGCCTAAAACGAGTCCTGATGTGTATAAATTAACATAGAAGGACGCGTTAACAGTAATATACAAAAGGATGATGTAAGACTTCCACTGGTTGAACACTTTGTCAAATGCCACCCCTTCACACGTAGTTTTACTTTTTGTGGCATACAAAAAGAAAACAACACCCTCGTGGTGGGGATGTCAAACTAAAACTACAACAATGTGAAAGCTCCCTTATCATCCGATTCAACACAGTTCGACGAGGACTTAACAAAGATGCAGAATCACACTATTGGCTCCTCTGAAGACACTATTGTTCTGTACAATGTAATTTATTGTCTCATTTAATGTCTTTCCATCACCTCTGTACACTTATTTCTACTTTCACTTAGGGTCTATTTCACAATACATTGTACAATAGGTCCTGGACATTAGGACCTACAAAATGTCTACAAAAAACACACCACACAGTGTTTAGAAAAATATATAATATTTATCTGGGTATTTGCAGGTCAAAACGATCAAAGATGCAATATGAACTTGTAAAGAGATCACTAAAAAGTGATATGAAGGGTCTTAAGTCTTTAAAAAGTAAACAAAGTCTCTTTCAAGCACAAATTACCTGGTTTGGAGTGGAAAATCTCCGCAGAGGGCCGCAGAAGAGGAGATGCGTGGAAAAATGGTGTGTGCGTCGGTCCCGCCCCTTCACACACTGACTTGCGTCGTTATTTTTCACGCGGAGAGACGTGCATCATTCTACGGGAGGAAAAATGGTGTGTGCGTCGGTTTCGCCCTTTCACACATGGACTTGCGTCGTTATTTTTCACTCGGGGAAGACGTGCGTCGTTTTCCGGCACACGTCTGTCTCCTTCTATGGATCGCTGGATTACCAGATGTCCCAGGGTCTGTGCGTGGATTCTTCGGCTTGTTTTCCGGCTGCGTGTCTTTCCGCGAGGATGTGCGTGGAATTTTCTTTCTCATGGCAGGCGTTGCGCTGATTTCCCCTCTGGAAGTCGGGCGGCGTTGTCCATGCGAGGCCGTGCGTCAAAGTTCCGGCCGCCCTGTAGGCGTCGCGTCGAGCAGCGATTTTCTCGCCGCAGAGCAAGCTGTGCATTGAAATTTTCAGTGCACGAAGAGTCCAAATGAAAAAGAGAAGTCTTTTTGGTCCTGAGACTTCAGGGAACAGGAGGCAAGCTCTATCCGAGCACTTTTACAGCCAGACAAGAGTTCAGCAAGGCAGCAGGCCAACAGCAAGGCAGCAGTACTTTGTAGAAAGCAGACAGGTGAGTCCTTTGAGCAGCCAGGCAGTTCTTCTTGGCAGGATGTAGTTTCTGGTTCAGGTTTCTTCTCTCCAGCAAGTGTCTGATGAGGTAGGGCAGAGGCCCTGTTTTATACTAAATTGTGCCTTTGAAGTGGGGGTGACTTCAAAGAGTGGCTAAGAAATGCACCAGGTCCCCTTTCTGTTCAATCCTGTCTGCCAGGGTCCCAGTAGGGTGTGTGGCATTCCTTTGTGTGAGGGCAGGCCCTCCACCCTCCCAGCCCAGGAAGACCCATTCAAAATGCAGATGTATGCAAGTGAGGCTGAGTACCCTGTGTTTGGGGTGTGTCTGAGTGAATACACAAGGAGCTGTCAACTAAACCTAGCCACACGTGGATTGAAAGGCACAGAAAGATTTAAGTGCAAAGAAATGCTCACTTTCTAAAAGTGGCATTTCTAGAATAGTAATATTAAATCCGACGTCACCAGTCAGCAGGATTTTGTATTACCATTCTGGCCATACTAAATATGACCTTCCTGCTCCTTTCAGATCAGCAGCTGCCACTTCAACAATGTATGAGGGCATCCCCAATGTTATCCTATGAAGGGAGCAGGCCTCACAGTAGTGTAAAAACGAATTTAGGAGTTTTACACTACCAGGACATATAAACTACACAGGTACATGTACTGCCTTTTACCCAAACAGCACCCTGCTCCAGGGGTTACCTAGGGCACACATTAGGGGTGACTTATATGTAGAAAAAGGGGAGTTCTAGGCTTGGCAAGTACTTTTAAATGCCAATTCGATGTGGCAGTGAATCTGCACACACAGGCCTTGCAATGGCAGGCCTGAGACAAAGTTAAGGGGCTACTGAAGTGGGTGGCACAACCAGTGCTGCAGGCCCACTAGTAGCATTTAACCTACAGGCCCTAGGCACATATAGTGCACTCTACTAGGGACTTACAAGTAAATTAAATAGCCAATCATGGATAAACCAATCAATAGTACAATTTACAAAGAGAGCATATGCACTTTTGCACTGGTTAGCAGTGTGTACTTAGACTCTAGAATGTCTCCTTGAGTTACAATAATTATAACAATGACATTCATTTCTCATACATATAAGGCCGTGATTATAATACAATTCGAAATATCTCAGCCCCTTCGGGCTCAGTTAACATATAATCCCTAGCATAAATCACAACGGGGCAGATGTAGGGTTTATTAGCTTAACTGCGTATATTCGTATTACACACAGACCGTTTAACTAAGGTCACGGTCTGTTTGTCCTTTTCTTCACCTGTTTCTGTAATTTCTCCATACCGCATTTTCCACCTCCTCTTCATCTACAGCTACATTTTATTATAACAGTCCCATAGGGTTTGAATTCTAATCAACAAATATGTCTGCAAGCGGACATAAACAAGCACCACACTACACCACAATCATTAGCTAATATATAAATTCTGGCCCTAAAAGTTATGACGGGCGGTTACGAAGCTGGATCAGCCTTATGATTACATTTCAAATACATATAGAGTACTCCAACATGGCCGTTATTCTAACGCCCGGTTATTCACGCACTCCCTTTGGGGATTAAAAATCAATCTTTGGCTAACATATAAATTCTGGCCCGAAAAGTTATGACGGGTGGTTACGAAGCTGAATTAGCCTAATGATTACATTTCAAATATATATAGAGCACTCCAACATGGCCGAGATCCTAACACTCAGATATTCATGCGCTCCCTTAGGGGGATTAAAAATAAGAGAAGGACTGCACTCAGAAATAGATTAAATATGGCGCCGGCCTACAACACTGGTTTCGCGAGGTGGGATTTATCCTGGGACACAGACACATAGCAACTCGCCTACAGACATGTAAGAGGTCAGGCAATTGCGGGATCCTTACGACTTATAGCCTTATACTTGGGACATTCTTACTGAGTTAACTTAGACCGTCTACTAAACTCAACACCAATCTCAGCTTCCTTTCTGTGTCAAAGGGGGATGGACCTTAACTGAATAAACTTTGTTTGTGCTGCCTAACACCTTATTGTCATTCAACAACTACCATAATAAACTATAATTATGTACAAGTACTTTGCCAAAGCCATTCATTTCGATTTACATTTCACAGAGAGAGAGTAACATGCCATAACTGTGTCTCCCTAATAGATGCCTCCTAATTATTTGTTTTGACTTGCTCATTAACATCAACTTAATTGTACATCATTATCAATATGAATTGACCATACCATTTTCACTTTACTATGTGTAACTAGAATGTAATTGGATGTACAGAATTCTGAGTGTTGCTATCTTTTCTAACAGAATGAATGTTTTGACCTACTACATATGTTTCCAATAATGGAAGTATTGTGACTTTATTAACTAGGTATGGATTGTTTCCGTAAACCATTTTCTGGCAAGAAAAACTTTCACAGACTAACCCGGGGACTTTGCATATACATGAGGATAGTCTATTCATTATTTCTTACCAGCACCTATCTCATTAACTAATACCACACTCACACATGCATGAACCAGCAATTATAAAATTAAGAGAATCACAATGTTGACCACTGCCACATTCACACTTAACTCACGGATTATGCCGTGGGAAATGTCTTCACTTTTCAACAGGACATTAAATATTCTTCCCTCTCTAAGGGATGTATCTATCCACATTCCCTATTTCACCAGCACTGGTCTTACTGAATACCTCTGGCACTCCATTCTTTCTTTATGTCACATTATTTAACACGCATGACCTAAAACCTCTTAGCTTATTAAATAGCATTCTAACATATTGAATCCTTACGATCTATATCCTGCAGCCTTGAAAAAGCCCCAGGTAGATACACCACAGGGGGCGAAACACGTGTTGGCTTTTTGTTTCATTGCCTCAAACATCTAGGACTTGTGTTTAAAACAGACACCAATCAATAATCTTTGACTTCAAGGCTCTTGGAGCAAATGTTCAGAAATTCTGCTTGAATTGGCAACCAATAAATACCTTATACACTCTTAGTGGGTTCTCAATCTTTTATACTCTTAAGCATCTGGAGTAGCAGTCTTCTTGCAGAGCAGTACAGCAGGCCTACTGAGCCTTCCACAGGTCCTGAGGGGTACTGAAGAGTTGGGTCTGAGGGTCCAATATTTATAGCTGGTACCCCATTTGAAGTAGGAGAAGGTTCTGGAGGTTTCCCCCCTCAAAGGTGTTTGAAATGTCCTGCCCCCCTACCGTTTTCCCAGATTGTCTGGGTCCACAGTAGGCTAGTGTCAAACCCCTGTGAGTGTGCTCAGACAGAGCCTTTGTACTGTCTGGGAGCAATATACAAAGAACAACTGCCAGCTACGCCTAGTCATGTGACCCAGGTATCAGGCCACAAGCTTCAAATTGTTGGGACAAGACAATGCCAACTTTCTAAAAGGGATATTTTCAGAACTGTGACTTAAAATCTGACTTTACCTGTAAAGACGGCTTTACATAATAATTCTTTACACACCAAACTCAGCCTTCTTAGGCAGGCCTTGCAGTGTGAAAACCAAATGTAAGTTTTTTTTTGTTTTGTTTTTTCGCAACCAGGACATGTAAAATGTAAAAGTACATGTTCAACTTTTTAAATACAGTGTACCCTGCCCTATGACTGTTTAAGGCCTACCCTAGGTGTGATGTATGTATTTAAAAAGAAGGTTTAGAGGGGCATGGTCTGGCCACAGATGAAGAGGGCCGCCTGAAACGGAGCTCCACGCACTGAGGGGCCCTAAAAGTTAGCAGTGGCATCCCACACATGACGGAGGTCATCCATCAGAACACCAGGGACTCACTATTGCCCGGGGCCATCACCAATAAGCTGATTGACGGCCCCATAGCCTCCCCCAACCTCATCGCTCAAACCTGCGTCATCGGTGCTGACCCAAGGAAGAGGCCGCATGGAATAGTGATAGGCAACATGGATAAAACCCAAAACTGAGAGTCCTATCCACCCTGGCAGCTCAACGGACTGCTCCCCACCCCATCCTCACCACAATCCACATACTGGCACTAGCCGAGCATTGCTGGGAACCTCCGATATGTACAAAAGAAGAACCCCTAGGGGCAAACCCTATAAATTGATAAACACTCAAAACACACACCCATTCAATAATACACTTGTCTTTGATAAAGGAAATTTGAAAAAAAAGGAATTTTAATGAAAAAATCCCATAAAATATATTTCTATAATAATTACATATCACAATAAAAATCTCTTTAGAAATATCTAGTTAGACACAATACAAATATATACACAATAAAAATACACAACAAGGGAGACAAAACACAGACAATCCCCTCGTCTATTGTTATTTGCTGTCCACAAAGTGATTTTATTCTGTCCCACGGATATAATATTGCCAATCTTAATGGGATAGTTTCAGCAAGAGGGTCCAGCAGTGTAACAAGCGTTGACGCATTTCAGTGGTATACTCATGTATATCAGACCACCTTCATCAGGACAATATGATACTCTCCCCTTCAAGTTTATGTGATTATTCCAACTAAAAACATATAAAAACATATATTCAGACAAATACAAATAACGTCTTACATTAAGATATATCATACCCCCATATTCCTCCCATATTGTCCAATTGTTTAAAACATCACCTAAGTGATCTCATATTATGGAGCCAGTAGTTTACCGACATGGGGGAGGAGGGGCCTCACATCGACCGGCAGAGAGCACCTGGTTCGAGTCTGTGGTACTGCTGGAGTCAGCGTGCAATATTGACAGGGACACCCACCTAAGGAGGAAACTCATCGTTGGAATTCCGGAGGGCCCTCCTGCACGGGCTCAGGTGAAGGGCTTTACACTGCCTTTGCAGCGCCATAAATAAAACATGTACTATGAATAGTAGCGGCCCTAATAAAAAGTGCGGACCGTGGCCAACTGAACAACATGAAGATGCACGCTGCTGCGGCTCGCCCCAATGGAAAAATCGCGCACATAACAAACACATGGGTACTTCTCTTAGCTGGCCCTTCTCTCCTAGTGAGACTGACACTCGGATCCACACCGGGGATTACCTTATCACCTGTGCATGTCCGCCCATCAACGACTGCAACGAGGTCCCTCACCATTTGATCATACTTTACAAGAGCATTCCCACCAGAATGACACACACTGTGCTGTACACCCAGAGCAAACTCCATGCAGTCAACTATTTAAGCACATAATGCACACTGATCTGACATTTGAGAGGGCATGTAACACATTCCCCCTCACAAATTTCTGGCAGACTTGGTACCACTTCTGCACTGAATCTACTAGCCCTGGCGAGCGTGCATGCATCGACCCAATCTTGACAGTGACTCTGCCTGCACCTAGCACTAGCACTATCCTGTCCAACAACAGGAGAGCTGCAGGCGACTCTGAACCCTCCCAATGCGGGCCCGCTAAGAACAGCGATACTCTTCATGACTAAGGAAACAGGCCACCCAGGGGATAGGAACATATGGCCCTCTCAACGACGACACCAATAAGAGGGGACGTAACTTGCCCGCTTTTGTGCTAGGGCCCCCTCCCTAAACCTCTCATTTGGACCCCGCCTGGAAATAGCCTGCACCACGCTCGTCCCTGAATCTTAAGGTCATACTGGGACTCCTGAGCACTCCAGAAGCAATACAGGACAAATACCAGGGAAGGACACCACTCTGACACTAGGCACCCAACCTGGAAATGTCACCTGGCAAAAATACCAGAAAATCCTTCGGTAAACCTGCAAGACAACTTCTCTTCTTGGAGGCCCTACTTTAACCCCACTCCACATCCTCCACCCAGGGACGCCTGACAATGGGACGACTGAAGAATATGTCTGACCCAGCACCAAAAAAACACAATGGATCACATCCTCACTGAGATCAAGGCAGTGAGTAGCCGACTAGAAGGAATGTACTCCAACATCTCTGAGTAAACATCTGAAACCAAATCCATCTGTTCGGACAAAGCAGGGTTCCAGAATCATGTGACGAGCTTGGAAACTTGCATATCATCGGCAGGACATCATCTCAACACACTCCAAGTTAGGTACCAGGAGCTCCTGTTCTTGCGCAGTAAGGTCATTGACCTAGAAGACAGGAGTCACAGTGACATCTGCTTCTTTGGCTCCCAGGAATGCCTGGAAGGATCAGACATGAAATGCTTCCTCAAAGATACCCTCTCGACCCTCAGAGGCCTCACCTTTGACTCCCCCAATGGAGTTCCTATGAGGCATCGCATACGTCCAGTGCGCCAGGATCGCAGGACCTCACGCCATTATCGCCTGCTTCCTCCAACACCAACAGGTACAACAACTCCTGTCAGCAGCTCTCCTGTGGTCCCTACACTTACAAGGGGCATGAGATCTGCATTGCCACTGATTTTCCCAGGGAAACCAGTGACCACCACAAGGCATCCCTATCTCCCGACAACGCCAAATGGACATTATGTATGACCTGTTCGAGCCAGCAAGAATGTGGATACCCAAAGACGGAAAAACCCAAAGACTTTTTCGACCTGGAAGACCACTGTCTTTTCCTGTGCGAACTTGCAACCCAAACCATGGACACAACAGCACCGATCCTCTCCGCAACCCAGGAATGCCACCCTCACGCTTCCCCATCATCTACCACCTCTCAGAGTGACTGGTGGCCTAGAACCAATGGGTCGTACCATAGAGGGAGGGGCCATGAGAGGATGGCATGACTGACAGGAGACAGAGACGAGGCGCTTCAGGCAGTAGCACAACTCACTCGGCTCAAGGATAGGGACAAATCGAGATCCCCATTGAAGCCTACCTCCTCCACTGCCGATCCTGCTTGACATTGATGGGAGACTCTGTATCCTTCATCTGACTCCATAACCCACTGTACGAGGCAGGGGGCTGGGACTACGGTACGTCAGCGAGATGAGCACCTGCTTGCATGGCTAAAACTGTTTTGTTCATTGTCTGCATACACGGCATTGACTTGCTTAGCTAGAAGGAAACCCTCAACTTTACCTCCTTTCCTGCATTCCCAAGGCATCCCTCCCTTCCCAAACCCCTCCCCCTTTCTCAACTACCAGTTGGCTAGGTTACCGATGCTAAGCATTGCACTGTTATGTGTTGCTATCTTTTATGCAATGTACTAGACGTTAACTCAAAGGATTACCTCTGTTATGTTTTTTTCACACTACGATGACGAGCAAGTAATGACCCCTTCCCTGCATCCTCTTCAGTGGAGCCGTGCTCCCTCCCTCCTAAGACCCATCCCCTTCTCCTCTCCCCCATGAGACAAATGAGTCAGATGCTAGAGTGGCCAAACCCACGAGAAGCTCCACCGACTATTAGGAGTCCACTTTTGCTTCTACTACCCGAACTCCCTTTATTACCACTGTATATCACTATCCAAGTGTTTTTCCATGCATTTTCGTCCAGGGGGGGTGTTTTCCAAATTCCTTTCACCACCCAGTGAACCTACAATGACAATGACAATAGCAACATAATGTAGATCCTTGCTGACTCCCCATGGCTCTGTCATCACACACCCCCACACATACCTAGTACTCACGCAACTTGACTTCTCTGATACTTGCCCTTCTTACCCCGAAGGGCCCCTCTGACAAGTCGGACCCACAGGTTTAGACCCACAGGTTACAGACCTAAACCTCTGAGGTCTGCTCCAGCCTAGACCTGTTTTTCATACACCCAGCCTTCTACCCATTTGGAGCTCACTCACCTTCTCTTAATTTGTTCTACTCCCTTTCCTACCCTCCCACCCCTCTCTTTCCACCTCCTTCCCTTGCCTCTCTGCTCTCCTGTTTTCTGCTCTCTCATTGACCATTCTATAGTCCAGCCCAGATCGGATCCAAAGGGGATCATCCTACTTCAACATCCCCCTCTATATTTTCTTTCTTCCCCAACCACTACCCCTAAACCACCCCCCATTGAGGAAACATTGCAACAATCCAGCTTACACTGCCGAGACATGATGATGGCTAGCTCACCACCATTTGCCCCTCACCCACTGCGAATTCATTCATGGAATGTCAATGAGCTGACACATTACATGAAGCGTAAGAAGGTATTTTCTTATTTATAATCAAAGAGAACCGACATAGCCCTAATACAGGAAACCCACTTGGACGAGCCCGAATCCGATAAGCTGCGTAGGAACTGGGTGGGCAAAGTGATACACAGTACCTGCCCGGACCTCTCTGAGGCAGGCGGTGGAACATCTAGTAAGAGAGGTGTGGTGATTCTTATACGTAAAACACCACCCGCCACCATAGTTAAAAGTTGGACTGATCCAGATGGAAGGTACACATTCGCTAAATTGAAAATCGGGGATCGCACGCTATGTGTGGGCTCGGTGTATGTTCCTAAAGGCACTGAATGCATCTTCCTCCTCTATCTCAATCGCCTCATGCCGGAGATAAGGGCTTAAAACTACCTGAGAGGGGGGTGATTGGAACCTCGCTCAAGATGCCATCCTAGACACAACAGAACCCCTAGACATGGGCAACAACTCGGACAGTGCCATACTAGGGGGCCTGCAGGAAGACCACGGGCTAGGGGACAACTGGAGAGTCGCCGATCCTACGGATAGGGAATACACCTACTTCTCACTAGCTCATGACACTCAGTCATGACTAGACTACTTACTGATCTCTCAGGGGGCAGTCGCACAAGTGAAGGACTCCAGAATTCTGTAGATCGCACTCTCTGACCATGCTCCAGTCCTCTTGACAACAGAAGTGGGCCTTATCTCCCCAGGCCATGAACCGTGGCACCTAGCCGTGCATCGGTATCTTACCCCTCAGAGCAAAACACTCCAGCATTCCCATGTCTCTACATACCTGAGTGATAGAAGGGGTTTGGTGGAGGCAGAAAGAATACTTTGGGTGGCCGCGAAGGCAACCACCCGAGGGCAAATGATGCATGACACGGCAAGGTGCAATAAACAGACCGCAGCCTGCCATGAAGAACTGGTGAGTGGCATAGCCTCCCTCACCTGCCAATATACCACATGCACTTCCCCCGATACAATACCGCCTAGAACAACTACATATGACACTCAATGCCCTCTATACATCCAAGGCAGAGTTTGTGCTGCAATGCCTCAAGGGGCGTAATTACGAGCAAGGTGAAATGGCCAGGTGTCTTCTGGCAGCGCACCTATGACAGCTCAAAGCTGTGCAAACAGTCACAGCCATCCACAGTTCAGACGGCAAAGTCCTTAATAAACCACAAGACATAGTCAACAAATTTGTGTCTTTCTATAAGGCACTGTACACACCAGAAACAATAGCTGACACTGCCCGTGTAGAAGCCTTCTTGGACGGTTTACAACTCAAAATTAGCAAGACCAAAATAGCACTGGCAATTTCTAGACACCCATATCACAAGGCCCCTGGCGAGGATGGCTTTCCTGTGGAGTTTTACGAATGGGTTGGGGAGGAAACAGTGGATACCCTCCACGCAGAATTTCAGAGGCTAAGCAGGTAGGCTCCTTATGCCCAATCTCCAACAGGGCAGTGGTGGTGGTTAAATGCAAGCCGGGAAGAGACCCCTTCCAGTGCAGTAGCTACAGACCAATCTCGCTCCTTATTGTGGACATTAAGATGCTCGCCAGTGTACTGGCAGCTCATCTGTGCACAGTTACGCCTTCCCTGATACACAGTATACAAGTAGGGTTTGTACCAGGGTGTACCTCTAGGAATCACCTCGGCACATGCTCTGTGGGCGGCTACGGATAATAATAGAAGAAGCATTGGCCCTTTCCTTTGACGGTGAAAAGGTGTTTGACCTCATTGAGTGGGGGTATCTCTTCGCTCCTTCATGCAGATTTGGACTAGGAAAGCAGTTAATTACCAAGGTCTGCCTGTTGTATGATGATCCCACTGCTCAGGTCAATTGTGGAGGCTTCCTATCTGATCCCTTTCCGAGTCAAAGAGGGACTCAACAGGACTGCCCACTCACACCCCTACTCTTCCTTCTAGCACTGGAACCCCTTGCGGCCATGATATGCCACTTGCCCGATCTTACAGGGATACCCTTTCAAGGGGGATAATCCAAAATCTATCTATATACGGATGATATCCTATTAACCCTGATGGACCTTCTGTGCTCCCTCATAGCCCTGATCGAATCATTGACAAGTTCACTGTCCTGTCCGGCTACAAGGTGAACTGGGGTAAGTGTGAAGCTCTACCCCTTTCCTGGATCACCACACGAGCTGCCATTCAGGACTACCCCATCAGATGATTACTATCTAAGGTCAAATACCTAGGGATTCTAGTGAACCAAGGTTTAGAGTGCATGATCCTGGACAATCTACACCCACTCATTTCCCGCATGACAATGGACTTTGACAAATGGCCACACCTGGGGATCACTATGTGGGGCTAGATTCAAGCAGTAAGAATGCTTACCCTTCCATGCTTCATGTATGTGTTGGTTATGATTCCCCTCCAAGTCTCTCTGTCAATGCTAGGTCAAATTGACGCACAAATACGAACCTTTGTATGGGGCTCCTCCTACCCTTGCCTACTACACTCCAAACTTTTAGCATTCTGTTCATACAGGGATTTGGTACTCTCTTTGGTGGAGCACTATGCCCTGGCCCTTCACTTCTCGCAGCTATCAATTATGCTACCTACAGTAGAGGACCCACTCCAATGGGTCACTACTGAAAGACTGACACTTTCCTGCGAGCCTGGCCTTGGACCTTTATATAAGGAAGACCCATCCAGTTCACACCTCCACAACCCAATGCTCCTTGCCATGCAATAAGCCTGGAGCAAGGCACACAGAATCCTCAGGATACCCCCACGCGTGACGAGTGTGCCCCACTATGGAGTAATAGTAGCCTGTGCTTTGGAGGGAATACCCTACAATGGGACCAATGGTGCACAGCGGGTATCGTTAGACTGGACCAAGTAATAGCAGACTGCGATCTCAAACCATTTAGCACTGTCTAAGGTGCTGCCTGGGACAAAGGCCGTGGACCCTGCCAACATCCCCAAATCTGTCCTATCTTAAGGCATGTGATACCTTTAAGGGCGTAATGTTAGGCTTTTATGACCTATTTACACGCCATCTTTACTCACAAACTCTCCTCTCCAATCTCTGTATCAAATGGCATTCCAGGCTCCAAACTGAAATAGAGGAGGAGGACTGGCATGACATTATGGAAGCTCTGGATAGAGGCACACAAGAAGCCTGACTTAAATTCTGTCTTTTTGAGACTCTCCATGACTGGCACTGGACCCCAGCTAAACTGCACAGAGCAGGCCTTCTACTACTTGCAAATTGCTGGAGATGCCCCACCACCAGCTGCACATACTTTGTGAGTGTCCTTCAATAGACCCTTCCGGAGAGCAGTGGAGGCCACTTTGGAGGCCACTTTACCACTGGCAACCCCCTTCTGATCCACACTGATCCACACTGACCCACCATACTTCTCTAGACCTGCTACTCTGTCCTTCCATACCCTCTATACTGTCTCATACTACTAAATTCCCTTTCAAACTGCCTCACACTACTCCGCACTCACTTGTTATGGTATGCTGCTGAGCTGGCTTCCTTTTCTCTTACATTTGCTCCCCTCCCCTCCCCCACACACCCCAAGATAGGAATGCAACTACTCCTCTGCTTTAGCTGTTAAGACCTACATAGATGCCGACCCCCATTAATGGTCACAGGCCACATACAGCTCCCCCATCCCTCCAACAGTATCCCCCCTGCAGTACCCTCTTCCACCCTTAGCTACTTATGTTTGAAATGCCATGTTGTGCGGCCTTATAATAGAATACACTCTGCCTTTAAGTACTCTTGTACCTTTGTAACACTGTACTGATTTATTAATAAAGAATTTCAAAACAAAAAAGGAAAGTATAAGGCCCAGTAAAAGGTTTATTTTGCCAGGTCAAAATGGCAGTTAAGGCTGCACACACAGGCTGTAATGGCAGGCCAAAGAAGGTTTAAAGGGCTAATTCAGTGGGTGGCTCAATGAGTGCCACTTAATTTACAAGCCTTGGGTACATGTATTCCCACTTTACTAGGGATTCAAAGCAAATTATATGCCAATTGAGTGTAAGCCACAGTTACCATGTTTAAAGAAGAGAGCATAAGCACTTTAGCACAGGTTAACAGTTGTGAAGTGCGCAGAGTCCTAAAGCCAGAAAAAATGAGGTCAGCAAGAACAGGAGTTTGGGGAAAACCACATCAATGATGTCAGGTCCAAAATTCACATTTTATTTCCACAATGCGTGCATTTTTTGCATCCTCTACAATGGTGTCAACGACAGTTAAATAGACAAACTTGTTGTAACTGATTAAACAACTGCCATTTTAGGCCCAGAGCACGCACATTGTGGCACCATTTAGCAGACTCACAGAGCAAAGAGTCTTAATGCCACCAAAAATAGTGTCTAGGAGAAAGTGGAAATCTGGAGTGATCATGCAAAAAAAGCAAATCTGCTACAGAGATTTCTTTATACGTGTCTATTTTGTAAAACAGAGTTTCATAAAACATGAACAGTTTGAGGCTTTTCACATTTAAAAATTAATTTGCACATAAGGAATAAAAATTCAAAAAAAACAAAAACCACAAAAGAATACAACCAGTCAGCACATATTGACTTTACAATATAGAAGTCAAACTAGCTTAAGCCATCCAAAAATGTGTCAATGAATCAAAAATAGACACATTTCCAAATGCATTCATTACAAACTGCAAATTATGCATATGTCAACCGATAGAATAGTTTACACAATTACGTGCAGATAATGCAATATTAAATTGTCTTAGCATATAAAGATGTTACCAACCACTGTTAAATTAGGAAATACGTACACATGCCACCATTGTCAGGCATGAAAAACGTATTAATTGTTTATTAAATATAATGAGTTCATTCGTAGTAAAGAATAAAACTGAACGCTCTTGCCAATGTACTTACATAAATCAGCATTCCTAATATTTAAGAAACTACAATTAAATTAATTTTCATTTGTTTCCTCCATGTACTACTCATCAACTTTGTTACAGCACATAGAACAATTTCACACCCTTTCAGGTATGGTTGGAAAACCTCTTCAACAATTGTATCAGCCAATATCTTCTCTAGGTTATTGTAAGGATACAATAAAAGAGGATGTGGCTCAATTTCACTACTTCAACTGAGCATACACATTAAGGAAAAGACCATCTTACAGTAAGGATCCGTAAAGGCAAAATTTGTAAACAACATTAAATACAACAGAGAATGCTTATATCCTGTAGGCCTGGGTGGAATCGCGGAGTTTCACTCCTCAGGATTCTGCGGAGTTACATAGAAGGCCAGCAAGATTACATGGAGTTCCACTGTGTGGACAGAATTCAGGCATGTCGTACTGTACGTGCTGATTTTTAGCACCAGGAGCTTGTTTCATGCCGTAAAATAAATGTGAAGGGCACCATGCGGCATGCCACAGGGTGCTGCTTCTTTCTGCTGCTCAAGTAGATTTTCTAGTTGAGAAGCAGCTTTCTCAATTCGAACGGTCCCAACCTGCTGAGACTGCCTGCATTCAGAAATTTCGCCGGGAGGCCTTCTAGCACCTGAAAATAGCAATGGGGGATGCAAATTCTTGCCCATGCTTGCCAATCTAATGGTGGCAAGCCACGTGCAAGAAAAAGCTCCAATACCCTCGGTTGGTGAAGTTTTGCCGGGACTCACCACTCGAAGTGGAGCGCAAAGTAGGCAAAACTCTGCAATCTTTTCTGGCGGAGCAGGATTTTTCACCCACCCCTAATATCCTGTTCACTGAGGGTATTCTTTCTGGCAGAGGTTGGTATTTCAATTAGAGTGCCCCTAGGGATGATGCCTTGCAGACCGTGATAGTAACTTAAAGCTGCAGGGTTCGCCCACAGATGGACCAAGTAAAGGGCCACTTGCTTCTTTATACATCAGCAATTTCAGTGAGATGGATTTGGGTAACTAACTATCTCCTAAAAAGTTATTTTGTGGTACAATCACATTTTTTACTGTCGTACAACCCCACATTGTCATGCCTTATAGAGCCCTACATGCAGTATTTACAATGTAACCTGTAGCAATCCTCCACTCAACTTCTGATTTTAGAAGGGAAACAGATGTATATAATTTGACATTATATGAGTATGTTTAATTATTTGGGATGACCAGTTGCCTGCACTGTTAAAGTAAATTCCTAGTTATACAAATTCAGTTGTTTATTTTTTAAGCCTGCAGTTCACTGCTCTGGAGACTCCTGTGGGAGCCTGCTATGCCTACTGAGGGAATTTGCCTCTTCTTAGAAGATTAAAAATAATAATAATATCAATAATATATTAGCGATAATAATATATAAATAATAATCATGTAATATTAGTTATAGAGTGTATACTAATAAAGAAGCAAAATGTAAAATTATAAAACTTTCCGTAAATGTGAAAGAATTTGAAACTGGCAGCTAATAATGCTGTTTAAAAAAAAAATCCCAACCTTCCTCTTAAAATAATTTTGATCTTTATATATGTTTGTAGATTAAATAAAATATTTTATAATTTGTGTATTTGTTTGATGAACGCTTGTTCTGCTATTCTTATGTGCTGTTCAAATCATCGAAATGGCTTAAGCCGGAGTTCCTGGCTCCCAGTAATAACTTAGTGCCATCCCCTTGATTCCAATAATAATTCAGTGATGGTCCACTGATTCCAGTAATGATTAGGTGGGTATCCACATAGGTCAAAATATTAAAAACCAGTGGATTAGGCTGCATCCCCTTCATATGTATTTATGGTTTAGGGAGCTCTGGTTTGAGTAATATAAAATAGTCAAGTTCTCAACCTATTTTCAAAACATGTTAGCCAAAAGTGCTATGTGCGTGCAGTGCCCATCTTGTAAAAGAGTAAGGGCCAGATGTAGCAAAACTAGATTTTGCGACTCGGAAATTGCGACTCGGTGCGACTCGCAATTTCCGAGTCGCAAAACCCTATGCAGAATGGTGTCTCAGACACCTTCTGCGACTCGCTATGGGGTCGCAAAGACCCACCTCATTAATATTAATGAGATGGGTCGCATTTTGCGACCTCATAGCGAGTCCCTGCACTCACAGGGATGGTGGCCTGCTGAAGACAGCAGACCTCCATGTCTGTGACTGCTTTTTAAATAAAGCAGTTTTTTTATTTTATTTTTATTTTGTAGCCTGTTTTCCTTAAAGGAAAACGAGTTGCAAAATAAAAAAAATAATGAAACCATTTGGTTTCTGTTTTTCAGAGCAGGCAGTGGTCCATTGGACCACTGCCTGCTCTGAAAAACCCTTTTTGGCAACATTCACAAAGGGGAAGGGGTCCCCTGGGGACCCCTTCCCTTTTGCGAATGGGTGACCACCAGTGCGACACTGGTGGTAACTGCAAATTGCTTTGCGACCGCATTCGCGGTCACAAAGCAATTTAGCATAGCGATGCGAGTCGCAAATAGGAAGGGAAAACCCCTTCCCATTTGCGAGTCGGTACCGACTCGCAAATTGTGAATGAGCATCGCAAACGGCATTTTGCATGGCGCAAACTGTGATTTTCGCAGTTTGCACAATGCAAAATGTTTGCTACATCTGGCCCTAAGTGCCATGCCTAACATTTTGCTCAGAGGATACAGCCGCAAATCAGAAATAACAAAATGCTGCATAGTATTGATTTTAACTTATCCCTCATTAATCCAATAGCAGACATTCGCTGCCTCTTTATCTCACTTCTTTAGCTTCCTTTTCATCCTTGCTTTATAGTTTTGCCACCATTTTTCAGTCTTCCTCCTCCATTCCTTTTTTTGCTCTCTTGCTCCAGTTCAAAGTTGGTTAAACAAAAAAAAGTGCCCGTCCCCAAAACAAGTGCCGGCAGGTTCCAACTTCAACAACAGGCTCAATTTAAGCACTTAATACATGTATGAAATTCGGTTTTTGATAGAGGGGTGGAAGACCCACTGAGGCAGAAAGCACAATCCTTGTCAGGGTGAGCTACAAAAGTCACTAAATTAAGTTATGCTTAACATTCTGGCAGCTATGCAGAAAAGCAGTAAAACTTAACTTAGAGATAATATGTAACGTATTTATGTAGCACAATAATAACGTAAAATCGCAACCCAAGGGAAATCTCAAACCAACTGAGAAAAAAGAGTACATTTTAATAAATAAAATGACAGCAAAACAAATTAAAACAAATCAGTGTAAAATTTAGTGTAAAATAGAACCTAAAAGGGCAAAGCGCCAGCCGCAGATATCTGGTTGTGCAAAACCGGTACAAAGTCAAAAGTTAAGGCTGACTACGGTGGAGCACAGGCTGGATACAAGGAGTGGATTGGGCACTGTCTTGGCTTAAGTTTAGACTTAAAAAAAATTGAAGAAGAGTCTAGGAGAAGATAGAGTTCAGCAGGACATGACAGGAAGCTGTGAACGAGGAAGAGTCATCACCGGGGACCACTGGACAAGGTCTTTCTGAAGCAGTCAATGATGGCGGGAGAACGTTCCAAGTGGGAGAAGCTCGATTTCTAAACTGAGGAGTTCTTCGCCACTGATGGGGATACAGTCTCTATCAAGCCCATCGGAGATTGTTACCCTTGGACTTGGACAACATTTTGAACTCAAAACCCTGAGCAAGATGAAGATGTAGGCTGTAGATGAAGAGGGCTCCACAAGGCTGAATACTGTCACTCAGATGTCCACTGAACAGGATTTGCTACTGTGGAAAATAATGTAGTGGGAGATACCATGAAGTCAGGCTGACCAGTGATGCACCTTGGGGGGATCTGTGAGTAGGTAGATCCCGGTGTTCTCTTGGTCATCCCAGTTTTAAGGTTAGACAGGAACAGCACCTCTAACACCACTTCCAAGGGTATAGGACCTGGGGAGCACCACAAGGGGAGTTAGGACACTCACTTCAGCAGAGGCCAAGTGCAGGGTTCAAGACCTCAGAAGTGTGTTATTTCAATGTAGTTGAAACAGGAGGCCTGCCAACTAGCCCTTGAAGTCGCTTACGGCGGGCCTGGGCTCAATGAGATGGTCTAACTCTCCTTCAAGCAGCAGGGCAGTGATGGTGGCAGGCCAGTCCTCTGGGGGTCAGGATAATCCTGGTGAAGTCTTCCACTAGTCAACTTCAACTTAGGGCACCCTAGAGACACTGCAGTACTGTGAATTTTGTGACTTTGCTCACAACCAAGACAGTCCTCAATAACTTCCCTATTAAATATGGTATGTTCATCGCTCCATACGGTGATCTATGAAAGCAACTTTAACAAGGTCTTCAGCATAATAGAGATGCAGTTCATCATGCATAAAAAAAGCTGGAGCTAACGCGACCCAGACCAAACAGCCTTCTGGAAAATCCATTTTCTTCCTGTTGAACAGATTGGCAGTTACGGTAACCTCAGATATCTGCTCCATATAATAAAACTGGAATACATTTTATCCTGTAGACCTGAAGGAGTGGTAGAATGGGTTTACTACCCACCATAAGGCCAAACCTAAAGAGGGACCCACATGCTTGATTAAAATGTGCACATCGATTGGCAAGACATGGGATCCAGCTGTTCTACTGATCTAATGTAACCTCTAAATAAGGGAAAGATACCACCCTTGTCACAACTTACCCCTTGATAGTAATTGGGGTAAGCTTAGAAGACCACCTCCCATAAGCCGTAAAATGGGTTTTGTGATGTTGACACCCAACTCTAGATCCCCCATAAATTTAATAAACAGATCCACCAGGCCTTTGAGACCATTAAGTGTGTGTGAAAGGAGACAACGTCATCTTCGTACAGAAGGGAAGGCACCAGGGTGGACTTTACCCTCGGCAAATTCTCACCATGGGCCACCAAAAAGAATCAACCCATTAATATATAAAATAAAATGGGTGCCAAATCGCACTCTTGTCTGACTCCCCTTGACAGGTTAAAGGAGTCAGAGCACTCCTCCTCACAGCCAAACCTAACTGAAGCAATAACACCAATATGTAGGGCCCCAAAAAAGTTAATCAAAGGATAAGGCAGCCCAAGACTCTCAAAAATACTCCAAAGCTTAGAGAAATCCATTATAAGCATGGTAAATCACTCCACCATGCATTTGCTCACCAACAAATTTAGGTTCAGGTACTGCTCCATTGCACCCAAACCCTCTCTGAAACCATACTGAGCTGGGCAAAGGACATTATTCACTAAAGTGCATTCTTCAATGTGGTGCAAAATAATATGCCCCACAATCTTAACTGTGGAGTCAAGTAGTGAGATTGGGTAGTAACACCCCGGGTCTTGCCACCCCTTTTTAAAAATCTGGACAATAACTATGGATTTCAAGGACTTCGGGAGTTCAACTTGTACTACAGTGTTTAACACATTCATCAGTAATGGTGCCCAAAGACCGATGTTCCCCTTGTAAAGGTTCACGGGCCCCATTTGGCCCTAGAGCTTTGTGTGAAGGGCTGCCCACTATAGCTTGTTGAACCTTCCACTCTCCAAAGTTTATAATTTATGGGAAGGGAGGCACATCTTCAACCATAATCCAGGGGAATTCTTTACTCAGCGAATACACCTTCTCAAAATGGGCCACCCATTCGGTAGCAGGGATATTGGCTCCTACATAATCAGGAGAATCCTGGTAAGCAGGCTTACCATTAACACCAGAAATCCCTCGCATCACCCAGCTTACACAAACTCAAAAGTTCTCCCATCTTTCTCCTTTAAGTAGTCACTTCCTATTACTGACTGCCTCTTTATAGGTAGTCCTAGCTGGCTTGACTAGCTGCTGATCCCTTGGGTTGGCCTTAAGGTCTACATGTAGGTGCTTGCTTGCTGCTCTACAATTTTTAGCAAACCAGGCACTCTTGGTGGGGCAGATAAATCCAACATAATTGATCTAGCAGTACTATTTAAAGTCTGAAAGCCAGCCAAATCGATGGCGGGGGGGCCTCACATGTTCATCAAGAATTTAAAAGCATATTTAAGCTTAATTTAATTAAGATTTCTTGCAGGGAAGGGACTGAAATATTGCACCATCTAAGCCTCCGACCCTGATCAATTGGGGTTAATCCCACCATGCTTGAGACACCACTTGGAGGATCAACAGCTGGGGCTACCATCCTCTCTTCAATGGGATTATGATCGCTGTAAAGTGACTCAAGTGCCTGTCCACTCTTAAAGAAGCACCCAAAAGCTTTTGAGGTGAATATATAATCAATGGTGATCCCCTTCCTCCACCCTATAAACGTGGCCACCTAAGAGAGAAGTTACCCACCAGTTTCATTAGGTTACAGAGACCTTATACATCTGCCTTACTCAAAGCTTGAGGCGATATCCCCTGGTACAAAAAGGTCTAGAACAATGGGGATGGTATCTAACTTGACATTAAAGTCACCCACTAGGAAAACATTAAAACAGTCCAGCATTATACTGGACCTATTCTTCAAAATAGCCAGTACTTTGAATAGGGTCTTGATCTGACATCCAAAAATCCCAAACCGAGTTAACTAAGAAAAATTGAAAAGCTTTAGAAAAGATGACCCACAGTATCTGAATACCCCTAAACAGAACATGTTTACAATGAGAGTATAGAAATACGGAATATTACTCCCCTGCCCCCAAGTTCTATGACCTGGAGAAGAGGTGGCCGGGATTATATGAGTCATAGCCAACCACGGTGAGCAACTCCTGAGCCCATGTTTCCTGAAGTAGGATCTCATCAAACTAGGAAATGAATGTCTCCTTTTTGGGGTCAGAAATCTTATCCCTAAGGCTTGCACAATTCTAAGAAAGAAATCTAAGTTCAATACCCTCTCTCACGGTGTTAGCTTTAGGTGGAAAGTAAATTGGCTTGTCACCCCCACACTAACACCAATGGCAGTGGTACTAAGAAGTCAATCATTGCTATCCAGATCAGTCAAGGGAAGAAACATATTCCTCGTGGGAATCTGAGAAGGCCCAGAACCCAAAAAGACAGGAGCCGGCCTCACATTATGTCAGGCTGTACGTACAAAACAGCAGCAAAATTGTAATGCCCCTATCCAGGGATTGTAAGCACCTAGAGGTGAAGAACAATTGCCTGGCCAAGCTAGGTGATCTACAATTGATCAACACACAGTCACCCTCCAACTGCTTGTCCATCGGACAAACCCAATCCACCCTCCTTACAAATAAGATGTCTCTATGTTCCTTGATGTCAAAGTTAGTGTTTTGACTCAACCAGTGTCAAACATTATTCTGGAGGTCAGCAGTGGACTCCTCAATAGATGACCTAAGGGAGGGCACTCCAGCCATGGCTACAACATAGGGACCACATTCAGGTGGGAAATTCAAACGCTGAAACTTCTCAGTCCATTGGTGCTGGGCTTCCACACCTAAAACTTGAAGGGCCCTGCTCTCCACCTTGTAAATCTTATCCTTTTTGCCCAGCCATGAGCTAGACTGGGATGATGTCATGTTACTGATGGTCACTGGTAAGGAAAGCATACCTATAAATATAATTAGTACACTGTTCCAATATATCTACATGCAGGGAGATGAAGTGTCAGTATTATCAGGACAGCCCTCAAGCATCGACTGGGACGCTAAGCATCATCATTGGGCAATCTCCTCGTCAGACCGGTACTGCAATGTCTGGCGGACCACCCCACGAACGGTGGTGGTTCTCAACCGAAGATGGTATAGCAGATCTAATAAGGTCTGCAGCAAGTACTGACAAATAAGAAAAAAAGGAGAGAGAAAAATAGATTTAAAATTGGCTCTGAGCCTTCGGCATCATGATTTAATAACTCAAAACAAGGATCAGGCCAAGGTTAAAAAAGGAAGTAAAGGAGTTTGTGCAGGGAATAATGTCCCACTGTACTCCATAGAAAGGAAAGAAGGTGGTGTACCTAGTGCTAACACAGTGTGGTCAACATGTTTCCTTTCTATGGAGTACAGTGGGACATTATTCACCGCACAAACTTCCCGAGGGCACTTTGATTGGCCCTTCCTCTTGACCACTGGTGTGTAATCACTAGAGTATGAGGAGTCCTGGGCAGGGGCCCTATAAAATGTTCACAGATAGCAACAGCCGAGCTTAGCAGGGTGAGTAAGTCAATAGAGTCTGAATGGGCAGTGGTATCTTGTAAGGGTTGTGAGTCTTGATTTGTTGGCAAAATATAACAAGGGCCATCCAGGGACAGTCGACACTAAGCAAGGTCAATTTCCTTAGCAATCACCCCCATTGCCCGGGTTAAAAGGGAGTCAAGTGCAGAACCTTGCGCTGCCTTACTGGAAGAGCCCTTATTTGCCTGTGGCTTGCGTTTACCCATACTGACCCTTTGCAGGTCTTAAAGGGAAAAGCCTGCAGAATGGGGAGATTTAGTTGGAGGTTTGAAGTGTATGAACCAAATGAAAGAGAGGTGAACTCACCACCAGAAGCTAGGCTGGGGCAGGCAAAAGGGATGGGGCCCAGCCCAGTCTCCTCTGTTCGATGACTGGAAAAGACGGGCCTGGTCTTGGCCCGGGCTGTACCCCAGTGCATCCTGTGTGCATCCCACACATCAGAATAGATGTACTGCCTTCAAGCACCTCCAGATGCAAGTTTCACTGCAAGGTCCAAATCATAGGCGTCCCATGCAGTGGGATAGATGTGCTGCCTTTAAGCTCCTCTGGCGTGAGTTCCACTGGAAGGCGGCCCTCCTGACACTATGTCGACTAGGGGTTGAAGTTCAGACTCCCCTGGTCCAAATCACAGGCATCCCGTGCAGAGGTATAGAAGTGCTGCCTGTAAGCTGTACGCCTCTGGGCACGGGTCCCACTGCAAGGCAGCCCTCCCGCTGCTATGCCGACTGGGGGATGATTTCAGGCTCCCCCTGGTCCAATTCACAGACATCCCTCATAAAAACCTGATCAATCAAATGAATTTAAAAAACAGAATTGGTAATTATTAGCTAAGACAAAAAACTGCTGAGAGCAAATTATTATCACAGCTGTCTACAATATGATATTGCGAACAATACAATGTTTGGAGAAACGACACGCAGCATCACTGATGGTGGCTGGTGAGACTGCAACCCGTGCTGCGTGGTTTTCGGATCATTGTGCGGCAGGATTTCTGACGCAAACATTGCTGGGCATGTAAAAACAACACAAGGCCTGCCCAGACCAGAGAGTGTGATTCGAATCGACGCATCGCTCTCTTGCGGAGAGAAGAAGCGACGCACGCCGACTCGACTGAAGGAGAAACGACGCACGGTCTCACTCATGAGTGATACTGATGAATCGCAAGTCCTTTTTGATGCACATTCACCCGTGCGGGGTTATTTTTTACGCGCCCAGGTACATTTTCATGCTAACAGCGTTAGCATTGTGTTTACAACTACGTGAAGACTCTTTTTGGTTTTTAATTGATAACTTGACTTGTGTATTGTGGATTTTTGTCATTTCGGTCGTTTTGTTTAGATAAATATTTTATTTTTTTCTAAATCTGTGTTGTGTCATTTTGTAGTGTTTTCATTATGTTATTGTGTGTGTTGGTACAAATGCTTTACACCTAGCACTCTGAAATTAAGCCTACTGCTCAAGCCAAGCTACAAAAGGGGTGAGCGGGGGTTAGTTGAGGCTGATTCCCTTTTACCCTGACTAGACTATGGGTCCTTGCTTGGACAGGGGGAAACCTGACTGCCAACCAAAGACCCCATTTCTAACATTTGTAATCAGCGGTTGGGATTAGACTTATATTTGTACTTAATATGCAGTAATTAAGTGTACACTACTGTTTTGAGTGAAAACCACTACATGACCACATACTACTTGTCTTGTGATTTTTGCTTTTTCTCTTTTTCTTCGATTTTTCCCTACATCCATTTCTGAACTTCATTGGGAACTTGTTTTCGGCATTTTGGAACTTTGCACCTTTGTTGACTTTTCATTGTGTCTCAAACTGGAGATGCATCAGTTGAAGCCGCTTTTGACCTAGAGAAATTAAAAAAACTATACAAAGGCTCAGTTGAAGCAGTTCTGTAAAAGTTTTGACTGTCCCATCAAGAGCTCATCCAAGAAGGAGGAGCTGCAAAAGACGCTGAGGGTCTGGGTGACAGCCAAGAGCACTGAAGGGCACACAGAGGATGAGGAGGAGGAGGATCATTCCATACACAATGGTATTGTGGGTGGGCCTGTTATGTCCAGGGAGAGGGTCTCCAGGGCAGGTAGCAGTGGCTCATCTAAGGGTCTGACCCCAGAAGAATTGCAGGACAGGCAGGTAGAGAGGAAGCACCAGAGGGACTTGGAGAAAATGAGGATGGCCACAGAGGAGAAAAGGTTGTTGTTGGCTCATGAGCTCAGCTTAAGGGAGCTGGATCAGAGGGGCCAGTCTAGTAGGGGTGGTGGCAGCCACATCACAGTGCAGCCTGAGAGGAGGGTGCACATTCCTAAATATCTTGTGAAGGATTACAAAAGGGAGGACAACATATACTTGTGGTTTAAGGGGTATGAGTCTGCTCACCACATGAATCTGGTCATTGAAGCTCATTGTGGGGCAGGTCTGTGGAAGCACTTTGAGGTACAGGGGAGGGATACACTGACAGCCTTAGGGGATGCTAAGAATCTCACTTACATTATCATGAAGGATGCCCTACTCACAAGATGCGGTCTCACCCCTGAGCCGTATAAGAACAAGTTTAGGTCCTATAAGAAGAAGGAATCCCAAACATGGTTAGAATTTGTTGATTCTTCTTGCAGGTCACTGGATGGGTGAAGGGCAGTAAGGTAACTACGTATGAGGGGTTTTACAATCTGATTGCTTGGGAGCACTTGTATAGTTTATGTTTTCCAAAGCTGCACCAGCACCTGGTTGACAGCAAGGTGACTGATCCCAGGAAGCTCGCGCAGGAAGCGGACCGCTGGGAGAGCACCAGGGTCGAAAAGAGGTATGGGGGATACCACACAAAGGGTGGGGAGGCTCCCTCTCAGAAGAAAGAGGGGGGACGGCTAAACAGGGGGAGTTCTCCAAAGGGCCCCAAACTGATTACCAGGGTAAGGATTCCCAATCCCCCAGTGAGAAGAAGTCATGGTTCTCCAAAGGGAAGCCAGTGGAAGGGGGATCCCTACTTAAGTGTTATGCATGTGACCAAGTGGATCACGTGAGGAGGGACCCCAAATGCCCCAAGAGTACACCAGCACCCACTGGTGCGCAGCCCCAGTGTTTGGCTAGTGTAGCGCTTGTGGAGGAGTTTGTTCCAGGTGGATGGGAGGCAGCAGAGATGACCCTTGTCTCACTAGGGGACAGTGAGATGGTCCAGAGAACCCTCGTGCTACAGAACACTAAAATGTACAGGCAGTGGGTGACCATCAATGGACAGAGTGTGGAGGCTCTGAGAGACACAGGAGCCAGTGTGACTACAGTGAGGAGTCAGCTGGTGTCTGAAGAGCAGATTGATCCCCGGGTACTTCACCAAGTAGTTGCATTGGACAACTCAGAGCGCCTGTGCAGAGTGACACCGGTTCCCTTTGAATGGGGGGTTGGTCTCAGGTTTCTTGAAGGTAGCTGTGAGTCCAACCATGCCTGTAGATTGTTTGCTAGGCAATGACATGGAGGATTCCCCTTGGAAGGAGGTGGAACACAGGTCTCACTTGGAGATGTTCGGTCTGCCTGGATGTGTATGCGTATCCTCCCGGTCAATGGCAGCCCGTCATGGTGGTCAAGAGCCCATGGAGCCTGAAACAGTGGCCCAGGGGACCGCCAAAAAGAAGGGCAGGGGGCACGGGAAACCGCCCCAGAAGTTACCACGGTCCGGGAGGAGGTGGAGCCTGAGGGTGATGCCCCAGAGCCTACAGGGGAATAGGTGGCTGAACAGGGGGAGGTCCCTGAGCTGTCGCAGTGGCAGCAGGAAGGGGGACCCACCAGGGAAGCATTCTGTGAGGCACAGACAACTTGCACTACTATAGAGGGACTGCAGCAGCAGGCTGCAGCCCAGGCGGCTGGTGAGGAGCCCAGCACTCACCTAATCTATTGGGAGGGTCGCCGCCTGTACAGTGAGCCTAAGGTTCCTGAGCCTGGGTCAGCTCGTATGCTGGTGTCTCCCAGTTCTTCATGGCCTTCCTTCTGGGGTTGGCTCATGATGAGCCTCTGGCATGACATCTGGGGGAGGACAAGATCTATAAGAGGCTTGTCTCCCACCTCTATTGGCCCCAGATGAACAAGCATTCTGCTACACACTGTAGGACTTGCCCAAGGCAAGTAGCAAGAGTGGGGGAAATGTAAGGCTCCCCTCCAACCTTTACCTGTTGTTAGTACTCCCTTTGAGAGGGTAGGTATTGACATTGTGGGGCCTCTGGATCCCAAGACAGCCACGGGCAACAGGTTCATCCTGGTCTTGGTGGACCATGCCACCCGGTACCCAGAAGCCATTCCTCTGAGATCAGTCACTTTCCCTGTGGTGGGTCATGCACTGATGTTTTTTTTTTACCCTCATGGGGTTCCCAAGGAAGTGGTATCTGATATGGGTACCAACTTCATATCCACGTATATGCAGTCTCTGTGGAAGGTGTGTGGGGTGACCTACAAGTTCACCACACCTTACCACCCCCAAAGTAATGGTCTAGTTGAGAGGTTCAACCGCACATTGAAAGGCATGGTTCAGGGCCTGTCAGAGCCCTTGAGGTGGAAGTTGGACGTCCTCTTGCCATGCCTTCTGTTCGCTTATAGGGAGGTGCCTCAAAAGGGACTTGAGTTTAGTCTCTTTGAGCTCATCTATGGCCACCCTGTGAGGGGACCTTTGAGTAGGGTGAAGGAAGCTTTGCAGAAAGCTCCTAGTAAACCCCCCCAGGATGTATTTAGCTACATTCTGGCTTTGAGAAACCAGACCTCCCGCTTCAGGAGTCTCGCACAGGAGAACCTGGAAGCAAGCCAGGAGGATATGAAATGGTGATATGACCAGAAGTTTCAACCTGGTCAAAAGTGTGGGTGATGGCGCCAGTGGAGCCTAGGGCACTCCAGGATAAGTGGACTGGGCCATTTGAGGTGGTAGAGCGCAAGAGTGAAGTCACCTACCTGTTGGACTTGCAGTCTCCATGGAACCCTTCAAGGGTCCTGATGGACTTTTTTGCTTATGCAGGGTCATACCCAATCTTTTTGCCTCCTGCCTCCTATTTTTCCTGACCTGTTGCTGTTGGCTTTTGAACTCCAAGCACTTTACCACTGCTAACCAGTGTTAAAGTGCATATGCCCTTTGTGTAAATTGTATGGCTAATTGGTTTATTCATGACTGGAATATTTGATTTACTAGTAAGTACCTAGTAAAGTAAACTAGAGGTACACAGGGTCTGTAAAACAGATGCTACTAGTAGGCCTGCAGCACTGGTTGTGCCACCCACCCAAGTAGCTCTGCAATCATGTCTCAGACCTGCCACTGCAGTGTATGTGTGCGCGTGCAGTTTTAAACTATAAATTCGACTTGGCAAGTGTACCCACTTGCCAAGCCTAAACCTTCCCTTTCTTACATGTACGGCACACCTAAGGGAGGCCCTTGGTAGCCCCAAGGGCAGGGTGCAGTGTATGGTTAAGGTAGGACACATAGGCCTTCATTACAAACTTGGCGGTTAGACGAGTCCGACCGCCAAGGTTGTACCGCCAGACGGCCGCCCATGCGGCCGGAAACCCACCGGCTGCATTTGGACATCCCCGCTGGGCCGGCGAGCGGAAACCCTGGCGGGGATGTGGGCCTGAACATTGCAGCCGACCCGACGAAAGGGTAAACGATGCAAGGTCTCGTGAGTGAGTGAAATCGATGCATCGCAAGCCATTTTTGACGCACACTTGCCTGTGCGGGGTTATTTTTGACACACCCATGGTACATTTTCACGCTAACAGTGTTAGTGTATGTTTAAAACTACATGAAGACTCTTTTGCTTTTTAATTGATAACTTGACTTGTGTATTGTGGAGTTTTGTTGTTTTGGTCTTGTTTTGTTTAGATATATATTTCCTATTTTTCTAAACCTTTGTTGTGTCATTTTGTAGTGTTTTCATTAAGTTACTGTGTGTGTTGGTACAAATACTTTACACCTAGCACTCTGAAGTTAAGCCTACTGCTCGTGCCAAGCTACCAAGGGGGTGAGCGGGGTTAGCTGAGGGTGATTCTCTTTTACCCTGACTAGAGTGAGGGTCCTTGCTTGGACAGGGGGTAACCTGACTGCCAACCAAAGACCCCATTTCTAACAGCATCATAAAAAGACTACTGTAGGAATTGAGCCTCACCCATTCAGCAGGACAATGGTAAGGGTGTTGTAGGTAGCCTGTGGTGCATTTTATAGGACACTTTCACAAATATATTACTAAAGCATGGTGTAATAGCACACTGTCATTTACAGAGAGCACATCTTCCATTGAAATGGGCACTAAATTAGCACAGAATTACGGTTTTACAGATAACACTATGCAGCACACAACCTAAAACGTTTGAAAATCGTGTTTCAGTAAATATTTATCATTTGTGCATCACCTCGATTTTTTGTTATTTTATTAAAATATTTGTTTCCATCACACTTCAGAAATACAAAAAAGTGCTTTATTTGTGCATTTCCAACTGCTGAGATATCTTAAATTATTTGTACAGTTCAACATTTACTGTGTGTTAGAAAAAATAACATCCACAACTTTTAATTTCACATTCAGCCAGATTGTCATATAGTTCACACGATGAGATCCTGCCAGTTTGTAGCCAGTGATGAAAAAGTAAATGCAATCTCCATGTTAAAAGAATAAGCAACAATTTGCAAGAAGACAGAGGCTGACATTTGACCTCTGTGGTAGGATAACATTTTAATGGCATCTCCATTGCTCATTCATTTTTTGAACTCCAACGTGGTTATGTTGAGGGCATTACTGCACCCACACCCCTACCTCCAGCACCTATGCACCCACCAAAGGTGCATGGTTTGAGAGATGTGTAATGTATCACAGACATCGGTAAAGTGTGGGCGGGATGAGTAAGTGAAGGGAAGATTGAATGGACAATATTTAGTTATAGGGAGTTAGGGGTGAGAGAAGGATGACAAGGTGCAAGGGATAAGAGATGTGAAAGGCTAGGACAGAGCTCTCAAGCTACTAAATTCAACAGGTCAGTAGCTCATCCAGGTCAGATTTAATACTTTCACTTGCTAGGATCTGTAGACATCTCATGCTGATCCATTATAAAGAATCACTAATCACTGGGCAGGCTGCATGGTATTTAAAAAGTAGGATATGGGCACTTACAATTTACAGATCCTGACAACGGAAAAATTGTAAAGTTATTTTTCACTGTAACAAGATTACCTCTCCTATAGACTAACACTGAGTTATTTATTGCACTTAATAAGTGATAAATAGAGAAAATAGAGACATGCTTCTTCCATTCATTTGAATGGTAACATTGGATTTTACGTTACTATTCTGAATACACCACTTCTAGAAAGCTGGCATTTTGCTGCCAAAACCAAAAGTGCCTTTCCGAAGGGGCACATGAATAGAATGATTCTCCTGTGGTGTGATGTGTATTCCTTCCAGACAGGGATCAAAACAACATTAGGTGGATGATGGTGATGTGGAAGGAGAGTATGAAATGGATGAGGATGGAGGGAACCTTCTGACCACAGCTTCAGAGGAGGGCCCACAGTAGTGAGGTCCCCTGCTGAATCCAGAGTGGAAAGCAGTGCATCCTCCTGCAACCTGACCCCTGGGGAATTGGAGGACAGGAGGGCTGAGTTGGATTTGAAACTGTACATGGCCAAGTGAAGGCAGAAAGAGCCATGACAGAGAAAAAGGATTAAGCAGAAAGAGCCTTGGCAGAGAAAAAGGCTAAGAGGTCATTGGAGTCAAGGCCACAAGCTCCAGTGGAGAAGTTTTGCTGGCTTCCAAGATGAGTCAAAGGGAACTGGATGTGAAGGCTTACAGGCTCACATAGTACAGTGGAGATGATGGTGGCAACACAGAGGAGGTAAAAGGGTCTACTTTACCAAAGGAGTTTAGTGGTGGCTGATAATATTTATAAGTGGTTTGCATATAATGCAAAAAAAGGCAGATTTTGACCATGGGGACCCCATCTCCCAGGGCCTGACATACATTTTGCGGGGACTGGGGAATGTGGGCCCCTCTCCAGGATGATCTCCTCTCTGGGATTCAATCCCCCAGGGCCTGGCACATTTTGTAGCAGGTGGGAGGTAGAGAGCTGCCCCTCCCTGGGCCAATTTAGGCCCCAGGTACCCCATCCCCTGGGGCCTAGCTGATATTGCAGGGGGAGAGGGGACACAGCCCTCCTTCACCCATCATAGTGTCACTGGAAGACACAGAGGGATCTGCAAGGCCCGGATGGCCCCAGCAAATCCCTGCATCCAGTACGAGCCTGCATTGCTCCTGCCCAGTGAGCAGCTTGTAATACTGCTCCCTGTGGGTGGGAACAATATTTGCATCTGTTTCCCTACCTACATCACTGCGTGCAGGAAACAGTTAGCAGGAGCATTTTAAAAGCTCACCCCTGCTGGGAACGGACTTGACTCACTTGGGGTAAGTTTTAAAAATGCCCTCTCACAGCGAGAACAAACACAGGTTTCTGTTGTGTCCGGAGGATGGACTCTTCAGAAAATAGCCTGTGAGTGGGCAAAGAGGGATCGGAGTCCCTCTGACCATTAATGGCTCAGGGAGGGGCTCTCCCTTAAAGTAATTGGTCTCGGGGTGGGCTCATCGAGGGGGGCTGCATAGCCCGTCCTCCCCATTTTGTGAAATTTCAGCCCCAGAGGTTGGCTTCCTGAGGCATTTTGAGGCACCAGGACGGGGGCCATGTGGTCCGCCTCCTCTTCATATAAACAAATGTTGGCCCCAGTGGTGGGCTCCCCAAGGTCTCTGCAGGCACAGGGAGGGGGACATAAACCATAAGGTGTGGCCCAGCCACAATTTGGTTGTTTTTTTTCATTTCGATCCTGCAAGAGTCTTGTCATATCACAGCATTTTTCACCTTTTTTTAAATTTTGGCCCTAGGGAGGGTCCCACTAGATACCCCCATAGAGACTATGGGGTTAGGATATCCCTTCTGTGTTCCCTTATATTATTTTTTTTGCAATTTCAGGACAGGGGACTAAGTCCCCAAGTCCTGCAATAGCTGGAGCAACATTTTTTCATTGTTGCAGGCAGCCAAGAAGAGCACTCACTCTCCCTGGAGCCGGACTCCTGCAGCAGCGAGATGGCTCACGGAAAATAGACTTCCCTGGGCCAATCAGAATGCAAAGTTTTTAAAGTGGCGCTCTCACAAGAGTTTTTCGAGACTCTAGTGTGTCCAATCCTCCAAATATCCATATTTATTAGACCCTTAATTTCTCAAACATCACTGATCAGATTAACACCAAATCACAAAAAGCACAATCTGCAGATGTACCTTCCTGTCGAATTTGGTGTAATTCCATTCAGCAATTTTTGCTGTAGCCCATTTTAAAGATGTGTATGGTAAATGCATGGAGATTTTACAGTTTGGGATCCCCATTTTTTCTCACTCCCCACTTGACGGATCACCCTCTAACTTTCCAGGAAGAAGCTGAGGTGAATGAACTTTTTATTTTACAGTTCTTTGAAGATTTGTCAAATGGGGTCAAAGTTGTCAGCAAACCACAAAATGCTCTTTCTATGGAAATGCTGTCCTAACTATAACTAGCTAATGGCAACCACCATGAAGTTTTATAGGTTTTGTTGGCTTATATATGTGTGTATGTATGTGTGTGTCTACATATATACATTTATATATATATATATTTGTTACATAGTGGCCATCACCACTAGGTAGTCATAGTTAGGACTATGTTTTCATAGGAAAAACATGTTTTGGTTGTCTTAGAACTTTGGCACAGTTTGACAAACCTTCACAAACCATTCTGAAAAAAAAGTGTCATCCACCTCAGTTTCTTCCCACAGTGTCAATATTGAAGTGGGGTGTCCCGGGATAGGCTTAAGGGGCCTTAATAGTTAGGTGAGATGTCAGTTAAAACATGCCATTTCAAATTAACAAAACCATTGAAATTCACCAGTTACAGTTATCTCAAGTAACTATAGCTCATACCTATACCATGCACTGCTAATGACCTCACATATTACATAACTCATGACATGTTCTATGACATTACTGATAACACCATTGCAATATCTGAAATGGCATAATTCATGACAACTCTGTGCATGGTGGGGATATGAGTTATAGTTACTTTAGGGCATGAGTTATATTTACTTGAGATAACTGTAACTAGTGAATTTCAGTGGTTTTATTTGTTTAAAATTGTATGTTTTAACTGACATTTCATCTAATTATAATGTCACTTTAATTTCACTTTTTTTCAGCAAATATATATATATATATCGCCTACTGGCAGTCACCAGTAGGTAGTTATAGTTAGGACCTAAGGTCTGATTACGACTAGGGTGGGCACTGTTCTGCCATCGTGTTACTGGTGGTCCAACTGCCCGTTTATGACTTGGACGGTGAAACTGCTTCAGCACCGCCGCCATTACTGCTACCGCAGCAGTGGCAGTGGCAGTAGAGCTGGTCCATAAAGGGAGTCCCAACCAGCTCACCACCTGCCCAATTACAACCCGCCTTTCTGCTGACCTGTTCCTGGCGACAATTGGCAGAAAGACAGGTGAGAAGCCACATTAATGATTCCAGGGCAATTGTGCCCTTCTTGAATGTGAGGTGTTGCTCACATTTGTGCCCCCCAAAGCCAGCTGATCAGGTGACTTGCTGTGTCACTTGCTAAAACTACTGCAAGGACACAGTACGCCCAACTGGCGTCCGGGACCGTAGTATGGCCAGGATTAGCTTCAGGCTCTTAGTAGAGCTGATGAGTACAGCATACCACCAGCTCCTTTGGGAAAGTCAGAATGTGGCGGTTGTGATGCCACTGGCTTGTCAGTCTGTTCTCGACTGCCCCTGCCGCAGGCTGGCGATGTGCCCACCATAGTCGTAATTGGGCCTATATCTTTGGCAAAGTTTGACAAATCTTCACAAAAACTTCCATAAAAAAGTGTCAAGTTGGGTCTTTTTGTGAATAGAAACTTTTGGGATGATCCGTCAAGCAGGGGCCGAGGAAAAGGGGAGGGACAAAAGAGTGCATTTCCTATGTTGATTCCCATAGACTCTTTAGAAACACCTGCAGACCCAACCACTGGACGGAATTACACCAAATTCGGCAAAAAGGTATGTTTTGCTCCACAGATCTTGCAGATTTTGTATTTGGTGTAAATCTTTTCAGAAGTTTTTGAGTTATTATGTGAAAGGAAATCTGTATATCAAGGGCCACAGATCCAGAGAGATCTCCTGCTGTGATCCGATTGGCTGGCAACACTCCAAACAAGAAGTGTTGACAGCCAATTTGGGCTTGATTTCAACAGAGTCCTGAAAATAAAACACATTAAAAAAAAGAAAGAGGCAGGGTATATATACCCTAACACCCTAGCCTTGGTCCAGGGGTGTCCCTCTTGAGTGAGCCAGGCCCTGGGGGCATTTTAGGGCAAAAATAAGAGCGGGCACACGGGGCCCCCTCCTAGGGCTTTCAGAAGCCCCAGGGACCACCACCCACCCAGGGCTATCCTTCCTAAGTTTTCTGGGGGCACGCAGCCCTTTGTGCCCCTGAGTCCTATGGAATAGCATGGACCTGTGGACAACTACTTCCCTGGGACATTTTTACAAAAGATGCAGATGCAGGCAGCCCCCCCATGCCACGGGGACCACCACCTCCTCAGGGCTACAAGAAAAATAAAGGAAAGGGGGTTCCTGTGGACCCACCGGGGTCCGGGGACCACCACCTCCCTGGAGCTATATTCAAACGGTATGTGAGGGAGCTGGGGCAATATAGTTAGAAGGAATTTAGGAGGGGGTCAGTTGCAGACCACCGGCCCTGGGGACCACTAGTGTCCCAGGGCAAAATGAAGGAGACACAGTTATGGCTTGCCTTCATAGGATCCCTGTCCAAAAGTGCACCTAATTCTGAGCACGGTGCATGATAGCTAAGAACACCCATGGACACAGATCTACTTTCTGATTAATAGGCTCGCACATTACATGTTAATGAGTGTTATGTAATGGATCCCTCAAGGTCTCCTTTTGAGACACCAAGGGCTAGATGTAGGAAGCAGTTTGCAATGCACAAAACCCGTTTTGCGATTCGGTAACCTGGTTACCAAATCGCAAAATGGGTTTGCGAGTCGCAATTAGGAAGGGGTGTCCCCTTCCTAATTGTGAGTCGCAGTGCAATGCAGGATTGCTTTGTGACCGTGAACTCGGTCGCAAACCAATCACAGTTAGCACCCATTTCAAATGGGTGCTAACCTATTCGCAAAAAGGAAGGGGCCCCTATGGGACCCCTTCCCCTTTGTGAATGACATTAAAAACATTTTTCCAGAGCAGGCAGTGGTCCTATGGATCTGAAAAAATGAAACAAAAACGTTTAATTTTTTAGTTTTGTAATGCATCTCGTTTTCCTTTAAGGAAAACGGGCTGCATTACAAAAAAAAAAAACTGCTTTATTTAAAAGCAGTCACAGACATGGTGGTTTGCTGTTTCCAGCAGGCCACCATCCCTGTGAGTGCCGCGAGTCTCAAGGGGGTCGCAAATTGCAACCCACCTCATGAATATTCATGAGGTGGGCATTTGCGACCCCCTTGCGAGTCGCAAACAGTGCCAGGGACACTGTTGTGCATAAGGTTTTGCGACTCGCAAATTGCGAGTCACTCTGACTCGCAATTTGCAAGTCGCAAAACCCAAGGTACCTACATCTGGCCCCAAATTCGCAGGGTCCATGCAGTGATGCAGTTTTTGAGTACAGGTGGCTAGAATGTGAAGTTCACTTTATTTGGAAACATGCCTTCAAAATGGCATTTGAACTTCAATGCGCCACTTAAAACGAGGCTGCTTAGAGGATAATGTACAGTGTCTGAATCTGTGACAAGATTTGTGAGACAGTACCATGGGACTTTAAAATATAAATAATTTAATAAATTATTAAAATAAATACAGAGTTAAATACCTTTGGACAACAAGCTCCAAAGTATCCTTTATTCTCTTCTACATGTAGCCTATAACACCATTTCAGGAATTATCTTCCTTTAGTCATTGCGAGTTAATGGCAGGAGACTAAGAAATATACCAATTCGTGTTTCTCGAGATGTTTTAGAACTATTGACGGATTATACCAAAAGAACTTCTTGATCTCATCAGATGCTTTGCTCCTAGGGAGAACCGCTACCATAGAAACTCAATTTGCCAATTACCTAATTAATTAATTTGCAAGGCACTACGTACACGTTCAATATTGGCCTGTGTGTAATGTTTCCCATATCTGGTAACCACATTGCAGTAATTTGGCTTTTATTTTTGAAACTCTCATTGATATGAAAGGAATTTCCTCCCATCCGCAAAATTGAAGGGTGTTGATCGCTCACTTGCCTGAAAGCTTTAAAGTGAATGAAGGAGTAGTCTGTGGTGGAGGGATACTTTCTATTTCGGTAAGAATGTTTTGCTTTGGAATCAGGAGGCACTTGCCATTCAATATAAGAAATAGTAGTTGATCATCCACCTATGGTATCCTGTCATTGCGCCGATTTCTACCAATAATTGGAAAATCATCCACAGAAGAAAGTAAACCAGCGTTATTATACGCAATACACTAGATTCATGTATCATATTTCTTAACAGAAAAACTACAGTGCAGACTTCTTGTGTTAAATAGCTTTTTTATTTATAACAATAGGCACTCATTATCAAAGTAGATTGTAAGCTGGTGCTTTAGGGAATGGATATTATAGAATGTATCAAATGACTCAGGATGGTTTCTGAGTATTTGTTTTCAAGGAGTCATATACCAATTCTTCCATACAATGTATGGAAAACGTGTTCCCATCCTGTGCTCAAAGGTGGGAGTATTGGTAAGCCCCATTATCTGGGATTCTAGATTCGTGGTTTACAAAGGTAAAATGGCCTCTCCTTGACTCTCAGGGTACATGAGGTTGAGCATTCAAGGTCTATATTATGGAATGCAGTACTTGGTGAGTGTAGGTACAATACAACACAGTTATCATAATCAAGATATGAATAACCATCCAGAAATGTGAGTGCACAACACCTCAAATATATCTCTAAAGTATTAAAAAAGTATTTTTAGTTCAAATTAGAATCTGAATAACAGAAATAAAACGAAACACAATAACATGTTAATGCAACATGATAGAGCAATCAACCCTACCCGGGGACCCTTGCTCTGCATGCTTTACACTGTTCAGATTCATTAAAAGATACTGAGCATCTACACAATCCTAAATGCAGAACCAAAATGTACTTATGGGATTTCTAGAAAAGGAAAGCAATGTCTGAAAACAAACTGATTGGTATTCCTATATAATTATGATCAGTGGGCTACAAAATGGAAAGTCACAATCCTGACGCTAGAAATTAATTAATTTTTTGGAAGCCATCAACGCTTACTGCATGCAGCTCTAGTGTTTATCTTTACATAAATCAAGACCAACTAAAGACAATACAATGAAAATTTAACTTCCAAAGAAAGTAGAGAATATCTTGTAATTCAGATTGCAGGTGTGTTGGTTCCCCCATAAATGGTAAGCCTACTGCCTTGACTTAAGGTTTGGTGGTGGTGGTTGCCCAAAAGGTGGATATCTTGCTACCGGGACATAGATAATACAGATCTGCCAAATTCTCAATGAAAAAGAATGGGTGCATAGCTTATAGACAGAAAGGGCTTGCATTACACTTTGCAGATCTCGTTCTAACCATCCAACTGGCAAGCCAATTAGACGATGGACCACTGCAGTGCCATTGATGAAGCACATTTAACAAAAGTTGATGCTGAGAGGTACTGTATTTGTACAGAAGAACTATCACTTAGTTCACTTGGACTTGTAGCAGTCGCTTTCTTAGCTACCTCTCCCAGTGAGAAGTAGAGTAGGTTTCAAGGCACTGTGCCTGTGCCTCTTGAGTCCCCCAGATGGCGTGGGCTTTGGTAGAGTCAAGGTTAGCAACAGCACAGTAGCCCGGAAGAGCTTCAGCAAGGGGCTTAAGTCTATTTCCTATCTAAGAGGAAAATGGATACACTTAGCTCCATGTTCGGGATGCAACAACAGTATCAGGGACCAGGCAAGCTGTGTCCAAAAGAAGGTCAACAAATGGAGAGAAGTATTAGGTTAACTGTTCAGTTTTGGGCAGTTGGACTTTGATCAAGTGCCAATCAAAGTCAGCCTCTATACCAAGTTCAAAGGTTTTAGTCACTCAGGATGTGGTCAAGTTCCCTAAGTGACAAAGGCCTCTAAGAAGGTCAGCTTCCAGTATTGACTAAGTATGGGTGAAATGTATTTTTGTTTTGTCTACCGTATATAGATGCAAATTTGTGAGCAATTTCACTTTTCCCCGTCTGCCTGTCCCAGATTGGAAAACTAGAGGTATGCAGGTGAAATGCATGCAAGAAAGTGTTCCTTAAAAATGTAAAGGGTGTGGAATTATTGTGCTGTCCTACACAGTCAGGGGTTGTGTATCCAAGAACAGTTGTTAAAATCCCTTGCGTGGCCACACTTGTGTAATGAGGTAAGATTGATAAGTCAGTTTGTCATCCAGAATGGGAGACCCCTACTCGATTCACACATGTATAGTTAAAATTATTCAGGACAAAACTGATTCATGTGGGTGACAAAGTGTTGCACTAGATTGATTTTATATTTATTTCAATACAAGTGGATCCTCAAAGCAGACAAGTAAAAAACTCCTAGTGATAATCAACCAACACACGTTTGCACCCTCCTGGCATGGAAGCCTGGGACTTTTCCAAGGCTGCCTGTACATTACACACGATGAAATTAAATATAAGCAAAAATATTCAAGAAGAAACATAGAATGTTGTAACATAATCCGAAACACAAGACAAGGCAAAAAGAGAAAAAAGAAAAAAATAAAAAAAGTAGCAGTAAGGAGAAAAATAATAAATGAGACATTAAAAAATCCAATCACATACGAGAAACATGTAAAAATATATGTATGAAAAAGGTGAGATTTCAAAACTGGTCCAATGTTGCAAAATAGCCTACACAACAAATAATCAATCATAAGGTTCAAAACAATGTTGAAAACAGAAGGCACCAATCATTGTTTTCACATCGGATTGTATGCCATATACAACAGTATTTTGGGGATGACAAGTCACACAGTTTCAAATTTTACAATTATAATTGGGTAACATAAAAAAATGTCCTACAGGTATTACACAAAATATTATTTTATTACATAATTGTTCATAAACAATGGAAAAACAGTCATAATACGGTTCCATAGGTAGCCAAACAACACACAAGTAGTAGTGCACAATATCCAATCACACAGCTGTGGAAATGAGCATCATGGAGCGAAATAGAGAAATTTGTTCGAAAGCATATATACAGCAAGTGGGATCTGGGGGTAAAAAGCACAAAGGATTTTCAAATACTGGGTGTGCTACCCCCGAAGCACCACAGCAGTAGGGATCATCTATGTGAAAGAACTGTGATCGAAGAAAAAGAAAATTATGGTTTTAGTACTGGGACCAAAAAGTATCTCCTAATATCTCACCAAAGTGAAAGTATAGTAAGCAAAGAAGTCTAGTACAGCCTCAAAGGAAATTGAGATTATAATGCTTCCCGCAGCATGTGGAACGCCGTGGAAAAACACTGCATTAGGTCAATCACTGGGGGAAAGTCAAATAAGCCTAATGCTAGAAGATGGAAGACAGAAGAGAGTTAGAAAATGTAAGAGGCTTCATATATGAATCAGCTCATCATAAGTTCTACAGTGGATTTAATAAGGCTGTAACATATCTTAAATCTAAAAGTAATCTGGGCGAGGTCCAAAAATAGACTGGTGCTAGTTACAGGTTCCAAAACCTAGATTCAGATAACAGATAGGGAGAGTGACAAACTTTTAAAAGGGGATCCCCAAAATGGAAATGCAACCAGTCAAAGTAGAAATAGAGGCACAAAAAGGGCCACTACGTATGGTCCACGGACTTACTTCTATGGTCCTAAAGTCACTGTGGTCCGACAGGAACAGCGCGTTCAATCCAATGAAGTTCCTTGCAAGGATAGTGGTTAAGTGAGCGTAATACTGACGTTATTAAAGTAGGAACTACTTATGGATAAGCAATCAGCGGAAATGCATGTCATCAGGGGATACACGGTGTAAGATCCAAATAGATATAAAGCTGAGAAGCCAAGAAACCGACAAAGTCGGGGTGGCCAGTGATAAGCGCCTTAGTGTAAGTACTCACCACTTCGATTCCTAACGAAATTCAGTTGTAGGCAGGGGCCACCAGAGGGAGCTCCCAAGCATACAACAGTAGGACCAACATGAGGTCTAAAGGTAGTAATGAAAATCCCAAAAATAAGCTGAAAAAATATAAACTAGCCACTAGGTAGTAGCTAGTCTTCGGGCCAAAAGACAAGAGCGCTATATTATATCTGTACATATCCTAGTGTAGCAAGTAGCTGCCAACAATAAAGGTATTTTGGTGAGAAGGGTAGAGCCATGCGAGAGAAGTATGGGCACCATATTGAATGTAAAAAGTTGAAATGTTAATTGTTCAGTCAAAGTGTCTGGAAAAAGTATACAATGTAACCCCGTAGAAAGACATAATGGGACCCTCATTTGGAATACAAGCAGTGTGGCAAAGTAGGATTACGTTAAGGCACACGCCTAGACATAAATATGAGACATTATTTTTCTTTTATAAGTAGCTCTTATATAGAATGATGTTTATTTCACGTTAAATGTCCAATTCCATCGTCTTGTAACATTCAGATTCCAAAATCAAATTCCATTTCTTCTATTCCATTCAGCCAACACCTGTTTCGTTTTGGGAAGTGTCTCATTGACTTCATCAGGGCTGTTTTTTTTGAAGTCTCAAAACAGTATAAGAGCCAAGTATCTCCCATTCCTTAGTTCCTCATATCTCTGAATTTATGCCAAATTACCTAGATTTAATATTTGCCACAATCCACCATTAAAAGCTGAATAATTAGGAAACTGTATCAATGAACTCTTATCTACGAGGAGAATGCGCCACAAGTACACTTCCGCAATGCCGTTCAATGTGGCAAAGTACACGCACTAAAGAGGTCTAGATACGCAAAAACCTCTGATAAGGGAAGAATACGACCAATCTGGTCATAGTGCAACTCGGAAAAAGTAGTAAGCGCTAATTGTAAAGATCCTGCACAAACTGAGACATAGATAGTCATACGGCAACCTTCGGATATGGGTTTTAAAAAAAGGGGTTTCTGAAGTCAGTATTATTGATCAGTGAACCTGTATTAAAAGAAAATATCATTTCTAGCAAGGAAGGAGAAGGGATAGCCATTATTTCTGAAAAATTCAAAAAAGCATAAAAAAGAGAGAAATTATAATAAGATTAATGACTCAATTAAGGTACTAGGTGCACTGTGATAAACTGGGACAGAACACATTAAAGCATTATAAAGGTGAGTTTCACTTTATACATCACATCAACAGTAATGCAATCCTGCATCTTTATGAAGTCCCCTTTTCACGGTTTGGTGTTTTAAGAATAGTTTACTTTCACTTTGTTTAAGTCACAATTTGCCATTGCCACCTCGTGAGCTCTTGTGCACAATTTCACTACCAGCAAAAGCAAAGGTTTTCTTGTGTGGGTGGACCTTGGCAAAGTGCTAGTGAGTGGGTTTCCTATTGTATTTTTGTGAATGTTCTGGCAATGTCCTTGCATACATGTACGTAGAGGTCTGATGGTACTGCCTGTATATGGTTGGTTACAGGGACAAATGATGGCATAAATGACGAATTTGCTATTGCAATCAGTCCATTATGTAATCCTGATCTGTTGCCCAAATCTAGCTAAATGTATTTTGCTTGGTTCAGCTGTCAGGGGATGGTCGTTGCAACTTCCTTAATATTAATTACTTTGACTTAATTACAACGGCCTGACCTTGATAATGGCCTTCAGTGAAACGTTTCCAGTATGGAAGCCTGAGTGCCCTCGCTGTGCTCTTTTAAGGTTTCCCAGCAGGGAAGATTGAGTGTGGTGCCTACCCACCAGGGGGCACTATACACCGACTTCCTTGTTAAAGAAGTTGCTTCGAAGTGCACTGGCAGGGATCTTGTCAATATGTTTACCTTAATATAGTAAACATTAAGAGAACTGCATTGACCAGCCCCTCACAGTGCTTTAAACAACAACTGCACTTTTTGAGGGAGGGTTCCACTAGGGAGCAGAGGATCAGCCCATTGCCACTCCACAAGGAGACAAACAGGTGACCTTTCAGCATTCCGCATCCCACTTGGGAGATTTGCCAACCTACAGCAGCCTCGTGTGCATGCTGAGAACAAACAGCATCTCTCAGCTGGCTGCTGATAACAAACAGCATCTCTCAGCTGGCTGCTGATAACAAACAGCATCTCTCAGCTGGCTGCTGATAACAAACAGCATCTCTCAGCTGGCTGCTGACAACAAACAGCATCTCTCAGTTGGCTGCTGATAACAAACAGCATCTCTCAGCTGGCTGCTGATAACAAACAGCATCTCTCAGCTGGCTGCTGATAACAAACAGCATCTCTCAGCTGGCTGCTCTGGCAAGAAACCTTGTGTATTCCTTACAGCCCTACAGACAACACTAGAAACAAAGAACTAGCAGAGATATATCAATTAGTGGCGGCGTTGTGATTTTTGCCAGCATCCATTTCTTTTCTTGCAGCTTTCATTCTTCAACAATAAATGTGCAGGACTAGCTAAACGTAGCCATAATGAAAAACGTAGCCACGTGGTGGTAGCAAAGCATTTACCGTATGCACATGAGCTAATCATAGTGATCAATAGAGCAAAAGGTTAACATGCAGGAAAAAACACAAGATTTGGCAAAGCCAATGGGTCTCACCTCTGAAAGATCTATTGGCTTTATCAATTGTTTTAGCCATGCTATACAGCAGTGCAGCTGCTGTGCAACATGGCTGAAAGCAGTGAGGGAGGCAGGATACTGGACGGGAGCAAGAAGAAGGATGCAGCAATATGAGCGGAGTTGCCGTCCTCAGAACTAGTGATTCTCTCAAATTTCCTAATCTGGCTGCCTTTTCTTCACAAAATAAACAATGTGGAGTTGAATGTATTTAGTGCTAATTAAGGGCCTCATGTATCATTCCGTTTTATGGTTAGTAAGTCTCATTCGTAAAATCAGAGCATTTTCGACCGCAAAATGGTATTGTATTATTCACCAAATAGTAAGTATTACAGAATGGCTAATTGATTTTGGAAATAGATATTGAATTGGTATTTGGAAGGGGAGTGCAAAGGGTGTCTCTTCCAATTACCGATTCCTTTAGGGATGTCATAATTTTTTGCAACGAAATCTGGTTGCAGTTAATATTTTACCAGCTCCTCAAAGGAGGTGGTAAGTCATTCGCAAATGGGAAGGGGTACCCATGGGACACTTTCCCTATTATGAAATTTCACAAAAATGATTTTATGAGGAGGCAGTGGTCCATGAGACCACTGTCTGCTCATAAAAAATGTTTCTGCACTTTTTAACACTCCATTTTCCTTTTGGAAAAAAAAAGATGTATTTATTTTAATGCAATCACCGACATGGTGGTCTGCTGACCACAGCAGGCCACCATGCCGGTCATGTGAGCCAATCGTAGAGGATCTCAATGTTTACGGCTTACCTCATGAATATTAATGAAGTTGATCGAATTGCGACCTACTACGAATCAGTATTTTGAGAACGAACCTAATAATATATAGGTTGGTTCTCAAAATACCAATGGATTCATTATAAGTTGGTGCGCAAATTGCCCCCACTTCTAACAAATCCATTTTGCACATTCTATTGAAGGAGTAGCAAATCGCGAATTTTCATTTGTTGCAATTTACGATTCCTTAAATGGAATATTTGTACATGAGGTCCTTAAAGCGCTAAAAAAAAGTGATAAGATGAAGTTATGGAATGTAGCTGGTGCCATGTAAAGCGCTAACACCTTCGGGTCCAGTTTGTGCTATTACAAAAAAATGCCAAAAAGAAAAGAGAAATTACCTCAATCTCAGAGCAAGCAGTGAATGGACACTAATTAACATGAATTCATTTGCACTTGGTCCAGCGCTCGCAAACTTAAGGAAGTGACGCCTCACATATTCTGCCGAATTAGAAGGCAACAAAAACAGTGATAAAGATGCCATTGAATGGTAGGTAATGTGTCCGCTGAAAGACCCTTCATAGAGCTTTTCTTTTTTTTCTTTAAACACAAGAGATCATAGCCATAACAACAGCGTGCACACGCTACCTGCAGGCAAAACCTGAAAAGCACTAAGAAATCCACATAGGGAGGTCAGGAGATGATCTGGGTGCTAGTCTCCCAACAAACTGAAACGAGGCGGCCGCCACTTTACTTGTGGGGCGGGCTACAAAAGTGAATACCCATATAAGAGTGCACATAGCCAGAACTAGACGAGGACCTAGGAGTTATAGTGCACAGCGCCTCAACTAACTTAGCCAGCTGCCATAGATTTCTTCACATCTTATTCCTCCCCACGCACTGAAGAACCTAGGGACAGATTACAAGCATGCCACACCTTTTGGTTGGCCCGGTAGCAAGAGTTCAGAATTTAGGGCCAGATGTAGGTAGCCTTTTGCGACTCGCAAATGGCGAAAAACGCCGTTTGCGAGGCGCAAAAGGCCTTCCGCCAGTCGGAATCACATTTTGCGAGTCGGTACCGACTCGCAAAATGTGATTCCGACTCGCAAATAGGAAGAGGTGTTCCCTTCCTATTTGCGACCGCATCACGATGTAGAGTTGATTTGGGACCGCGAAAGCGGTCCCAAGTCAACTTGCAGTTACCATCCACTTAAAGTGGATGGTAACTCATTCGCAAAAGGGAAGGGGTCCCCATGGGACCCCTTCCCCTTTGTGAATGCTCACAAAAATATTTTTTCAGAGCAGGCAGTGGTCCTATGGATCACTGCCTACTCTGGAAAAAAACGAAACAAAAAGGTTTCAGTATTTTTTCTATTTGCAGCTCGTTTTCCTTTTAGGAAAACGGGCTGCAAAGAGAAAAAAAAATAACTCCTTTATTTAAAAGCAGTCACGGACATGGTGGTCTGCTGTCTCCAGCAGACCACCATCCCCGTGAGTGCCTAGACTCGCTATGGTGTCGCAAACTGCGACCCACCTCATAAATATTTATGAGGTGGGTCTTTGCGACCCCATAGCGAGTCGCAGACGGTGTCTGAGACACCTTTCTGCTTTTCCTTTTGCGAGTTGCAAATTGCGAGTCGCTGGGACTCGCAATTTGCAACTCGCAAAAGGTAACCTTCCTACATCTGGCCCTTAATGTTTTGTTTGTTTTTATCATTCAGAGATTTTGGCTGCCGAAAGCCAATAAAATCTCCATGTGAAAGACGGGAGGAAACATGGAAATTAGAACTGCAATTCAGATCTCCGCATGTTACCCCCAAAACTCATAATTCCCATTATTTCAACAGTTTATCCTTCCTGATTCCCATTATTTCAACAGTTTATCCTTCCTGATTCCCATTATTTCAACAGTTATCCTTCCTGATCTTGTTCGAAATAATTCTGTGGCAGGAAAGCAAAGTTTTTCTAGGGCACGTATAACCTGCCCCTTAGTTAACACTATAGTGCCACTGGCGTGCGCTGCTCATCTTTTCTGTTGATTTCCACATGGACGCGATATATTCCTTTAAAACCCTAGTTGAAATGGTGCGACACTCTTCAGGATTAAGGACCAGATGTAGAAAGGCATTAGTGCCTCGCAAACGACGAAAAATGTGAGGCGCTAATGCCGTCACGCGATGCAGAAACACATATTGCGAGTGAAATGTGTTTCAGACTCGCAAATATGAAGGGGTATTCCCTTCCTATTTGCGTGTTGCACCGCGATGTAGAGTTGATTTGTGACCCCTTCCCCTTTGTGAATGCTCACAATAATATTTTTTCTGTGCCTACTCTGAAAAAAAACGAAACTAAAAGGTTTCGGTATTTTTTCTATTTGCAGCTTGTTTTCCTTTAAGGAAAACGGGCTGCAAAGAGAAAAAAAAAACAGCTTTATTGAAAAGCAGTCACGGACGTGGTGGTCTGCTGTCTCCAGCAGGCCACCATCCCCGTGAGTGCCTAGACTCGCTATGGGGTCGCAAACTGCGACCCACCTCATAAATATTTATGAGGTGGGTCTTTGCGACCCCATAGCAAGTTGCAGAAGGTGTCTGGGACACCTTTCTGCATTTCCTTTTGCGAGTCGCTGGGACTCGCAATTTGCACCTCGCAAAACGGAAACCTACCTACATCTGGCCCTAAGTCTGTATCTGCATAGCGCTTTCAGAGATACACAGAAAGCACATCAGTGGGTCCCTTTAAATGATCTTGTTAATTTCTAGGGATCAGTTGGGGGGACGCCATGGAGGTATCAAAATAAGAGGGCTTAAGTGAGGCGTTGCAGCAGCTAGAAAACCTATTCACCCAACTATCACATCAGGAACAGAGAGAGTAAAAGAACGAGAGAGAGAGAAAGAGGTGCCTGCGGAAAAGAGAAATGAAGAGAGACAGGTCTAGAGAAAAAGAGGCGGCGAGAGATGGAAAGTAGTTGAGAGAGAACTGAAAACAGCAAGGTGAGAGCAAGGGAATGAAAGAGGAAGCAAAAGTGAGGGGACAAAGAAGGAGAAAAGACAGAGAAAATGGGGGAGAGAGGTAGAAAGGGAAAATAGGTTTGGGGTAAGGGTGGAAACGGAAAGAGTAAGAGGAAAGGGTCACGAAAAGGTGAGCAGGGGAGAGAGATTGAAAGGGACACAGAAAGTGAGGTAGAGACAGAGACGGGCTGAGACAGAGTCAGAGTGAAATGGAAATTGGGGAAGTGGAGGAAACAAGGAAGGAAACAGAGTGAGAAGAAAAGTGTGATCATACAGAGGAAGAAGAGGCAGGTAGGTATAGAAAGAGAGTGACAGAAATTTACAGGAAGAGAAAGAATAATAAAAGAGGAGGAAGGAAACAGGATGAGAGAAAAAGTGAGAAGGATAGACAGGAAGGAAGGGCAGAGAGAGAGTGACTGCACACCGAACACACAGACACTCATGTTATAAATGTCTGGTCCAAAATGTCTGATTCCCTCACTGCACAGAAATAATGCACCACTATACTCAATATATACTCGCCCCATTTTGTGAGCGGCAGGTTTGGATCTATTTGGCAAAATACCTTATTATTGCCATACTACTTTATGCCACATTTTTCATTCGTCACTGCACTGTAAAAACAAGTTACTCTGATTAATCAATTTTATCGACCTCAGAATAATGAAAAACTGATTTTGCCCCTTCAGGAAAAAGTGTTCTTAATGAAGTGGCAGGGAGATACCTGCAGGAGAATTAGCTGTGCACCAACATCATCCTGCTTCAATTTCTACATTATTTATTCGCTGTATTACATAGAACCAGAGACAATGGGTGACAGAGTGCTTTAAATAAGAACAGTTACAATACACTGGCATTGTGTTTGTTACAATGCATTTTTCTGGGTTTCCAGATTACAGCCAGCTGGATAGTTTGGTCATGAAAACAAATATTTGGCTTTAATGGGTTCGAGCAGTGTTAACAGAAAATAAATGTTACTTCCTGTGATGTCAGATTATATTCAAGTTGGAAGGGCCTTCACTTCCTAGCGTTTTGTCTTGAGCCTCAAAATGCCAAGCACTACAGGATAACTAGATCAAAGGGAGGTCTCCTTACTCAAAACACACCAAAGCAGTGTACATTATGAATGTAATCTGCAGATTATGGGGGTCACTCACGCTCCCCATAGTCTGTTCCCAAACTGCAAAACATAAGGGAACTTTCAGGGGCAAATGAGAGTTGAGTGTCTCGTTCATACAATACAAAATAACTCCTGATGGTCTTGCTTTGACTTGAGAGAAGGACGGCTGAATACAACCAATTATATTTATGAGAGCTGCAGACCAAGTCTTCTCAGTGGGTACCAAATCAAATACATCCAAAAATATTTGACATTTCCAATCCTGTTTGTGACTATTGCATCCCAAGATTCTACTTCACTACATGCATCCAACGTAGACAATTTCATAAAGATACATTGGAATCTGTATCAAGCTCACCTCATGTAGACCCCACTTTGGCAGGACGTATCTTGCTGTCTTCCAACTGATAGTTATTTTAAAAGATCAAATTTCAACAGCAAAGTATATCGGTGTTTGCTATAAACTCTTTTTATGTAAGACAAGAGGAAAACATGACTTGTATCCATGTCCCTCTTGTGTACAGGGGCTAGTAACAAAGACAACATGGTCTGTTTCCAAAACCGGAGATTAGGTTTTATTAGACTTATTATTGGTAATGTACACGTCTGACAAGAGAAGCTTTGTGGCACTTAAAGGATCCCCTTCACATGCATGAGAGTATGTAAAGATATATATATACAGGGAGTGCAGAATTATTAGGCAAGTTGTATTTTTGAGGATTAATTTTATTATTGAACAACAACCATGTTCTCAATGAACCCAAAAAACTCATTAATATCAAAGCTGAATATTTTTGGAAGTAGTTTTTAGTTTGTTTTTAGTTTTAGCTATGTTAGGGGGATATCTGTGTGTGCAGGTGACTATTACTGTGCATAATTATTAGGCAACTTAACAAAAAAAAATATATACCCATTTCAATTATTTATTATTACCAGTGAAACCAATATAACATCTCAACATTCACAAATATACATTTCTGACATTCAAAAACAAAACAAAAACAAATCAGTGACCAATATAGCCACCTTTCTTTGCAAGGACACTCAAAAGCCTGCCATCCATGGATTCTGTCAGTGTTTTGATCTGTTCACCATCAACATTGCGTGCAGCAGCAACCACAGCCTCCCAGACACTGTTCAGAGAGGTGTACTGTTTTCCCTCCTTGTAAATCTCACATTTGATGATGGACCACAGGTTCTCAATGGGGTTCAGATCAGGTGAACAAGGAGGCCATGTCATTAGATTTCCTTCTTTTATACCCTTTCTTGCCAGCCACGCTGTGGAGTACTTGGACGCGTGTGATGGAGCATTGTCCTGCATGAAAATCATGTTTTTCTTGAAGGATGCAGACTTCTTCCTGTACCACTGCTTGAAGAAGGTGTCTTCCAGGAACTGGCAGTAGGACTGGGAGTTGAGCTTGACTCCATCCTCAACCCGAAAAGGCCCCACAAGCTCATCTTTGATGATACCAGCCCAAACCAGTACTTCACCTCCACCTTGCTGGCGTCTGAGTCGGACTGGAGCTCTCTGCCCTTTACCAATCCAGCCACGGGCCCATCCATCTGGCCCATCAAGACTCACTCTCATTTCATCAGTCCATAAAACCTTAGAAAAATCAGTCTTGAGATATTTCTTGGCCCAGTCTTGACGTTTCAGCTTGTGTGTCTTGTTCAGTGGTGGTCGTCTTTCAGCCTTTCTTACCTTGGCCATGTCTCTGAGTATTGCACACCTTGTGCTTTTGGGCACTCCAGTGATGTTGCAGCTCTGAAATATGGCCAAACTGGTGGCAAGTGGCATCGTGGCAGCTGCACGCTTGACTTTTCTCAGTTCATGGGCAGTTAATTTGCGCCTTGGTTTTTCCACACGCTTCTTGCGACCCTGTTGACTATTTTGAATGAAACGCTTGATTGTTCGATGATCACTCTTCAGAAGCTTTGCAATTTTAAGAGTGCTGCATCCCTCTGCAAGATATCTCACTATTTTTGACTTTTCTGAGCCTGTCAAGTCCTTCTTTTGACCCATTTTGCCAAAGGAAAGGAAGTTGCCTAATAATTATGCACACCTGATATAGGGTGTTGATGTCATTAGACCACACCCCTTCTCATTACAGAGATGCACATCACCTAATATGCTTAATTGGTAGTAGGCTTTCGAGCCTATACAGCTTGGAGTCAGACAACATGCATAAAGAGGATGATGTGGTCAAAATACTCATTTGCCTAATAATTCTGCACTCCGTATATATATATATATATATATATATATATATATATATATATATATAAACAAAACCATAGAAATTCATCTGTTATAGTTAGAGATATTGAAAGTTACTATAACTTCCTCCCCCGTCATGCAGTTATTTGATCAATAATTTTACAGCATATGTTAGTGACATTATCAATTATGTTTTTAAAAAAGGATTGAGTGCTGTAATTTGTGGGGTAATTAGCAGTGCCTAGTGAGGGCACGATTTACAGTTACCTTAGGTTATGAGTTATAGTAACGTGAAATAACTAACTATAACAGGTGAATTTCTATAGTTTTGTATGTTTAAAATGGGAGCCTAACTATAACATCCCTGTAACCTTTGGTTTTAATTCTATTTCCTAACAATAACGTCCCTGTAACCTTTGTTTTTTTCAGTAAATTTCGATGTTTTTTAACGTAAAATAATTTGCATGACTATACATTCATCCACCCACCACTGTGCACAGCCTTGGTTCATGCGCAGTAGGGGTTGGCCGCTGGGCCTGGCCTGAGGCCAGGCCCTGTGACAAACCACTTTAACCAACCAATCCCTCGCTGCAGACATTATTTTGCAGCCAGGCCCAGGCAACCAACCCATGTTACTACCCAACCCCCATGCTGCACATGGCATTGGCTGTGTGCAGCAGGGGTTGGCCTCAGGGCCCGCCCTAAACATGTAATTTGTTTTTGGGGTGAGGGACTGCGCAGACCCCTCCCCAGGCCAATCTCGGCCTAGGGGACCCCATTCCCCAGCCTAAATATTTAATTTATTTGGGGGAGGGGTGGCCGCTCTCGTTCACAGGGACCCCATCCTTCAGGGCCCGGCCATGTGAACTGAGTGCCCCCAGGGCACTCAGTCACAATGTTGGGGACTGCGGGGTGAGCCTGAAGGCCCCTGCGGTCCCAGCCAGCTCCCCACTTTCCTCTTTTTCCCTGCCTGCATCTCTGCTGGCAGAGAAACAGAGGAAACCTCTGCTCGCAGTGAGGGAAAACTGCGAAGTGTTTGCTTTGACTTGGCGGGAGCTGCCAAAGCTCTTGCCAAATCACAGCAAACAGCTCTGTCGGTGGGCACCCTGGGACACAGCAGGAGCTGCCACTGGGGGGATGCAGCCCCCCTGGCCCCGGCGAGGGGGCTGGATGCCCCCTGCACTTAATTGTAAAATCTGCCCCAGAGAGTTGGTGGTCCCCAGGGCTGTGGGGGTGAGGGCCAGCCCCCTGTATTTGATGAAGCATTGTGCCCCGGGGGGTGGGGGGTGTATGTGGTTATTAAAACCATTACAGTTTTTCAAGAATAAGAAAATGAAGCATTAAAAATAAGATAAACTCTAGGCATAAAAGAAGAACACACAGATTAGAACAGTATAGTGAGCTAAGGTGGTAGCTCTGCTGCCATATCACTTTAGCGTAAAATAATAAAAGTTCTAGTGCAAGGGAGGACCTATTAAAAGCAATAGGAACATCAATACATTAGATAGAAAGTGCAATCAGTCAAATTTGCCAAGCACAAAGACCATTTAAAATGTTTTAAAGGAACACACATCACTGATCTACTAATGAGAAATGCCTCATAAGTGCTGGCACAGAAAATATAGAAGCTAATTATTCATTAAAACAGTCATCAGAATTACATCACACCAAAATCACTGACACATTTTGAAGATGCACAACATTTTTTTAAATTCCATCATTACTTCAGGAAAAAGAAAAACACACAAGGTGCCACTGAAAAGAATGAAGCAGCAAATTAATCATTAAAAGGATACCCTGGGGACAAGGGCATGAGCCTTCTAGGGGAATAACAGGGGTAGAAGCAAAGACCACTCAGAAGAACACAAATCTAGGACGGTAGTTCCAATGTCATATCACTTTAGCATAAAAGATCAAAGTGCTAGTGCAAGGGATGACCTAATAAAAGCAGTAGGGACATCAATGCATTAGATAAAAAAGTATGATCATTCATGTTTGCTTAGCACAGAGGCCATTAAAAACAATTTGAGGAAACACACCACATTTATCTATTAAAGAGAGAAAACGTCTCACAAGTGCTGGTGCAAAAGATGTAGCAGCAAATTATTCATTAAAACAGCAATAATCAAAATAAGTTCACTGAGATTACTGACATGGATTAAAGACACACAAGCACTTTTTAAATACCATCACTTCGGAAAAATAAATAAGTCACAAATTTCCGATGCAATAAATGAGCAGCAAATTAGTCATTAAATGGATATCCTGGGGACAAGGAGAATTAGACCTACCAAGGGCATTCCGCACAGGGGACCACAACCACCCAGTGGAGCCCCTGGACCATTAAGCTTGAAGAACACAAGAGAGATGAATTTAGTCAGCAGGATGTTTAAAGAAGTATTGTCTGGATTGAAAGAAGCAATAATGGCCTGTAGACAAATAAGAACTCGCAATTTGTTCCTTCCATGGGTTGATGCCAGCTCTCAAGGTGCTTCAAGGACAGCCACTTCCTCAGCCTAAGGGCCATGAATCTTGCCTTCAAATAATTAGAATACGTGCAGATAAGATAGTGCAAGGGGGATGATGGCTTGTACGTATTGTAAATATCGTACTTACGCTTGTCTAGGATGGCTCTGTCAGAGTGATATGACCAGAGGCAGACACATTTTTAACACCCAATTTAAATGTTGGTTGACTCTGATTTATGACCCAAAGTTCATTCACGTTCAAAAGGAGCTGAGAGGCCTCAAGAAACCAATGGTGCACTCGACTTGGCCCACTAGAGATGATTTTGGTGCATTGCAAGGCCTCTAAACAGACAGTTTAGCCCCACTGCAATTTATGACACAGGTTGAGCTAGACACCAGCACTGAATGCCTGCTGATCGGGAAGGCTCAGTTCCAGCCTGATCTGGGCGGTGGATTAAGGCTTTGACAGCCTCAGGACACATTTGTATATCCTTATGATGAGTTTGTTTAATAAACTGTTATCCCTGCCCAACAGGATTTCACTGCCGTAAGTCAATGAGGAGGACATTTTGTCCCTCGTAGCTTCCAACAGGAGAAAAAGGCTTGGGTCCAGTAGTGAATTTAATTGTTTAGATAAAGTCACCTAGGTCATCAGCATTCAGAAAATTACTGATCCATACACCGCCAATCTTAAGGGGGTGACTGTTGATGGAATCAAGGGATTGTGATAAATTGGCGATAAACAGGTTAAAAAGTAGGGGGGCTAACACGCACCCCTGCTTTACGTCCAGTGAGGTGGGGATTTTCCTGGATAGATGGATGCCAGCCCCTAGTTAATAGAATCCAGGTGTTGGTGTGTAGCTCGAATATGGGCTCCAGGACTTTTGAGGGGATTCCCCACATCTTTTAATTTAGACCAGAGAGCCCCCCTTAATACACAATCAAACTACGCCTTGAAATCAACAAATCAGCAGTGCAGCAGGGAGTGTGAAAAGGATGCCTTATCCATTAGGATTGATATTGCTACCAGGTTTTTCAGTGTGTCAGATTTTGCTTTAAAACCTCTTTGATTTTCTTGGAGTAAGCCCCTTCGACTTCACCCACAACCATACATCCTCTAGGAGCAAGCTGGCATAATATTTAGCTTCAATATGAAGGTGTGCAATTAACTTAAAGTTACTCGCATCTGATTGGGAGCACCCTTTGTAAATGGGGTAAATTATAACTCCTCACCACAATTCTGGTATAGTTGAGCTCCTCAGGTATCAATCAAAAAGTGTAGAGAGCCATCCATCCCAAAACAGAATATCCTGTTTAAAAAGGGCCTGACGCAGCCAATTGGGCCCAGGGGCCCCATTCGTCCTTGGCTTCGATATTAAATGGTGAACTGACTTTTCAGAAAAAGCATTTCTGTGGCTGGAGAAGGCAAGAGGTCTTGAACTTGGGATGTGGCTTGATTGGAAATTGAAACTGGGCTTTGAGGGACCCTGTCCGAAAAACAGTCTTCATTCTCTTGCAAAAAAAGGTGTCTGGTGAAGAAGGATGTCCATTCCAGATCGGTGATATTCACATAACACGGCCCACTGATTCTATTAATTTGCCTCTTCAGCAGGTCCCAAATTTCCTGGAATTAGGTTTCTTACTCACACAAAAAAGGATTGTCCAGAAGTTTTGTAAACTTCTCTGCAAAAATTGCCTTTCTGTAGGCTTTCTGCACCAACTTAAATATGTCAATCAACTCCTTTGCTCAGGATTCTTCTGAATAACCCTGAAAGCCTTATTATAGACTTTCCTAAAATCCTGAATCGTTATTATGACAGCAATAGGCTTGGAGGAACTGTGCCCTCAAGATGGTCATAACAATTTAGTGAGCAGTCGGGTAATGAGGCTCGTCCAAACTGTAATCGGGAACCGTCTTGCCCTAGCTTCAGCCGGAAACTCTGTACATTCTGTCATGATGGTGTCACTGACATTTGTGGGGCTTAAGATTCTCAGTGTGTATTCCTTTACACATAGCACTGGCCGAGGCATGATAAGATAAGTTATATATATATATATATATACATATGTTGCCCAGAGGCAGTTGTCACTGTGGAGTTATAGGGTGTAATTAGGTTAGCTGTTCTATAGGAAAAGCTTGTTTTGTGTTGCTAATACCACTTGCTCTATTTGACAAATCTCCACAAAACTTTCCAAAAAGGTGTTACTTTTTGACTAGTTTGCGCATGAAAAAATTCAGGGTGATCTGTCGAGCAGGGGCTGAGACAAAAGGCGGCCCCAAAACACTAAGGGCCAGATGTATGACCTTTTCTTTTGCCACTCGCAATTTGCGATCCGTTTGGACATCACAAATTGCGAGTTACAAAACAAAATGTACAACAGCGTAAAGTACACTGTTTGCGATTCCCAATGCAGTCGCAAATGACCTACCTCATCAATATTTATGAGGTAGGTCGCAATTTGTGAATTTTGGAATGGCAGCACTTACAGGGATGGTGACCTGCTGGGGAAGCTGACCACCATGTCTGTGACTGTTTTTTAAATAAAGAAGTTTTCTTTTTAATGCATCCCATTTTCCTTAAAGGCAGCATTTCAAACAAAAAAAATGAAATGTTTTATTTTCATTTTTTCAGAGTAGGCAGTGATCCGTGGGACCACTACCTATTCAGAAAAATTATTTGCGCTTCCATTCACAAAGGGGAAGGGGTCCTTTAGGGCCCCCTTCTGTTTGAGAATCGGTTAAAACCAATTTGAAATTGGTTTTAGCTGGGATTGGTTTACAACTGCATTCGCAGTCGCAAAATAATCATACATACCATTCAGATTTGATATTGGGAAGGGATGCCCTGAACATGCCCCTTCCTAATTCCGAATCGCAAAACCCAAATTGCGATTCAATAATATGTTAACGTATTGCAAGTTTGACATTATACATCCCCAAAAACATTTTTCTAGTCGCATATGGGCCGATTATGTGAATCGGGCCATTTGCAACTAGAAAAATGCTTTGTACATGTTGCCCTCAATCCCCGTGCACTTTCCATGCACTTCTTTAAGAAGTGCTACTTCAAAAGCTTCTGAATGGAATTACACCAAATTTAGCAGGAGGATTGTGTTGTATGTTATTTGGTGCAAATCTGTTGAGTAGTTTTTTTAGAAATTAAGGGCCAAAAATATGTGTATATCTGGACAGTTGAGTCTGTGAGAGGCTCGAGAAACTCTCACGGAATGCCAATTCAAAAACAGAGGTTTTGGATTGGCCCAGGGAGCTTTATTTCCCTTGGGCCAATTCACTCAGAAGGTTTATTAGGCCCTCAGGACCCCAGGGCCTTAAGTATTTTAAAGAGGAGGGGGCCACGCTGCCCCCTTAATTAAACAATGCGACTGCAAGGGTGGGCTCCCTGGGGCCTATAATAAAAGAATGCTGTTTTGTTTTTATTTGCTGAGGGGCATACTTAAAAAAACAATTAATTGAAACACTTCCTGATTACCAAATTGGACCAAGGTCATATCACCTTAAAGAATCCCCACAACTCTCCTACATACTGAAATGGAGTAAATACAAAGGTGTGATTTTAGGTCTGTACTTTATCCTAATTTTCTCCATACAATCACCAATAGTGCGAAAGGAAACCAACCACTGTTGTCAAACACAACCAGGCGTATGTGGAGGAGGAATGGGAAAATCTCCTCAAAACATACAGCAGGGAACTACGAGAAACCCACTGAAATACCTATGTATTTTAAAATCATATACTATTTATTTGGACAACTGCAAAGCTATACAAGGCACAACAAACAGCACATGACCTCTGCTGGAGGTGCAAGTCCCATGATTATCAGTTTTTTTCAAATTCTGTGGGCATGCCTGCTATTTTATCACTTGTTATGGATCTATCTATCTATCTATCTATCTATCTATCTATCTATCTATCTATCTATCTATCTATCTATCTATCTGCTGCTCCATAGATCTTTCTCTTGTTAGGAGCACATTGATACACCCACCAACAATTATTCTCCACTGACACTCTCTTTCCACAGTGATTACCTTCTCCCTCCTCCTGCACCAATCTCTCTTACTTCACTTACACTCCCTAACATATCTGACCTATGACACATTCAACAGGAACCTTGATGGACAAACTCTATATATTAACTCACTAGAAATAAGTTGTTTCATAATTATTATAGCTTATGTTATTAATGATGTAGATTAATAGGGTCATCCTATATACTGATTTGAATGTCACATGTTATTATATAATCACATCGAATTAGGAAAGGGCTTGTGTCAAAATGAAAAATATATGTAATTGACTACATCCTTTAACATATGAACATTGTTGAATTGTCCAAATTAAAATAGGTCCAGAAAGAGTGCTTTTTGTGTTTTGGTGTAAATCTGTTCAGTAGTTATTGAACAATTAGTGCTCAAAACTTTGTATACGTAGGAATGTAGAGGCTCAGTGGATCCCAACACCTCAACCAGCTGATTTTAGTGATTTGGGGACCCCATTCTCCGTTGAACCCTCACCGGGGCCTGGTGCTTGATCCTGGGGGAGGGGGCACGTCCCCACCTCCCTTGGCCATTTTCAGGCCCATCTACCCTATCACTCCAGCCAGCTCAAATGCTATATCCTGAGGAGCCCACCTCCAGTCATTGTTCGTTTCCCTGCCCACACTGGTGTGGACAGGGAAACCTGTGTTTGCTGTCGCAGGGTACTGTGCTAGACTCACCTGTTTCCTTTTTTTTCAATCCCGCATGAGTTCCTTGGGACTACAACAACAATATACAATTTCTTTCTGTATTGTGGCCCCAGGGCAACCCTCTGGTTCCCCAATGGGGCCTAGGGGCCATGGTATACCTATCTGTCCCCTTGTAGCACTTTTTTGCTCCTGTATATCACTCTTTTAACTTCAGGACAGGAGACTGAGGGCCTGGTTTAGAGTTTGGCAGATGGCCTTACTCCAACACAAACGTGATGGATATCCGTCTGCCGTATTACAAGTCCATTATATCATATGGACATTGTAATAAGGCAGATGGAATATCTGTCACGTTTGTGACGGAGTAACCTGTCCGCCAAACTCTAAATCAGGCCCTAAGTTCCCAAGTCCTGCAATGGCTGCCAACAATATGTTTCTGCTGTTGCTGGCAGCCAATCAGAGCACTCACTCCCATGGGAGTCTGACTACCATGGGAGTGAATTGGCCAAAGGGAAATAAAGCTCCTGGGGCCAATCACAACTCTATCTTTTTGAACTGGTGATCCTGCGAGAGTCTCTCGAGTCTCTCATGGACCCACCCCTTCAGACATACAAATAGTTTTCCCCATGATCTTTAAAAAGCTACTGAACAGGTTTTCACCAAATCACAAAAAACACAATTTGTGGACCGAGAGCTAGTTTACTGCCAAATTTAGTGTAATTCTCTTCAGCAAATAAATCTGCATAGTCAATTAAATAAGCCTTTTTAAGTGAAAATTGCAATATAGAGGCAAAAATAATGGTTAATCAAAATGCATGATAAGTCAACTACAGGTAATTATCATAAGGCTCTGTCAAAAGCATCAAGAGTGTGACATGAAGTCAACATGCAAAATATTCTAACTCCTAAGCAAGAGGTAGATGGCATGGGTCTGCTCTCATAGAGTCAGGGGAAAACAGACCACCTCATCCCTAAAAGTGCAAAAGCCACATAGTCAATATAAAATGACGTAAATGTTTCTGGAATTACCAATCACAATACAGCAACATGCAACAATATTGAACCAAATACAATAATAATAATCCCTACTTGACCCTATGTCAGTGGATGTGGCAGTACAAATCTAGTTACACACAAAACAATGATAGGCTTATAAATGAATGTGCTTACAGAATCAAAGGCTGAAAATGACCTTGAACAATTAAAAATTTTAAGGAAAACTTTTCTCCAGAGCTCTTCTAGAACAGCATGTCGACAAAGACCATTTCATTATTGCACACGTTGCTTTCTGTGCTGTGAAGAGAGGTGAAAACACACAAAACAGCTGCATTGAGATGGTCAGAACTAGTTTGGCCAAGCAGAAGAAAACACGACTTGTGAAGTGTGTGAAATCAATTCAAGTGCAAAATGTTCAGAATACTAGGCAAACATTATTTGTCAGAAAACATGCAGACATCTTTAGCATGCCTCATTGCGTAATTAAGCCAGGTTCATCGAAAGCATAGCCTAGGAGAATGGGAACAGCGTGAATGACAAAAGCATAAGCATCTGTCATTCAAAGTACTTGTGTATTTGGCTCTTTTTATTTAGTAGGAAATGTGTCCTCATGTCAAAATGTATGCAACAATATATTTTGCACTAAAATATATTGCTAAACGCCATATTTGCATATTTTTGTATAATTTTCTCAAAATCTGGTGTAGCTATGTGAAAGCAAATTACCTGATTTTCACACACCCCTAATTAGGTTCACCTTGATAATCTTTGACCTGCCTAAGAATATTGGTTAGTAAGTGCAGGTGCTTTCTGATTGTTCTGCCGGGAACAAAACCCACTTTTGAGTGTGGATTAGACTTGGTGTAACTTTTTTGAGGATGTTTGTCAGTATCTTAGGTAGATTTTATGTCAGTATTGATCAATTAAATTGGTCTAGTTGGAAGAGTTTAAGGGGTCCCAACCTCGATTAGGTAGTACAGTGATAATGGCCCTGTTAAAATATATCCTCAGTTTGCCTATTTACTCTGAGAGAAGTCCTCCTGGTGCTTTGTTGTAGGGTAGGTCAAATAGTACTGCTTTATTTTCCCTTGAAAATTTCTCTTTTGGGTAGGGCTCTACCGTTCTCTAACAATGCAGACATTTGGATTTCCGTCAAAACGTTTATTTCAACTGTTAGAGTACCTATACTATACAGATGCTGATAGAGAGTTGTATGTGTTTTTGCAATATATACAGAGTGTATAATTATTACTTGTCCCATGTCATATATAGTGGAGATGTGTGGCAGTACCAGAAGAGATGGTCTAATAGGTTGGTTTGGTGGAACTGTTATTACCACAAACATTGCCTGCAACAAGCACCAAAGCATCCAGACTTCACTACCCTGGACACCTATGTAGCATGTCTTTACAAGTTCAATTCTGTCCTGCTCTGCAACTGCGGCCCACGTTTCTACCTATCTAATTCGATAATGTGAGCCACTTTTATTTTGTTGCCTGTGCCTATTTTTTGTCAAAGTCCGACCATGCTCGTTTCCAGTGTCCATCGTTCCTTGTGACTGTGACTTCCCTGGTACTTGTTCTAGTTGCGTTTGTAATTTTTTGTCTTGTAACTGTGGGCAGCTGACTCCCTTATCATATTGGCCCTCAATGTTGCTTTGTTTGCGGCCTTTGGTGTTTGGGGTGAGGCTAGTGAGTCTTTGTTGCTGTCACGGTATGTGGGAAGGTAGTCTCAGAGATGAGACTTTTGATTAGCCAATGCGTAGATAAGAATGTTCATTCTGCAGTGCCTAGGTATCTGTAGTTCTAGAACAAGTGGTCGTGGGGGAGGTCTGAGAGTCCCCCTTCTAGCAGTGTACAATCAGTTATCGTCCTAGGAGTCTTTTCAGATAAAATGAAAAATCTATTCTGGAACATGGCCACTGGACACAAGACATAAATATGTGTTTCATTTTTCGTGGATGGGTTAATTGTTAGGGGTCTTTCAGTCCATAATTTTGTTCATAAATGTCGCATAAAGTGTCTCTTTCTCTTGCATTGTGTCTATCTACAGGGCTGGTCAAGTCTATGGTGGTGTCTGCTGTTATGTCCCAGGCTCCTCCGCTGAGAATTTTTGTGACACTATTTCTGTAAGAAGGCGTGATATAGTAAACAAGAAGGCTGTTTTCTTTCTGTTTTGAGCGTAGCTCGACCCCACTATCAGTACTTTATTAAACTATGGATTTTGATACAGGGAAATCTTTCCTCTAGCTACGTCCATGTTTTTCAGATAACATTGTGCGGATTTGTTAAACATTTCTTCTATCCCACATCGTTTCAACCATGCCAAATATGTGGTGTGATACGGGGGTCCTCTATTAGCTTTGGTCTGCTACTGCTTAACACCATCTCCACCCAATCCCTCTTCAATTTATTGGACTCTGAGAGGGAGTGCACTGTCCAGCTGTTTGACTTCCAAGTATGACAGTGCATTTTTATGTTTAATATAACGAGTCATCACACTGATGTTGAAGGAAATTAATGAAAAATGGTTTCCTGCATGATATGCTGTATGAAGCGTGTGGCTTTGGCACTGGGAATAGAGGTGTCTTCTGTATATGTTGTTGTGCAAAGGAGTGGGTGTGGATGAGGTTATGGGGGGTGTGCAACTTCAATGAAAAGCTATAAATTGTGCCTACCTATGACTGTATGTACCTGTGTAGATCATTGTTGCCTTCTGTACACTCCTATTTGCTGGAGTGGAAAGGTGCGAGTGGAACCAACTATATACTCAATAGGGTTTTTTTGAGTAGTCAGAAAATAATTAAATTTAACGTTTTAATCAACTAAGTCTGATCAGAATTGACAACCTGATAGGCACTCCCTCATCTGTTTCAAAACAGTGTAGTGTAATATATAAGAATGGCAAAGTAGTTTAAAGTACACAGGAGTAGGAGAAAGGTATCAATCATTCTATGTGAATCAAGGGTCCTTAGTTTACAAACCAGCTAAAAGGAGGAGGACAGAGAGAGAAAGAAAAGAAAAGCATAGGGTGAGTGAAAGTCCCTTTTGACCCTGCAGAGTTCTTCTTTCAATGTTCTGTTCCGGTCTGCTGTATGCATGGGATTCCGCTACGATAAGGTTCAGCAGAATAGCATTGTACAAAGAGCATATCTACAATATAGTTCTGTTGGACTTTTTGCCTTACGCAGGGTCATCCCCAGTCTTTTAGCCTCCTTCCTCCTGGTTTTTCTGACATCTCGCTGTTGGCTCTAGGACTCTGAGCACTTTATCACTGCTGACCAGTGCTAAAGTGCAGGTGCTCTCCCATCTAAAGTTGGTATGATTGGCTTATATCTAATTGGCATATTTAATTTACCTAGAAGTCCCTTGTACAGTGTCCCTTGTCTCTATAACCAGGGCCTGTAAATTAAATACTACTAGTGGGCCTGCAGCACTGCTTGCGCCACCCACTGAAGTAGACTTTCAAACCTGTCTCAGGCCTGCTAGCGCAGGGCCTGTGTGCGCAGTTTTCTGCCACAGGGACCTGGCATCTAAATTTACTTGCTAGGCCCAGAACTGCCCTTTTACTACATGTAAGTCACCCCTAAGGTACGCCCTAGCTAGCCCTATGGGCAGGGTGTCATGTATGTAGAAAGGCAGGACATGTGCCAAGTTGCGTGGCTTGTCCTGGTGGTGACAAACAGCCTAACTTGTTGTCTCACTGCTGTGAGTGCTGCCTCCTCATCAGATTGCATTAGAAATGCCCTGCTGTATGTGTAAGTGGTATTGTCTGATTTATGAGAGCTAGCGTAGGCATGTTTGGTATGGTTGTGATGGTGATAATAAATGCTGCTTACTGGTGTAGGTGTATTTTTTATTACTATCACAGAAATGCCACCTCTAGAAAGTGCGCATTCATCTGTGCTTATGACTCTGGTGTTTTGCAACTTGACTCCAATTCATGTCTGGGCAGAGTGACAGTTGGGGATTTGTGCATACTTTTCAGACAGCCTGTACACAGGGAGGGTGGAGGTGTCACAGAGGTGCATCTGCATACTGAATAGTCTTCCTGGGCTGAGAGAAGGGACATTTGTAAATGCCCCAGGGGCACGGAGAGAATCCTTCTTCAAGTAAACACGGAGCAAACGAGCTCCTATGGGTGCCCCCGGGGTGAGGCCCGTTCGTTAGAGCTCCCCCGGGGCACCGGAAGGCCCTGCCTTAGGCCGGAGAGTCGTCGGAGAGACAAGAAGAGAGGAGGACGCCTCTCCCTCGCCTGGTGAAGCCTCGGAAGGCTTCGGTTGTCCTGCGGGCGGGCAGCAGCCTCATCAGAGGCTCGCCGCGCCCCGGATCTTTCAGGGCCCCTGCGAGGGCCAGACTTTACAGTCGAGGTCTCCCCCCTACAGCGGAGGACCAGGACAGGCCCGGGGGAGACCCTCGGGGATCACGGGCCCCTGGAGGGGCCCGCAACAAAGTTAGAGGGGGTGCGTGACGCCATGGCGGTAGGCCATATCAGTGACAGGGAATTCCTTCCCTTTCACTGATAGGGGTCTCCCCCCTACTTCTTCAGGTACCCCCCACCCACCTACCTCTCCAAAGCCCTCTCCAACCCAATACATTCACGCCTCCTTCACACACACACACATGCATACCCATTCCCACATGCTTGCACGCATGCATACGTCCATTCACACACACATCCGCGCACACTTTCAAACATACACGCAGACATGCATTCACATCACACAACATAAACGCACTCACACCTCCATACATGCACACAAGTATCCAACAAGCAACACACACTCGCATCCACGCACGCACAAACATTCACACACCCCCACACACACATCATCCCCTGTCGAATACCCGACTTACCTGTGTTCATGGAGTCCTCTGGCAGAAGACGGGATGGGGCGCTGCTGCCACCAGCAGCGCCTGCCAGCAGAACATCACCAGGCTGTATTATTGGTCATAGTATGGCTGGCGGCGGTCTACAGGCGTGGCGCTGCTGGTGGCAGCAGTGCCACCTTACCACCATCCACTAGCATGGCCAAAGCTGGATTTCTTCCCTTCTTGTGGTCATAATACGGCGGACAGAAAGTAGCCGCAGCGAAGGTCCTTTGGCGGCCGTCGCCATGGCGGTAGGCGTTTTTTACCGCTAATGTAAAAATGAGGGCCTTTGTGTTTTATTACTCAGAAGATTAATTTAAAGAGTTCTCACTTTTGCCAAAAGAAACACAATGGTACTTTGACTTTTCAAAAAAATAACTTCTACTAAATCCTATCTCATAACTAAATAAACATCTGTCTGAATAACTGGATGTTAAAAATTCATGGTATCTAAATATGCTTTGTTCTTCCTTAGGAGCATATTACATATTCAAGGTGTTTTCAAGGGGCCATTAATAATTAGCATTGAATGATTGAGAGAGTTCACTGTTCCGATATAAAATGGGAATTCGACTGGCAATTCTGTAACATTATCAATAACTTACATGTTGGAAATGTTACCTGTGCCATCGCCCTTATTTAATTCCACACTCTGTCGTTTTCTGTATTAATATTCCCAATTCATGTCCCTGATTATGCGACACATTTTAAATAGTACTGTTAGCAACTTGATAACGTAGGAGGCATTCTAACATACAGGATTAATACAATAGTTTTACGTTCTTCAGTTGTGTCCGTTTTACTTTCTTGTTCACTGTTATTCAGTGTTTAACTCCAAAACGGTTCTTTTCGTTCATGTACACCGCCAACATTAGCTAATGCCTTCCCTCTGCCGTCTTACTACATAATGTTAGGTATATACCTGTTACACTATCATTTAACTCCCCTTGTGTCTGGTCGCAATGCACCAACTAAGGGCCAGATGTAGCAATGTCTGCATTTGCGATTCGGAAATTGCGAGTCGGTGAGACTCGCAATTTCCGAATCGCAAATGCGGATGCAGAACGGTGTCTCAGACACCGTCTGCGAATTGCTATGGGGTCGCAAAGACCCACCTCTTTAATATTAATGAGGTGGGTCGCATTTTGCGACCCCATAGCCAGTCCCTGCACTCACAGGGATGGTAGCCTGCTGGAGACAGCAGACCTCCATGTCTGTGACTGCTTTTTAAATATAGCAGTTTTTTTTTTGTATTGCAGCCCGTTTTCCTTAAAGGAAAACGAGTTGCAATACAAAAAAAAATTATGAAACCATTTGGTTTCGTTTTGTCAGAGTAGGCAGTGGTCCATTGGACCACTGCCTGCTCTGAAAAAACATTTTTGGCAACATTCACAAAGAGGAAGGGGTCCCATGGGGACCCCTTCCCTTTTGCGAATGGGTTACCACCAGTGTGACACTGGTGGTAACTGTGAATTGCTTTGCGACCGCATTCGCGGTCACAAAGCAATTTAGCATCACGATGAGAGTCGCAAATAGGAAGGGGACACCCCTTCCTATTTGCGAGTCGCATTCACAATTTGCGAGTCGGTATGAACATCGCGATGAGCATTTTGCATGGCGCAAACTGCGATTTTCGCAGTTTGCACCATGCAAAATGCTTCCTACATCTGGCCCTAAGTGTTAAGCACACAGACCAAGAAAACGAGATGCATGCACTCATTCAGAGAGACCAACAAAAAGACACGAGCCCATAAATACAGATAAACATGCATGCAGTAGTTGGTGCACACATGTATGCATGATACAAGCCCACACTCACAACCATGTCATTGATGCTGATGTACTAAAAAAGTAGAGGCACTTGTAGATATAGGCCAGCCAACACACAGGAACACTTGCAGAGAGACAGAGGCCCCTTAGTAAAGTGTGGCAGCGCAAAGCGACACAAAGTGGCACATTGGGGGTCATTACAACCCTGGCGGACGGTGGAAAAGGTGCGGTAATACCGCAAACAGGCCGGCGGACAAAAAAATTGAATCATGACCCTGGCGGAAACCGCCAACAAAGACAGCCACTTTAACACACCGTCCGCCACGGCGGTACAGACAAGCAGCGCGGCGGTTACCACCAACAGACAGGCGGGAGACAATGTACCGCCCACAGTATTAGAACAGGCCAATCCGCCACCTTTTCCGGGGGCGGATTCACCGTGGATAAAAACACGGCGGAAACAGCTTTTGCTATGGGAAAACGCTCACCTCAACACATCCCACGAGGAACGACGACTCCATGGACCCTGAACTCCAAATACTACCTGCCCTTGTCTTTCTGCTCGTTTACGACCAACAGCGACGTGGGGGCAGAAGATACCGGTGAGTACTGCATCTACGACACGGGGGAGGGGCGAGGCAAAAGTCAGGGGGACACCCACCAAACACCCCCACCCTCGCATATTACAACATACACACCAATGCAGTCAAAACTATCACATTAACAACCCACAATCCCCCCGTAAGAATGCAAAGACAATGCGAATTTCGGTCAAACATTGTAATGTGCCAATATACATGTCATACAAAAATATACAGATATATATCTCTAAATCACTCATAATTATATATACAATACAAGAAGTAGTGCAGATATGTACACAACAATGTCCGTGCACCAACAGTCCAAAAATGCATGGGCGAGGCCCACAATATATACCTGACCAAAATCCGAGAGAACACTGCCGGGGCATCAGATAGAAATACTACAGGCACCTCAGGGGGAAGAGAAGGGGGGGCACCTCAGCCGGGTGACTGCAAAGCCACATCCACGACGGGGCTCCATGCCCATTGATGTATCCTGGGGAGTGCAAAGCCACAGTCTCTCAAGTCTCTACAGTGGGTGGTTTGCCCACTGTGCCATCCTGGGGAGTGCAAAGCCACAGTCTCTCAAGTCTCTACAGTGGGTGGTTTGCCCACTGTGCCATCCTGGGGAGTGCAAAGCCACAGTCTCACAAGTCTCTGCAGTGGGTGGTTTGCCCACTGTGCCATCCTGGGTAGTGCAAAGCCACAGTCTCTCAATTAGATGCAGGTCTCCACTGGTTCTGGAGGGGGACTGGTGCCCAGACTGGATGAGTCTCCCCGTGAAAGTTCCTGTCCTGTCACTGTCCCAGCTGCACATGGGATAAGGATGCCTGATGTGGCGGTCCATTCATTCCTACACGGTGCATGCCCTGTTCAGCGGTGCTTTGCCATGACGGTCTTTGCCCTGTTCAGCGGTGCTTTGACATGGCGGTCTCTGCCCTGTTCAGCGGTGCTTTGACATGGCAGTTCAGGACTGTTCAGCGGAGCTTTGCCATGGCGGTCTTTGCCCTGTTCAGCGGTGCTTTGACATGGTGGTTCAGGACTGTTCAGCAGTGCTTTGCCATGGCGGTCTTTGCCCTGTTCAGCGGTGCTTTGACATGGCGGTTCAGGACTGTTCAGCGGTGCTTTGCCATGGCGGTCTTTGCCCTGTTCAGCCGTGCTTTGCCATGGCGGTCTTTGCCCTGTTCAGCGGTGCTTTGCCATGGTGGTCTCTGCCCTGTTCAGCGGTGCTTTGCCATGGCGGTTCAGGACTGTTCAGTGGTGCTTTGCCATGGCGGTCTCTGCCCTGTTCAGCGGTTCTTTGCCATGGCGGTTCAGGACTGTTCAGTGGTGCTTTGACATGGCGGTCTCTGCCCTGTTCAGCGGTTCTTTGCCATGGCGGTTCAGGACTGTTCAGCGGTGCTTTGCCATGGCGGTTCTGATACTGGACATTGGTGTGTGGCATGACGATCTCCACACTGGACATTGGTGTGTGGCATGACGATCTCCACACTGGACATTGGTGTGTGGCATGACGATCTCCATACTGGACATTGGTGTGTGGCATGACGTTCCATCATTGGCCAGCGAGGTGTGGCATCCTGTCCCCTCCTGGGCTGTGACTCCGGCGGTGGTCTCTAGACCAGTAACGATACTTGGGCCCTCCTGGGCTGTGACTCCGGCGGTGGTCTCTGGACCAGTAACGATACTTGGGCCTTCCTGGGCTGTGACTCCGGCGGTGGTCTCTGGACCAGTAACGATACTTGGGCCCTCCTGGGCTGGGACTCCGGCGGTGGTCTCCCGACCAGTGACGATACTTGGGCTCTCCTGGGCTGTGACTCTGGCGGTGGTCTCCTGACCAGTGACGATACTTGGGCCCTCCTGGGCTGTGACTCCGGCGGTGGTCTCCTGACCAGTGACGATACTTGAGCCCTCCTGGGCTGTGACTCCGGCGGTGGTGGTGGTCTCCTGACCAGTGACGATACTTGGGCCCTCCTGGGATGTGACTCCGGCGGTGGTCTCCTGACCAGTGACGATACTTGGGCCCTCCTGGGCTGTGACTCCGGTGGTGGCGGTGGTCTCCTGACCAGTGACGATACTTGGGCCCTCCTGGGCTGTGACTCCGGCGGTGGTCTCCTGACCAGTGACGATACTTGGGCCCTCCTGGGCTGTGACTCCAGAGGTGGCGGTGGTCTCCTGACCAGTGACGATACTTGGGCCCTCCTGGGCTGTGACTCCGGCAGTGGTCTCTGGACCAGTGACGACGGTGCTGGCGGTTGTGTCTGGACAGCCGGAAATGATGGCGCACTTCTCCGCCGTGACACTCACAACAGGCTGGGGAGACTTCCTCTGGACCTTCCCCACCTTCTTTGGAGTTACAGCTGACTCACCAATCGCCTTGGATCCCATTTCACTTGTTGTCCCACCAGGAGTCTTGACACGGTCCCGTCGTCCACTCCCCAATTTCAGAGCCTTTACAGGGGGTGGGCTACCAGTGCCTTGGCTCCGGGTCCTACTGCCTGCCCTGGTGGACGGTGCACTCCAAAAACCTGGAACACGCACCACTGGTACTGGAGGCTTTTTGGCTGAGGCGCTACGACGGGACTGATGAATTGGAGGGGGGGTGGGTGCAAAAAGGTCAATTTGACATAGGGACAGTTTCTGACGGACACTGGGATGGGTAGCTGGAGGGGCCCTGGGAGTGGAGGAAGAGGAGGTGGTTGTAGGAGGTGTCACTTTAGGGGTTTTGGGTGCAGGTACTGGAGGCTGTCGTGAGGTGGATGGATGTTGGGTGAGTGATTGCCGGCGTTTGTGTACTTTGGGAGGGGGCGTCACAGACACACTGGGAAAGGACACAGGGGACGTGTAAATGGCAGTGGAGGTGGTGAGTGCAGGTGAGCGGCTTGTGGTGCTGGGTGTCCTGGTGCGAGTCCTAGTGCCTGTAGATGTGGTGCATGCAGGTGTGTGTGTAGACGAGACTGGGAGGGAGGAGGGAGAAGAGGAGGAGGGGGACACAGTGGAGACAGTGGATGTTGCTGTGTCTGTATGTGGGTGAGGCTTGCGTGAGTGCCTGTGGTGTGTGTGGTGCCTATGTTTGCTTGAGCTGCTTGTGTGCATGCTGGTCTGTAGGTGTGCTTGGAATGGGCTGGGGTACAGGGGATTGGGTCTGGGTGGAGGAAGTTGGAGGGGGGAGGCTGGACACAGGGACAATGGCTGCCATCAGTGCTGAGGCCAGAGATTGCAGGGTTCGCTGAAGGGCAGCCTGACCAGAATGAATGCCCTCCAGGAATGCATTACCGTGTTGCAACTCCCTTTCTACACCATGGATGGCATTCACAATGGTAGACTGCCCAACAGTGAGTGACCTGAGGAGGTCAATGGCGTCCTCACTGAGGGCAGCAGGGGTGACTGGGGCAGGGCCTGAGGTGCCTGGGGCGAAGGTGATGCCCATCCTCCTGGGTGAGCGGGCACGGGGTGAACGCTGAGGGGCTGCTGGTAGGGCGGTGCTGGTAGGGGAGGTGGCAGCTGTACCTGTAGAAGTGGGGTGCACAGATGGTGCCGCCACCACAAGGGTGCTCCCATCGGCGGACGAGTCAGTGTCGCTGCTTGGTGATCCGGTGGCCGACGTGAAGCTCCCCTCGCCCTCCGTCCCACTGGTGCATTCAGAATCTGTGGTGTGGCCCTCCATGGCCATGTGGGATGCAGCTCCCTCGTGCTCCGGTGCCACTGTACCTCCGCCTGATGATGCTGATGTACAAAAGGACAGGGAGAGCAGGAAAAGGAGGGGGGGGAGACAGAACAAAGAGAGTTTTAGTGCATGGCATACTGCTACCGTTGGCGGACAAGACAGACGCAGCAGCCCCATGCATTACGCCGTGCTCCTGGCCTCTGCACATGCAATTTCTGGGATATGGCCTACATGGCAATGATGGAAATCTGCGCACATGGATGCCACAGGGGCAACTATACCTCAACTTGGCACTCTTCTGAGGTGGGGTAGAGTGCCACATGGCACACATTATGGAGGGGCCTTGCCTACCTAACTTGCCCTGGCCTAGGGACACACACAGCCCAACTCCCCCACCCAGACCCCTCCACTGCACGCAAAGTCCGCAGAATGAGGTTGTACTCACCCCCTTGTGCCTGCTGTGATGTCCTTAAGCGCCCATCCAACTCCGGGTAGGCCACCGCCAGGATCCGGAACATAAGGGGGGTCATGGTGCGACGGGCACCCCTCCCACGTTGGGAGGCCATCCCCAGCTGAGCCTCCGCCGTCTTCTTGCTGCAGCGGCGAATGTCCTCCCATCTCTTACAGCAGTGGGTGCCCCGTCTCTGGTGGGCCCCCAGGGTCCGGACCTCCTTGGCGATGGCACGCCAAATGCCCCTCTTCTGGTGGGCGCTGACCTACATGACATGCACAAGGAAAGAGGAACAGTCATTACCAACTGCACCGTCGTTGTGAGTGGCCCCCTCCCTACTCTGTCCATGTGGGCCTTTTATTCCCATGCTTTACTGTAGTATCAACTCTTCCCCCTTCCCTCTTCCACCCAGCCCTGTCCACCCCGGCCTAGCCCATACAACATGCTCCCTGTGTACTAACCTGTTGGTCTGGAGGACCGTAGAGTAGCATGTACTGGGGGAGGACCCCATCCACAAGTTTCTCCAACTCCTGTGCAGTGAAGGCAGGGGCCCTTTCCCCAGACTCAGCAGCCATCGTTGCTTCCAGACCGAGGTCACAGCAGCACTAGCAGTGTAGGTCCTCTCCTGTTGAAGGTCAGGTATCTAGTGATTGAACAAATAGGAAATGGCGGTGACGTCCGCGGCGGTGACGTGCGCGGCGGTGCGCATCATCACCACCGGCGCACCTGTTCATTGGCTCCTGGGAGCCATAGGGTCCAATGTTAACCAATGCAGCATTGCGCCGCAGTCTACGACCGCCTACCGCGACGGTGTGCAGCGTCTGCGCTGTTACCCCACAATCCCATTGTCCCAGTTTAGAGGTCAGGCAGCCGCCATTTCAGGGGCCCACATGGCTTCATTTACTACTGCGTCACACATACCGAGGCCTACACTCAACACTCATCCAGGAAGGGTTTATTGTCTGGTGTAGTCTTGTGTGTAACTATGGGTACATACATGGAGGAATGGTGACTGTTTATTCGCTGTTGTCCTTCTTAGGCACCGTCAGCTGGGACATATGAGAAGATGGCGGAATCCTCCTGTGTACCGACCGCTGGTGGACCTGTTGACAATGGAAGAGAGACATTTAATCGTCACCTACAGGTTTGACCGTGCCACTATCCATGAACTATGTACCCACCTTGGAGCCAGACCTGATGTCACCAATCCGCCATCCGACTGGAATCCTCCCTGACGTGCAGGTGCTGTCAGTGCTCCATTTCCTTGCAAGTGGGTCTTTTCAGACAACTGTGGCCATGGCATCAGGGATGTCCCAGCCTATGTTTTCCAATGTCTTGTCCAGAGTGTTGGCTGCCCTGCTGAAACACGTAAGGAGATACATAATTTTCCCTGAGGTGGAGGATTTGCCTACAGTGAAAGGTGACTTCTATGCTCTTGGACATATCCCCAACGTCATAGGTGCCATTGATGGGACCCATGTAGCTCTGGTCCCCCCCGCAGGAGTGAACAGGTGTACAGAAACCGGAAGAGTTATCATTCGATGAATGTCCAGATGGCCTGTTTGGCAGACCAGTACATCTCGCAGGTAAATGCTATGTTCCCTGGCTCTGTGCATGACGCCTACATCCTGCGCAATAGCAGCATCCCTGATATGATGGGTCAACTCCAGAGTTACCGTGTAAGGCTATTGGGGGACTCTGGTTACCCCAACCTTTCCTGGCTACTGACCCCAGTGAGGAATCCTAGGACCAGGGCAGAGGAACGCTACAATGAGGCCCATGGGCGGACTAGGAGGGTGATCGAACGCACCTTCGGCCTCCTGAAGGCCAGGTTCAGGTGCCTCCATATGACAGGTGGGTCCCTATTCTACTCACCGAAGAAGGTGTGCGACATCATCATCGCCTGCTCCATGCTCCATAATTTGGCATTGCAACGCCAGGTGCCTTTTCTACAAGAGTATGATCCAGATGACGGTGTTGTAGCAGCTGTGGAGCCTGTGGACAGTGATGAGGATGAAGCTGAGGAAGAAGAAAACGAAAACAGGGAGTCAGTCATACAACAATATTTCCAGTGAAACACAGGTGAGTACATTTTCAGGTTTAACATTATATTAACTTTCACACGTCTACCTCTATCCTGTACTGACATTTCACTCACTATTTGGTAACTGAGTTGTCCCCTTCCATTTCAGTTTCACAAATGTGGTAACCTACGTGTCAACTGCTTGCGTCCTTGAAGGGCTTGTGATGTGTGACATTGGTATGTTAGCCTTCCAATGGGTAACCCATTATGACACTGTCATTGATAATACAAAATTACAAATCATAGACTGACTCCATTTTATTTAGTGTTTCAAGGGTGTTTATTTAAGTGCTAAAAAATTAAGGAGGGTTGTGAAATGGGGATGGGTGATGGAGGAGGAATGTCCATGGCAGAGTCCAGTCTATTAGTCTCACAGGTACATTGCACATCTGGCCATTGGAAGTGGAGCTGGGGTAGTTCCGATTTGGACAGGCTAACAAAGTGGGACAGTGGGGGGACAATCAGGGTGGTCTTATTTCCTGGCGGGGGTCTTGGCATCTTGCTCTGTCCTGTTCCTGGATTTCAGGGCCCGCTTGCGTGGTGGTTGTCCGTCTACAGGGGATGGGGTACTGGTGTGGTGGTCCTGTGGCAGGGCATCCTGTCCACTAGCACCGGCGGAGGTGGTGGGCAGTTCGTCGTCGTGACTAGTGTCAGGGGCCCCATGGGGTGCAACGGTGTCCATCAAGGTCTTTAGAATGTTCGTCAGCACCCCTACGATGGTGCCCAGGGCGGAGCCGATGGTCCTGAGCTCCTCCCTGAACCCCAAATACTGCTCTTTCTGCAGACTCAGGGTCTCCTGCAACTTGCCCAGGACCGTCGCCATCGTCTCCTGGGAGTGGTGGTATGCTCCCATGATGGAGGATAGGGCCTCGTGGAGAGTTGGTTCCCTTGGCCTGTCCTCCCTCTGTCGCACAGCAGCCCTCCCAGTTCCCCTGTGTTCCTGTGCCTCCGTCCCCTGGACCGTTGTTGGGGTGTTGGGTTAGCCTGGGTGCCCTGTAGTGGTGGACACACCGCTGATTGACCTGTCCTGGGTAGGGAGGTTTGGGCCCGCTGGGTGGGTGCTGTGCTGGTGTTACCAGAGGGGGGAAGCTCGTTGTTGGGCTGTGGCTGGGCAAGGGGAACCAACTGTCCTGAGGCCCACGATGGTCCGGGCTGGTCATCAAGATCCAGTAGGGCAGAGCTGCTGTCGTCACTGTGGGCCTCTTCTGGGGGTGGAGTGGTGTTGTCTGGACCCTCTGGTGTGGTGACGTTCCTTCGGGTTCCTGCGGGGGTATAAGTATATGATTATTGCATGTGTGTGTGTAATGGTGTGCAATGGTTGGGTGTGCGTGAACCCCAGTGCAGGCATTCCTGTGTGTGGGGTTGTGTGCTGATGGTTGGGGGGTGTTCTGGGTATGTGCAGTGGGCATGCTTTAGTGATGGGTGTCCATGCTTAGTTGTGTCATGCAGGTCTTGGGGTTGGGATGTGTAGTTGGTGTTATGGGTACATTAGTGAGGAGTTTGGGTGATAGGGGAGGGTGTGAGGGTGGGGGTGTGTGATAGCATAAAGGTAGGGTGGGAGATATGATAGTGAAGATTTGACTTGCCAGTGTCCGTTCCTCCTACGACTCCTCCGAGGCCCTCAGGATGCAAGATGGACAAGACTTGCTCCTCCCATGTTGTTAGTGGAGGGGGAGGAGGTGGGGGTCCGCCGCCAGTCCGCTGTACCGCGATGTGGTGCCTGGAGACCATGGAACGCACCTTCCCCTGTAGGTCGTTCCACCTCTTCCTGATGTCCTCCCTATTTCTTGGGTGCTGTCCCACTGCGTTGACCCTGTCCACTATTCTTTGCCATAGCTCCATCTTCCTGGCTATGGATGTGTGCTGTACCTGTGAGCCAAATAGCTGTGGCTCTACCCGTAGGATTTCCTCCACCATGACCCTGAGCTCCTCCTCGGAGAAGCGGGGGTGTCTTTGGCGTGACATGGGGTGTTGTGTGTGATGTCTGGGGTGGTGTATGTGTTGATGAGTGTGGTGAGTGTAGTTGTAGGTGGTGTTTTATGCGTGGATGTTGTGTGGGTGATGGTGTTGTGTGCCTCTGTGTGATGGGGTTGTCTATTCTGTGCTCTCTCTCTCGCCTTCTCTCTGAATTTTTGGTTGTAGGGGTTTGTGGGTGATGTGGGTGTGTGTTTTATATTGTATTGGATGTGTGGGAGTGGTGTGTGTATGTGTATCAGGTGTGTGTATTTGTAATTGTCCAATGTGGCAGTGTTTTGTAGATGTGTGTGTATTTTGAGCGCAGCGGTGTGTACCGCCAATGGAATACCGCGGTTGAAAGACCGCTGTGTGGATTTGTGGGTCGTAATGGCATGGGTGTGTTTCTGTTGGCGGGGAAGGTGGAGGTTTTGTTTCCGCATGTTTATCGCTGACCTTTGGTGTGGCGGGATTATGTGGGTGTCTGAATTTCGGCGGATTCCAAGATGTGTGTCATAATAGCTGTGGCGGTCTACCGCCGCGGCGGCGGTGTATTGGCGGTCTTCTGCACGGCGGTAAGCGCCTTATACTGCCAATGTTGTAATGACCCCCATTGTATTTACCATCCAGTGTTCTAGGAAATTTGCTCTGGAAGGTGCCTTTTTGTGAGTGCAAAAATCACTGGCCTCTGCTTTAAGTTACCTTTCTTTCAAGGGGGCATTTAGTGGGTGTTTCTTGGGTGATCAGTGCAAATACCCATAGATTTTGCTGTAAAGCTGTTAGAAATAGGGTATTTGGTTGGCAGTTAGGTTACCCACTGTCCAAGCAAGGACCCTCACTCTTGTCAGAGCAAAGGAGAAACACACCCTGGTAACCCTTCCCCCCCCCCAAAGTATTTGTACCAACTCACACAGTAATAGAGTGGAAACACTACAAAATGACTCAACACCAGGTTAGAAAAATAGCCAATATTTATTTGAGCAAAACAAGGCCAAAACGACAAAATCCCTACATACACAAGTCAAGTTATGAATTTTTAAAAGATTAAAGGATGGTGCTTAGAAACAGAAATTCTTTGAATTGGTGATATCACGGCGTTAGGTCGGAGTTGTTCCAAACAATCTGACACTAATGGCACCAGTCACTGAATCACACCGACCCCGAGGTACAGTACCTTGTAAAAATGAGGAAACAAGCCATTGCACGGAGTTGGGGAAAACGGCGTTGATGGATTCGATGTGGCGTTGGTTCCGGTGCTGTGGAGAGGAGGTGTCACAAAGAGGCGTTGGGTCATTGCCACAGAGTGGTGGAGGTAACGCTGCGTCGGTGTGAAGTGTTGGGTCCGCGCACTTCCGGCAGAGTCGATATCCAGGGGTCACGGCGTGGTGTGGGGAAGTCAGGTCTCACGGACATTGGTGACACTGCACTTTGGGATTCACAGAGTCACAGACTGCGGCAGGGCTGCTGCAGCTTTGGGCCTGCTGGGTTGTCGCACTCCAGTGAGGACCGCAGCTTCAGGTGCAGGCGGCGTCAGTGAATCCGGCAGTGGCATCAGTCTGGAGTTGTCCAAAGTCAGTGCACTTGCTTTTTCTTGGTATTTCACCAGCTCCTCCTTTTAAGGGCCCTGGGACTGGATAGGGTACCACTTGGCAGGGCAAGAGTCTCAGCAGAGAGTCCAGTGTAGGAAAGTACCATCTTGCCTGGCATGTTACCCCCATTTTCACTGTATGTATGGTTGTTTTTGCCTTTGTGTCACTGCGATCCTGCCAGACAGGACCCCAGTGCTCACAATGTATGCCCTGTATGTGTTCCCTGTGTGGTGCCTAACTGTATCACTGAGGCTCTGCTAACCAGAACCTCAGTGTTTATGCTCTCTCTCTGCTTTAAAATTGTCACTGCAGGCTAGTGACTAACTTTACCAATTCTCATTGGCACACTGGAACACCCTTATAATTCCCTTGTATATGGTACCTAGGTACCCAGGGTATTGGGGTTCCAGGAGATCCCTGTGGGCTGCAGCATTTCTTTTGCCACCCATAGGGAGCCCAGATAATTGTAACACAGGACTGCCACTGCAGCCTGAGTGAAATAACGTCCACGTTATTTCACAACCAGTTTCACTGCACATAAATAACTTATAAGTCACCTATATGCCTAAACCCTCACTGGGTGAAGGTTGGGTGCCAAGTTACTTAGTGTGTGGGCACCCTGGCACTAGCCAAGGTGCCCCCACATTGTTCAGGGCAAATTCCCCGGACTTTGTGAGTGCGGGGACACCATTACATGTGTGCACTACATATAGGTCAATACCTATATGTAGCATCACCATGGTAACTCCGAACATGGCCATGTAACATGTCTAGGATCATGGAATTGTCACCCCAATACCATTCTGGTAATGGGGGGACAATTCCATGCATCCATGGGTCTCTAGCACAGAACCCAGGTACTGTCAAAATGCCTTTCCGAGGTCTCCACTGCAGCTGCTGCTGCTGCCAACCCCTCAGACAGGTTTCTGCCCCCCTGGGGCCTGGCAGCCTGGTCCCAGGAAGGCAGAACAAAGGATTTCCTCTGAGAGAGGGTGTTACACCCTTTGGAAATAGGTGTGAAGGGCTAGGGAGGAGTAGCAGCCTCCCCCAGCCTCTGGAAATGCTTTGATGGACACAGATGGTGCCCATCTCTGCATAAGCCAGTCTACACCGGTTCAGGGATCCCCCAGCCCTGCTCTGGTGCGAACCTGGAAAAAGGAAAGGGGAGTGACCACTCCCCTGACCAGCACCTCCCAGAGGAGGTGTCCAGAGCTCCTCCAGTGTGTCCCAGACCTCTGCCATCTTGGATTCAGAGGTGTTGGGGCACAATGGACAGCTCTGAGTGGCCAATGCCAGCAGGTGATGTCAGAGACCCCTCCTGATAGGTGCTTACCTCTCTTAGTAGCCAAGCCTCCTTTCTTAGTAGCTAAACCTCCTTTTTGGGCTATTTAGGGTCTCCCCTCTGGGCTATTCCTCAGATGACGAATGCAAGAGCTCACCAGAGTTCCTCTGCAATTCCCTCTTTGCCTTCTGCCAAGAATCGACCGCTGACTGCTCCAGGAGGCCTGCAAAACCGCAACAAAGTAGCAAGATGACTACCAGCAACATTGTAGCACCTCGTCGACTGTTTCCTGATGGTGCATGCTCTGAGGGCTGTCTGCCTTCACCCTGCACTGGAAGCCAAGAAGAAATCTCCTGTGGGTCGACGGAATCTTCCCCCTGCCAACACAGGCACCAAACTTCTGCATCACCGGTTCTCTGGGTCCCCTCTCATCCTGACGAGCGTGGTCCCTGGAGTGTCTCCCACAGTCCAGTGGTCCTTCTGTCCAAATTTGGTGGAGGTAAGTCCTTGCCTCCCCACGCCAGACAGCAAACCTGTGTACTGCGTGATCTGCAGCTGCTCCGGCTTCTGTGCACTTTTCCAAGGATTCCTTTGTGCACAGCCTAGCCTGGGTCCCCAGCACTCTGTCCGGCATTGCCCAACTCGCTGAGTCTCTGATGTCGTGGGACCCTCCTTTGTGACTCTGAGTCGACCGCTGTCCTCAGATCTTCTAAGTGCCTGTTCTGGTACTTCTGCGGGTGCTGCCTGCTTCTGTGGGGGCTCCCTGAGTTGCTGAGCGCCTCCCCTGTCTCCTCCTCCAAGGGGAGACATCCTGGTCCTTCCTGGGCTCCAGCAGCACCCAAAATCCCCAACCGCAACTCTTGCAGCTAACAAGGCTTGTTTGTAGTATTTCTGTGTGGAAACACTTTTGCAACCTCCAGCACGCCGTGGGACATCTTCTCACCAAAGGGGAAGTTCCTGGCACCTTCCGTTGTTGCAGAGTCTTTGGCTTCTTTCACCCAGAGGCGGCCCTTTTGCACCTTCATCTGGGGTTTAGTGGGCTCCTGCCCCCCCTGGACACTTGCGTGACTCTTGGACTTGGTCCCCTTCCTTTACAGGTCCTCGGGTCCAGGAACCCATCTTCAGTGTTTTGCTGGTGGTTGTGGTTCTTGCAGAATCCCCTATCTCGACTATACTGTCTTTCTGTGATAGTAGGGTAACTTTACTCCTACTTTTCAGGGTCTTGGGGTGGGGTATCTTGGACACCCTTGCTGTTTTCTCACAGTCCCAGTGACCCTCTACAACCTCCCATAGGTCTGGGGTCCATTCGTGATTCGCATTCCACTTTTGGAGTATATGGTTTGTGTTGCCCCTAGACCTATGTCTACCTATTGCATCCTATTCTGATTCTACATTGTTTGCACTACTTTTCTCACTGTTACTTACCTGTTTTGGGTTTGTGTACATATATTTTGTGTATATTACTTACCTCCTAAGTGGGTGTATCCTCTTAGATACTTTTGGCATACTGTCACTAAAATAAGGTACCTTTATTTTTAGTAACTGAGTATTGTGTTTTCTTATGATATTGTGCTATATGACATAAGTGGTATAGTTGGAGCTTTGCATGTCTCCTAGTTCAGCCTAAGCTGCTTTGCCATAGCTACCTCTATCAGCCTAAGCTGCTAGAAACACCTCTATTCTACTAATAAGGGATAACCGGGCCTGGCACAAGTTGTAAGTACCACAAGGTACCCACTATAAGCCAGGCCAGCCTCCTATATCCAGGTGCTGGCATAGGAAGTCTTTGATGGCCCTGAGACTTTAGAACAGGCGAACAGGGGGCAAGCTCAGTCCAAGCACCTTGGAAATTCTTCTCAAACAGGAATATACCACAAAGTCCAGACTTTCCCCTCCTCCTCAGGCAGAAGCAGCAACTGCAGGATGCCCAACAAAGCATTGTCACAGGTAGGGGCAGCACTTCTCAGCTCTTCAGCTCTTCTCCTTGTCATAGGTTCCTCTTGGTTCCAGAAGTGAATCTTGAAGAAATCTGAAGTCTGGGGTTGGGTCCAATACATATACCCCTTACTGCCTTTGAAGTAGGCAAACTTCAAAGGAAAGTCTCTGTTGTTAACAAGATCCTGCCTTGCCCATGCCTGGTCCCAGACACACACCAGGGGGTTGGAGACTGTTAACGCTGAATTTTACTAATGAATACACATGTATCCTGAGTGTTGAGTTGCATAGAAAATGAATTAACCTAGAGAAAAATAATGCACACATTTGAAGTTGTGCCCACCTGAGTGGCAGTCAGTATTCACGAAGTGTGCTTATTAATGGCTTATTAATGTAAAATGTTGAGCTTACGTTTTATTAATGTAGTAATATGTCATATTAAGAGTTATGTACTATGTATTAGCTTTATTAATAGTAGGCCTTAACTTAGTGAGGTCTTGGGCCTAGGTGCACGGCCTCATGTCAAGCTATATTTCTTAGGAGACTTATAAGATGGCTGCTTAAAGAATTAAATTGTGAGTTTCCACTGTGCTGGCCAAGTGCTCATAGCTGAAGTTTGTTCTCATGAGAACTGCTTGCTAGAAGATGATGTACTAGCTAGAGATACAATGTATAGTGTAGTATGTGTAAGGGTGACTTTCCCAGGAGAAGACAATGGATGCACTGACTAGCGTATAAGCTGCAACGATATTGATACCTGACGAACGCAATAACGAGAACGGGAGAAGAGGAGCAATCATGTGAACCATGTACTAGTGAAACTTGTAGATTTGGGGTTTAGTTTTAATTGTGCTAAATATAAACATGCAATTCCTTGACCAATAAAGACGTGGGAAGTAGTTTTAGAAAATCTAACTTAGCCAGACTACACCGAGAGGAGAGAGGCTACTCTCCCCATTCTTCTTGAGAGTTTAGACCATTATTCCATTTTCCACTTTGCCATTATTTTCTTGACCGTCTCGAGAAGAGACGTGCTTAAATTCATTGCTTAAAGAGACTTTGCTTTTTCCTGAACTTTAATGCTGAAGCCGGATGCCTTGCTGACCAAACTGATGTCCTATTGACAAAGACTGTCACAGCTTGCTGAACCTTATTGAGGACAGGTATAAGACAATGTTATTGATTGTTTTGTCTATTTGCTTTTGTTTCTGGGTAGCAACCACTATTTATTTTGATAGAGCCATAGTTAGATGTTTTTCCAAATTTGTGTTGACTAAATTGTTTTGCATGGAGTCCGAACATGCTTTTCTAATCTGACGTTAGTTAGGGTATTCACTGATGATGTTTGCTACATGTAATAACAGTTGATGTCCTTTTTTTGCTGAATCTAAATGTATGTTATTTCATTTGTGCAGTTATTCTTGCTATTAATTTGTACTGAACCTTAGAATGTGTAGTGGCTCAAGCTTTGATTAGATTGTGATTCTTTTGGTACTTTGTTCAGCCAGTATTGTATCTGTATGTTTATCATTTGATTTTGAGACTAAGTTATGTGACATTAGCATTGTTAATATAGGGAAATAAACATTCTAACTTTTACATAAAAGGTCTGCTTATTCATAGACGCAAGTTCATGGTGTGTGGAAATTACTGACTCTTACTGATTATTGATGTCATTGATTGTTATGGTTATTAATTTGTATTGGTACAGGGTTCATGGTGGGAAATACTCGAAGCAAAGTCAAAAGGTCCACCGGCCTATTCACATCTCCCTTGTATGTATGTTTAGTTAATAAGATCTGACGTGCTAATAAGACTCCATTGTGAGATTGCAGGCACAGCCCATTCCGGTGTAAGTGACCATTCCCCCTCCACTCTAGTCCAGATGGTTCATCAGGATATGCAGGCTACACCCCAGCTCTCTTTGTGTCACTGTCTAGAGGAGATTCACAAACAACCCAACTGTCAGTCTGACCCAGAAAGGGAATCCACAAAAGAGGCAGAATCACAAAATGGCTTAACCCCTTGAGGGCCACGGATGTAGTGGTTACGTCCGTGGCTGTGCCTCTCTGGCGCCACGGACATAACCATTACGTCCAATTACCGGCCGTCGGGGAAAGTGCTAGCGCTCCTCCCAAGGGTCGCCCCCCACACCCCCAGGTCAGGGTTGGAAGGGGAATCGCTTCCCCATCCACCCCCGCCCTCCCCCCAACACCCCATGATGTCAGTGCACATTCGCACGCTGACATCATGAAAGGGTGCAAAGACGCGCTGGAAGCCATTTGCTTCCAGCGCATCTACGAGGAAGGAGTTAAGTTTTACCTCTGGATGGGGGGGATCCCTCTAAAAGAGGCATTGAGGGAAGGAAAGGGTTTTCCTTTCCCTCGATGTCTCTTTGAGCATTCCTGCTGCCCGATCATGATGCGATCGGGCAGCAGGAATGCCCACTAGACACCAGAGAATTAGTGTGTGTGTGTGTGTGCGCATATGTGTTTTTATTGTGTGGGTGAGCGATCCCTTGGGCAAGGGTCACTCTCCTTTGGGGGTGTTAGAAATAAGTCTAACGGGGGCAATGTATTTTTCACCATTTCTGACCCCCTTGGGGGCAGATCGGCCTTATTTTTAGGCTGATCTGCCCCTGTGGGGGGCAGAAAGCCACTAGAAACCAGGGATTATTTTTATGTCAATTATTTTTTTGTGTTGGGGCGGCCCCTTGGGCAAGGGTCGCCCCTAAGGGGTAAAAAGCACTATTGGGCAGTCCTGCCCCCATTGGGGCAGATCGGCCTATTTTTTTTAGGCCTTTCTGCCCCCAACGGGGGCAGAAACCACTTACCCCAAGGGATCATGTGTGTGTGTGTGTGTGTGCTTTGTGTGGGGTGGTGGCCCCTTGGGCAAGAGTCGCCCCCCCCAAAGAGGGCAATATAATCTATGCCATTTCTGCCCCCCCTTGGGGACAGATTGGCCAATTTTTTTTAGGCCCTTCTGCCCCCGGGGGAGTCAGAATCTATAAAGACGCCAGGGATTGTTTTTGTTTTTTTCTGTGTTTGGGGGGTGCCCCCTTGGGAAAGGCTCGCCCCCAAGGGGCAGGAACCACTGTTGGGCAGATCTGTCCCCCCCTTGGGGGTAGATCAGCCCTTTTGTTTTGAGTCATCTGCCCCTAAAGGGGGCAGAATCCACTTAGCGCCAGGGATCATGTGTGTGTGTGTGGGGGGGGGATGGCCTCTTGGGCAAGGGTCGCCCCCCAAATGGGGCAATATAATCTATGCCATTTCTGCCCCCGGGGTGGGCAGAAACCATGAAGTCGCCAGGGATTTTTTCTTTTTTCCTTCTTTCTTTTGTTTTGTTTTTTGTTGGGGGGTGCCCCCTTGAGCAAGGGTCACCCCCAAGGGCCAAAAAGCACTATTGGGCAGTTCTGCCCCTCTTGAGGGCAGATTGGCCTTTCTTTTGTTAGGCCCATCTGCCCCCAAGGGGGGCAGAATCCACTTAGTACCAGGGATCATGGGTGTACTTTGTGTGCGGGGGTGGCCCCTTGGGCAAGGGTTACCCCCCTGAAGGGCGCAATATATTCTATGGCATTTATGCCCCCCTTGGGGGCAGATTGGCCTATTTTTTTAGGCCCATCTGCCCCCACGCAGGGAACAGTAGAAACAAGGGAAAATTTAAAAATGGTTGGTGGCGGGGTGTTTGTCAACTGGAAAAGTATTTACATTTATCATAATAACAGTTTCTTTATCCTTTTTGTTCTAGTTCAAAGCTTTTGCATCCTTTGCTGTGGCTTGTTGCAGTTTTGGCAGTGGTTGTCCTGGGGTTTGCGTAGATGCATGTTTTAGGTAAGTAAATTCATTTACTCCAAAGGAGTATTGTTGCCATGCATGAATGACATGTTTGTAGGTGGTGTACTGAAAGCAGGTGTGTGAAATTGTCCTTAGATTTGTGCACAATGATTATTGTGTTGTCTTATGTCTAATTTGCTTTTTTCTCTTTTTAGTGGGATATCATTGGTGATTGCTGTGGCTGTGTAGAGTAGTTGCTGGTGAGTCAAGCTTTTTCAGGCAAGTGAGTGGGAGAGATAAAGCTACACTTTGTTTGTTACTTATCTTACGCAGTGCTGGTTGTTGGTGGTGCATTTGTCCAGTTAATTCTTGTAGGAAGGATCATGGGTAGCCGTCGGATGACGCTCAGCAGGTTGTTGGTGTGCTTTTTGAGTTGTCTTCTGACCATGATTATGAGACTGACTCTGCATCTGAGGCAGAGGAGAAAGAGCAAGATTCTGGAAGTGAATTTTCTGTCAGAGAGGAATCATCTGATGATGAAGCCACTCTCAGTGCTGATTAAGGGCCTGTTTTAGAGGAGGACACTGATATGCCAATGGTGCAGCAGCCAGCGGCTGAAAGGCTTCCCATTGGAAGACCTGACACGTGGGTTGAACCAAACATGGAGCAGCCACACTTGCTTGCATTTACTGGTTTTCCGGGGTGTCGAGTTAATACAGAAAACTTTTTGCCTGTCAACTTTTTTGAGTTGTTTATGGACAATATATTTTTGGAAGAGATTGTTGAGCAGACTAATTTGTATGCAGATCAGTATTTGAGGGACAACGCTGCCAGACTTAGGCCACACTCTAGAGCTAGCTGGTGGATTTCCACAAATCTGGAGGAGTTGAAAAAGTTTTTGGGTTTAACTTTTTTGATGGAGCTAATAAGGAAGCCATCACTGTCTTCATATTGGTCTACTAGTCCCTTGATGGCAATTGCTATATTTCCTGCAATCATGAGTCATAACCGGTTTGAGCTTCGTCTTTGGATGTTGCATTATATAGATAATCCTTTAGCCTTGCCACGAGATCACCCTGATTCTGACCGTCTTTTTAAGATTAGACCTGTCCTTGATCATTTGGTAGATTGGTTTTCAGAGGTCTATGTTCCAGGCAAAGAAATATCTGTAGATGAGTCTTTGGTCCTGTTCAAGGGTCGTTTGGTTTTTAGGCAGTACATTCCTAGCAACAGGGCACGGTATGGAATTAAGATATATATGCTGTCTGAAAGTAGTACAGGATAGGTTTATATGTTCCTGGTCTACACTGGTAGGGATTCCAATATTGACCCCCCCCTGGTTGTCCACCCACTTTTGGAGTTAGTGAGATAAATTGTGTGGGAACTTGGTAGATGACTGTTTAACAAAGGTCACCATTTATATAAAGATAACTCCTACACTGGATTTCAGTTGTTCAAGGAGTTGTTCAGAGTGGACACTCTTGCTTGTGGCACAATCCGCTCTAATCAGAAAGGCTATCCAAGAGAGCTTGTCTGTAAAAAACTTGAGAAGGGACAGTGCAGTGCCTTGCGGAATGATGAGCTCCTGGTTCTAAAATTTGTAGACAGGAGGGATGTGTACATGCTAACTGCCATCCATGATGAGAGTACTTCACCTGTGGCTGTTTGGGGTAAAGTTGCTGAAGTGTGCAAACCTGTGTGCATTTTAGACTATAATAAGCACATGGGTGGTGTTGATAGAGTAGATCAGAGGTTAGAACCTTATACTTCTGCTCGTAAGTCTTATGTTTGGTATAATAAATTAGCAGTTCACCTGTTCCACTTGGCAATTTGTAATGCTTTTGTTGTGTTCGAGGATAGTTCTCCAGAGTCAAAGATGACATTTGTGAAATTTCAGGAGTCTATCATAGCGAGCATTGTTGTGCTGGAACAGGCAAGAGTTCCTAGAGAACCAGTGGTGGAAGATGTGGCTAGATTGAAAGATCATCAGTTTGCTGAGCACATTCCTCCCACTGACAAAAAAAACTTTTCCTGCTATGAGATGTAGAGTCTGTGCTCTAAGAGGTATCAGGAAGGAGACTAGGATGTACTGCCCTGATTGTCCATCAAAGCCTGGGCTGTGTGTGGGTGGCTGTTTCAGGAGCTACCACACACAGAAGAATTATTGGGAAATACCGTGAGCGTAAACTGCTGTTTTATATTTTCATATGTTCAGTTTCACGGTTGGCATTACTGTCATGTATTCAGTTAGAGCTTTTGTGTTTGTAGTTTTGTACTTATTTATAATTAGTGGTTTCTTTGTTGTTTAAAAACAAAAAAAGTGATGGCAGTGTGCGTGGGGTGGCGCTTGGCTGGCGGTGTGCGTGGGGTGGCGCTTGGCTGGCGGTGTGCGTGAGGTGGCGCTTGGCTGGCTGTGTGAGTGGGGCGGCGCTTGGCTAGCAGTGTGAGTGGGGTGGCGCTTGGCTGGCAGTGTGCGTGGGGTGGTGCTTGGCTGGCGTTGTAAATATTGACTTGCTGTTGGCTACTGCAACACACTGCCAGGCAAACGCTATTCCACACACTCCCATCAGCTGGTGTGATTGGCCCTTGAGTGGTGCAGTCTGTCATTGCGAGTGTTGTATTGTCCTGGGCCCGTGGCTGGCGGCATGAATGGTCTTGTGCATGTCATGTATAAAAGGTGTGTGAATGGACTGTAAAGCGGTTGGTGCCTTGTCGCGGCTTTACAGCTCACAAGCTGTGCGTAATTGGTTCGTTTTTTGGCCTTTCAGTTATTAACAGTGCATTTCATTTTTGTGAACTCTCTTGTTAATAAAATTTGATCTACTGAACCATCACTCTCCCTCATGCCAAATCCAACCAGTATGTCTGGTAAAAATAACAAAACCTGCTCCGCTATAATCAGCACACCCGTGACACTCTAGATGTCTCGGGTGGGACCCCGATGATGAAGCATGCCACCAACTCGGTTGGTGGGTGAGGGTTCTTTTTAACATAACCTAAGTGTTTCTTTTCACAATTTTACTGTTTGGAACATCACATAAGTATGTGGATACATCAAAATTATGTTTTGCAAAACTACCTGTGTTTGGGGGGGACCTATGTTTTTGGTCCCGGGTGGAGCCTTCATCTAGGGAAACCTACCAAACCCAGACATGTTTTAAAACTAGAAACCCCAAGGAGTCCAGGGAGGTGTGGCTTGCCTGGATCTCTCAAATTGTCTTACCTAGACTCCTCTGCAAACCTCAAAAGTTGCTTTAAAAAGCATATTTTCCTCACTTTTCTTTGTAGGATCGTCTCTCCGGCACACATTTTCTACCACCCAGCATTCCCCTCAGTCTCCCAAGTAAAATTATACTTCACTTGTGTGGGTTCCTAAAGAAGAGTCAGCCTAAAAGATGTATAAAAGGAAAATATGTGCTTATCATCTCACTGTGATAACCCCTCAATCTCTACAGGTTATTGGCATTTTTATGTTGCAGGTACCTGGGCCACCCGCACAAGTGAGGTATCATTTTTATCGGGAGACTTGGGGGAATGCTGGGTGGAAGGAAGTTTGTGGCTCCTCTCAGATTCCAGAACTTTCTGCCACCGAAATATGAGGTGAAAGTGTCTTTTTAGTCAAATTTTGAGGTTTGCAAAGGATTCTGGGTAACAGAACTGGGTAAGGGCCCCACAAGTCACCCCATCTTGGATTCCCCTAGGTGTCTAGTTCTCAAAAATGCATAGGTTTGCTAGGTTTCCCTAGGTGCCGGCTGAGCTAGAGGCCGAAATCCACATGTAGGCACCTTAAAAAAAAAGCTCTATTTTCTTTGGGAAAATGTGATTTGTCCACGTTGCGTTATGGGGAATTTCCTGTTGCAGGCACTAGGCCTACCCACACAAGTGAGGTATAATTTTTATCGGGAGACTTGGGGGAAGCTGGGAGGAAGGAAATTTGTGGCTCCTCTCAGATTCCAGAACTTTCTGTCACCGAAATGTGTTTTTTTTTAGCCAAATTTTGAGGTTTGCAAATGATTCTGGGTAACAGAACCTGGTGAGAGCCCCACAAGTCACCCCTTCTTGGATTCCCCTAGGTGTCTAGTTTTAAAAAAAATCACAGGTTTGGTATGTTTCCCTAAGTGCCGGCTGAACTAGAGGCCAAAATCTACAGCTAGGCACTTTTCCAAAAACACGTCAGATTTCAATGCGAAAAATGTGATGTGTCCATGTTGCGTTTCCTGTCGTAAGCATTAGGCCTACCCACGCAAGTGAGGTAAAAATTTTATCGGGAGACTTGGGGGAACACAGAATAGCAAAACCAGTGTTATTGCCCCTTGTCTTTCTCTTCATTTGTTCCTTCCAAATGTAAGACAGTGTGTAAACAAGACGTCTAATTGAGAAATGCTCTGTAATTCACATGCTAGTATGGGCACCCCGGAATTCAGAGATGTGCAAATAACCACGCTTCTTAACACCTTATCTTGTGCCCATTTTGGAAATAAAAAGGTTTTCTCAATACCTATTTTTCACTCTTTATATTTCAGCAAATTAATTTCTGTATACCCGGTATAGAATGAAAACCCATTGCGAGGTGCAGCTCATTTATTGGCTCTGAGTACCTAGGGTTCTTGATGAACCTACAAGCCCTGTATATCTCTGCAACCAGAAGAGTCCAGCAGACGTAACAGTGTATTGCTTTAAAACATCTGACATCGCAGGAAAAAGTTACAGAGTAAAACATTGAGAAAAATTGCTGTTTTTTACCTCAATTTCAATTTGTTTTAATTTCAGCTGTTATTTTCTGTAGGAAACCCTTGTGGGATCTACACAAATTACCCCTTGCTGAATTCAGAATTTTGTATACGTTTCAGAAATGTTTAGCTTTCTGGGATCCAGCATTGGTTTCACACCCATTTCTGTCCCTAACTGTAAGGAGGCTGAATGCACAAAAAATAGTAAAAATGGGGTATGTCCCAGTAAAATGCCAAAATTGTGTTGAAAAATTGGATTTTCTGATTCACGTCGCCTGTTCCTGAAAGCTGGAAAGATGGTGATTTTAGCACCGCAAACCCTTTGTTGATGCCATTTTCAGGGGAAAAACCACAAGCCTTCTTATGCAGCCCTTTTTTCCAATTTGTTTAACAAAAAAAATGTTCACTGTATTTTGGCTAATTTTTTGGTCACCTTCAAGGGAACCCACAAAGTCTTGGTACTTCTAGAATCCCTAGGATGTTGGAAAAAGAGGATGCAAATTTGGCATGGGTAGCTTATGTGGACAAAAAGTTATGAGGCCCTAAGCTTGAACTGCCCCAAACAGGCAAAAAGAGGCTTGGAACCTGAGGGGGAAAAGCCTGGCAGCGAAGGGGTTAAGTAAGAAAATGCCTACTTTCTCAAAGTGGTATTTTCAACGGAACAATCGAAAAAAAAAAAACTTCACTAAAATATGTATTTTTAAAATGTGAGTACAGAGACCCCAAACTCCACATTTCTATCTGCTCTGAAAGGGAAACTGCACTTTAAGAATATTTAAAGGCAGCCCCAAGGTTAACTTATGAAAGAGATAGGCCTTGCAAAAGTGAAAAACAAATTTGGCAGTATTTCACTGTCAGAACATGTAAAACACATCAGTACATGTCCCACCTTTAACAACTGCACCCTGCCCCTGGGACTACTTATGGCCTACCTTAGGGGTGCCGTACATGTACAAAGAGAGAAGGTTTGGGCCGGCAAGTGGGTACACTTGCCAAGTCAAATTGGCAGTTTAAAAGTGCGCACACAGACACAGCGGTGGTAAAGTGCCCAGAGTAACAAAAACAACAAAACAGAATCCAGCACATAGCAACAACCTGGGAAACAGCGGCAAAAAGATATGGGAGACCATGCCAAGGATGCCAAGTCTAACAAAAGCCCTATCTACTTGGATAGCCAGAATGGCCTTTGCATCAAAAACTGCTGCCTCCACGAAGCACGCATTAAAAAAGGAGAAACATTTGCATTTCACCGAAATTCAACACATTGTAAGGGTGATGACACACACATTCAGTGCATGGTATCTTTCTATGTTTGACCACATATAGGAATTTGTACTGAAAGAGTATGTTGACCTCTGTGAGGATGAGTCATGGAAGGCAACCTTTTAGAGTACCAGTGAAGGGGATGGGAATGGCAGAAGGCCATACTTTTAGCTCTACCTTGAGTTTCCCCTTGCACATTGCAGCACAATAAACGAGGTTGCTATGTGACAAATTAATAGATCTGCCCCCAAGATTCATACAGAACCATATGCAGCCATAGAGACAAGGTGATGAGCATTAGCAGAGTATGGTATTGTGCATCAGGCAAGCATGGGCAAGAGTCAGCAATCACCTGCAAGGCACATGGTCACAGCATCAAAGAAAATGGAAATGGCCCCAGGGTAACATAAGCGTATGTGTCTCACAAGATGACTGAGCGTTTTGCCTCTAAGAATGGCTGTGTTATATGCAATACATCAATACAGAGCTTTGTGCATTGAGAGAGAACAGAACAATTTGCATTGGAGGGTACTTGGGTCTGTACCATGGGAGCAAAGAGTGATGGGCAGTATAGCGCATAAAGTGATGTGTAACAGGGTAGGTATGATTATCTACAGGATGGGACACAGATTAGTATGCAGTAGGCGAGTACAATGTTATGTCAAAGGCATCTCAAGTTGCCCCTTGTTAAGTGCCAGCGGCTCATTAAGTCCTGTTTTATTTTTTCCATTGTGTTACAGGTAGTAATTTTGCATTATGGGTGCAGGGATTAAGTGACTGAAAGAAAATAATAAAAGAAAAGCTTGAAGCAACTCTAGAAAACAACAAAACATTCTCAACCATTTAAAAACTTGTACTGGTTTAATTGCATGAAAAATAAACTATCTGAGCCTAGGTAAAATAATTTAAAACATTTATGGGGCATGTGACTTTTGGCCGTATCAGACATCTAAACAATGCTTGAAGAAACTGATTCCGGGAGTCCTAGGCCAAACAGGGATTACTGAGTAAGACTTCGGGTGGCTTAACTTTGGTGCCTTGAGGTATCCGTAAAGTCCAGTAAAACTGAATTGTACTTAGGAAATAACTGAAACTGTGATACACTTTCTATTTTTACGCCTATACTAATAATTCACTGGGAAGCATTAGAAAGATTAAACATCTTTTATCGTTTGTAGATGAGCAGTGTTTGCAAATCCATTTACAACTTTTTTCGCATAACACTAAACACATTTCAAAAACAAGCATGGCAATAAGTATAAAGTGAGATTCGAAACTCAATTGTTTTATTCTTCAGAAAGGAGTAAAGAATGTATCTAGAACTTAAAGTCTGCAGTAACAATTTATCTGTATTATAAATATGTGCATAAATAAACGTAAACGCTCGGATAGAGGTACCGTTCCTTTCAGTCAAGGCTTGCTGAAAAATGTTTCAAAATTATATTAAAGAAAGGTAGTTGAATGAATAGATGAAGATCATGTATGAAGCGCACAGCAACTTCAAAGTTAGTGTTAATTCTACTTCACTCTGGTGCATTTTAATTTCCATGTTGTCATTTATTTTTCTAAATATATCACATCATTTTAAACGTATTGTATTGTCCTACATTGTTTCTTGATAATGCACAACAACCTACAGCACGCACAATTTTACTTTACCAGTGATATTTTCTTACACAAAAAATAAAAGCAATCCGGGCAAGACAGGGGGCTTCCAAAAGAACAATTTTAATTTCTATCAATTTGTAAACATTGTGTGGTTGCCGATGGTGCTACCTATTGAAACGCAATGGATGGACAAAGTATAGCCATCAAGGTTAAGCCTTGACTAAGCCTTGTTTTAGACACTGAACATGTACCAGCTAAACTAATAAAGATTAAAGCACAGGATAAACGAGGCATCACAAAAAAGACTAAATGCCCAACTGTCAGCACAGTATACCCACAAACGCTGTTTAGTCTATGTTCTATCTTTTTTTTAAGAGTGAATTTGTTACTAGGTGGTTATTTGTGAGACGAATTATAGTTCCATTGAAAGCATGTTGACTAAGAATGAAGAAATGAAAATACAATTACTGAAATCACCAATCACTAAAATTGTGAAAGTTAAGACACTTCCCTAAACAGAGAAAAATACAATGTTGCATAACGATGTCAATGGAAAAGAGAATGTGAAATAAAAGCATACAATATACAAACTGTAGATATTTATGTCATACTGTGTATCTGTGTAAGTATATACCAGAGCTGAGTTGCATGCATTACACATGTGATGTTGTGCACAGCAAATGAGTGTAAAATTATGGTAGAACAGTGTGGTAATGGTGCATAACTGCTTGGGGTTGGGTGCAAAATTCCTGTCAGTGGTGTAATGCATGCAATCTGGCCTCAGATATGTAAAGCATTCCATTTCCCAGTATCAGAAGGTGATGCTTACCTTAAGAGAAAGAGAACACTTTAATACTATAACAGGAATTCTAACTGATAGGTGCTGTTTGGCATTTCATATCTTCAGGTATATTTCTCATCTCGTTTTTTTGCTAGTAGGTGTGTCTTTTATATTTTAAGATACAATTTTGAACAAAAAATGTTTACATTCTGAAAAGTTGTATTTGTTATGATTCCCCTTTAATGGAGCTCGCTGTGTGCATTGATGGTACTATGCATTAATAGAGAAAATAAAACAGCTACTTAAAGGCAGCTGTGTACATGTAAATACTGTTGTATTTTGGCCGTAGACATTTCCTACTTACACCAAATTAAATAGTTTAAAGATTCGCACAAAGTGCCAGAAAAATAAACTTCAAATTTGCACAATTCCAGAGTTTTTTGTATTTGGCTACTGGATACTTTTTGCTATTGGGCTGTCTCAAGCCTCCGTCTCCAGAACCAAACTCCCAATTTTTCACTCCTCCAATCTCAATTATTCTCTGTTCTTCTAACTTCCCTGTGCCTCTGTCCTGTCCTCCTCCTTTTACTGTCTCTGCCCCTGCCTGTTGCTTTCACTGATCTTTTGCCTTCCACTTCCCCTTCTTCTCTGCTGGTCCGCACTGTCCCTTGTGGTACCATGTAATGAAGGGTGATGCAAGGCATTTCACTGGATTGAGTTACAGCCACGAGTCTCTTCCGAACAAGGGAAAAAATAGGACTTGCATTTGCTTGAGTTAGAACTACTTGTCTTGTAAATGCATAGTTGGACTTTTCTTGCCACAAGAATTGGTCAACCCTTTCACACAATTTGGTCTTCTCTGCCACATAATTACTGTGGCCCTGCATATAACTAAAGCACATCTATTTACTTTCTTTCTCTGTCTGCAGTAAAAAATGAAAATATTGCCGTTATTTATTATATTTTTTATATTATTATTTTGTGGTCCCCAGCGAGTTATGGGCAAAAATGTTTGTAAAAGGAATGCCCTGCAAAGAATTATGGTGCGGGTTTCCGAGGGCAGTGTATATTGTGGTATCTTGACTGTAAATCTTAGCCCCTAGAGGGCACCACTATAAAAATAACATTTGTAAGAAACATTGTAATTTAACCATATAGTCAGCCCCTAGAGAGCATAACCACATGAAAAGAGAACAGCAGAACTTAATGCAATATATAAAAATATATTTAGCCCCTAGAGGACATAGGTCATTACACATTTTCAGGCTTAGCAGGCCTCCTAGCAGGCCTCCTAGAATAATGTTACAAAAAAGGCCCTCAAAACACAAACTGCTCCCAGCAAAAATGTTTTGTAAAAGGAATGCCCGACAAAGCATTATGAGGCAAGAGTCCGAGTGCAGCGAATATTGTAGTATCTTGATTGTAATACTCAGAACAGCCCCCGTACCATAATAAAATTAGCATTTGTAAGAAACATGGTCATGTAACCATATAGTCAGCTCCTAGAGGGTGTGACATGAAAACAGAATGGCAAAAAATAAATGCAGTGTAACCATAAATGTAGCCCCTAGAGGGTATAGTGCCTTATACGTGTTCAGGTCCGGAAGGCCTACTGCAATACTATAGCAAACAAGGCCCTTAAAACACAAACTACTCCCAGCTATAAAATATAAGTTCCAGCCATGAGAGAGCTTAAAAAGACATTGAATGGTGGGAGAGGTTACTATTTAGGGGCCAACCCAATCTAGTGTGGGGAACCAGAGATGACCTAGACAGAAAGAGCATGACACGCTGAACGGTAAGGTGGTGGTCCCATTGTCGTAGGACCAGCACAGGCTGAGTTAAAAAAGAAATGCCCGGCAAAGCATTATGGGGCGAGTTTTCCAAGTGTAGTAAATAGTGTAGTATCGGCTCTCCCACTGTGCCGGGAGAGCTGTTTTGAGGATTTCTGTGTTAAATGCTCCGCAATTTATATAGTTCAACTACTAAGCTTGTTGAGTGGTACTCCTGTAAAGCATTCCTCAGATCGTGGGTGCGCTATATGAAACTTCATGTAGCCATGTAAAGCGCTCTTCTGATCGAGTTTGCGCTATATGAAACTTTACGTCCTCATGTAAAGCGCTCCTCTGAACGCATTTGCACTATATGAATTTTTTTAAAATATATTAAATAAATTAAAAATAGCTCCCTTCCAACTTGCAGCCTTTGTGTGCAGGCATCACAAAGAAACAGCGGCATGCTCAAAACAAGAAAGAGGAAAAAACAACATACGGCCACGCAGCGTTGTAGCAGGGAGACAAAAGAAAAAAAGCAGCGGGCCACACTAAGGTATATGGCCGATTGTGCAATAATCTATGTAACAGGATCAGTCGCCAAAGTGGTAACAAAGCAGCCTCACAGCGACACAAAGATAAAGCATTTACCTACGAAATCAAGGACGTTTTGAAAGACAGGCCAAGGAACGAATGAAAGTACTGTGCCTGTTGCAAGCTCACAGATGTAGATTACAACATGTCGAGAGACAGCGCTTGCGCACTGCCTAAACTCGACTTAAAAACGACTTTCGGCTATTGATGTGGGTGCAATAAACACCTGTGTGCAGGCTCTCTCACAACGTGATATGACCATTAGGGGAGAAGAGATCTTTCACCCACAATGCAAGACTACAGGATGAGATTGTAGGTACAAGGAAAAAAGATTTAACGTGCAATATTGAGGCCCCAAAGACCTTTAACTATCAATTTATTTATCAAATTCCAACAAAGATTGTTTTACGGAGAAGAGTTGTTTATATAAAATCATGTGTATTTAAATTGCCAGAGTTGAAGAAGACACATCTGAGATCAGCCGTTGCTGGTGCTTTGGACTCCACCTGTTAATTTGCTTTTCTTTGAATTTTCCCTCGTGGCGTCATTATCAACTCATTTAAAGGCATTGCATTGTAAACCTTCAATGGAGCAAAAAAAACAATGGCTGCTCATCAGCATTTAAAAAATATAATCTCAAACCTCTTGGAAACAGGCTTGCGTCATAGCCAAAGATTAGCGAGTTTCGCACTGGCGATTTTAGCCTTACTGTTTGTTAAACAACTCACTGCATGTCTCATTCCAGAGCATCTCTGTCTCGACAGAATTGTGTGTGTAAGTGCAATTTCTAAATAATTTACACGCAATGCCTATACTTGCATTTGTTCATGTTAATATTCTTTCCCGTCTTTTTAAGTACGTTACGTAGTTCCGAATGGGTGAAACTGACAACGTCACAACTTTGTGTTGTCAGTTTTACACACCTGTTCTGCATGTGGAGTTTCTGCAAAGCCAATATTTTAGCTGTTTTTTTATTACATTATTAAAAAAAAATTGAAAGTTTGTGAAGTTGATGTAAACAAATCACAGGAGTTTAAAAGTGATGTTTACCAACTGTGTACATCACTAGTACTTGGTTCATGCTTGTGTTTGTCCATGTGGGAACCTTGCCATTTTGGCATGATGCGTGATATGTTTTCATGTGCTTGCAAAGTGTCCGGAATTTTGTGCAGCGAAGTAGCTGGAGTGACTCGGTTATGCAACAAGAAAGGAGCAACTTGCGTGGTAAGGGAAGGCAAACTATTCTTCATTTTAAATAATTAAAGGTAAATTACTTAGTATAATCTGTGGGATTGTTACCTAGCTATTTTGAAACTGAAAAACATATTCATGCAAAAAGGTTTTAAAGTGCTACAAAAATGCGGTGGTTTATTTGGAAAGAACACCACATTCATTCACAATGCCCCATTCAAAAAGCTTTTCAGCAACAATAAAATATTTTGTCCTGCACTGAAGCATCAGAATACCTTTTTATTACCACTATCATTTTTATCCCCCAGAATAAAATATATCGCATAGAGCCAATGCAAGGTTGCACTCTGCAGAAAAGAAGCCTCCATCCACGTGGAAGCTTGTAATGTAAGCTATATCTTGTTTATTTAGGGCATTCTCAGGTGGAATAGAACATTATGTTCTGTTTTGGATTTACCTTGCTTCATTTTATAGGACCTCGGAAAGCACCCATTTGCATCCAGAAACAGCCCTGCAGAGCAGTGCATATATTTATAATTGTGAGAAATACCTCCTTGATGTGGTTCCCCTTCCACTCCCACATTTGTTGCTGAATTTCATTGCTGAGTTTTAGACTATGAAATGGGAGTCTGCTAACCAGGCCCAGTGCATTTGCTCTGACCCCTAAAACATATTGACATTTGCTATACTCCCACTTGCAATATTTATTTCATCTATATGTCTCTAGTATATGCACAAAGTACTCCCAGGGCTAGTCAGTTAAATGTCACTAGCAGATTGCAACACACACTGTGCCGCCAACTACAGTGACAGTGCATACATGACTGCAGACCTACCACTGTAGCCTGCATGTACAGGTTTAGGTCTGCAAATTTGAACTGTCAAAATAACCCCGTTCCACAGGCCTAAGCCCTCCTTTTAAATTTTAATATGTCACCCCTAAGTAGGTCATAATGCCCTTAAGGCAGGGTGCATTTTATTTGAAAGTAGGGCATGTAAATTTTAATGTAACACATGTCCTTACAATGACAGGGCCCCAAAAGCTATTTTTAACTTAGTATGGTTAGCTTTTCAATAGGAAAGAGCTGGTATACAATATTAAAAATAATGTTATCTATGCCTAGGAAATACCTACAAAGTTAATTCTTTGACTTTTCCAACTATTTATTACAAGCCCAACTCATTGGTAAAGTCAGATTTGTAATATATATTCTGTTAAATATACTTGTTAGTAATGGGGTCTTTGGTTGGCAGTCAGGTTACCCCCTGGTCCAAGCAATCCCTCACTCTAGTCAGGATAATGGAGAATCACCCTCAGTTAACCCCCGCTCACCCTCTTGGTAGCTCAGCACGAACAGGCAGGCTTAACTTCAGAAGCAATGTGTAAAGTATTTGTACCAACACACAGTAATTCAGTGAAAACACTACAAAATGACACAACACAGGTTTAGAAAAGTAGGCAATATTTATCCAAACAAAACAAGACCAAAATGACAAAAATCGAACATACAAAAGTCAAGATATTAATTTTTTTTTAAAATAAGAGTCTTAATCCTTATAAAACAGTAAAAACACAGTTAGCACACAAAAGTACCTGGGTAGCATTGAAATAAAGCCGCACAGGCAAGTATATGTCAAAAAAGGCCAGCGATGCGTCGATTTCTCACTCGCAAGCGAGACCGTGCATCATTCCTCCTCTGGTCAGGTCGGCGTGTGCCGGTTCTTCTCTCCCTCAAGAGAACGATGCGTCGATCCCAGACGGGCACCTCAGGTCCAGACAGGCTTTGTGTTGATTTTCCGCACCCAGTGATGTTGCATTGAAATCCAGTCGCACGGTGTCAAGAAACCACACTGCGTGGGGGACTTGAGTCGTTAACAGCAGCCGCTGTGGGTGTTGCGCATCATTTCTCCAGCCGCTTTGCGTCGATCCCCAGGTGAAGCATCAATTTTTAGCCTCAAGGCCGATGGCTCGTCGCTTATCAGCCGCGGGAGGGTGGTGCATCGAAAGTTTCCCCACACTGCGGTCTTTGTGATTTCTGTCCTTTTCCACCAGCTTCACCTTTCATGGGCCTAGAGACAGGTTAGGGCATGACTTGGCAGGCAGGACTCTCAGCAGAAAGCCCAAGTGCTGGCAGAGAGAAGTATTTGTGGTCCCCGAGACTTCAACAACAGGAGGCAAGCTTAGTTCAAGCCCTTGGAGATTGTTCACCAGAGGGAAGTCACACAAAATTCAGTCTTTGTCCACTCTCAGGTAGAAGCAGCTACTGCAGGCCAACCCAGCAAACCACAATCACAGGCAAAGGGGCAGTACTCCTCCAGCTTCTCCAGCTCTTATCCCGGGCAGAGGTTCCTCTTGGTTCCAGAAGTAATCTGATTTTGAGGGGTTTTTGGTTTCTTATACCCCTTTCTGCCTTTGAAGTAGGCCTACTTCAAAGAGAAGTCTCTGTTGTTTTCAAGATCCTGCCTTGCCCATGCCAGGCCCCATACACACACCAGGGGGTTGGCGACTGCATTGTGTGAGGGCAGGCACAGCCCTTTCAGGTGTAAGTGATCACTCCTCCCCACCCCTCAGCCCAGATGGTCCATCAGGATGGGCAGGCTACACCCAAGCTCCCTTTGTGTCACTGTTTAGAGGAGAGGTGCAAACAGCCCAACTGTCAAACTGACCCAGACAGGGAACCCACAAACAGGCAGAGTCACAGAAATGGTATAGGCAAGAAAATGCTCACTTTCTAAAAGTGGCATTTTCAAACACACAATCTAAAAACAAACCACACTAAAAGATGTATTTTTAAATTGTGAGTTCAGAGACCCTAGACTCCAAAATTCTATCCGTTCCGCAAGAGAATCTGCGCATTTGATATTTAAAGGAAGCCTCCATGTTAACCTGTGAGATAGATAGGCCTTGAAACAGCAAAAACCAGACTTTGCAGTATTTCACCGTCAGGACATGTAAAACACATAAGTACATGTCCCACATTTAACATACACTGCACCCTGTCCATGGGGCTACCTAGGGCCTACCTTAGGGGAGCTTTATATGTATAAAAAGGGAAGGTTTAGGCCTGGCAAGTGGGTACATGGAATTGGCAGTTTAAAACTGCACACACAGACACTGCAGTGGCAGGTCTGAGCCAAGTTTACAGTGCTGCTAATGTGGGTGGCACAACCAGTGCTGCAGGCCTCTAGTAGCATTTGCTTTACAGGCCCTGGGCACTTCTAGTGCACTTTACTAGGGACCTCTTAGCAAATCAAATATGCCAATCATGGATAAGCCAATGTACACATATACTTTATACAGGGAACACTTACACTTTAGCACTGGTCAGCAGCGGTAAAGTGTCCAGAACAAACAAAACCGCAAAAACAGAGTCCAGCACACAGAAACAACCTGGAAAGTAAAGTCAACAAGGTAGGGGAGATCATGCCAATGATGCCAAGTCTAACAATACTTATAAAAAGTCACCTTTTACCTGCCTAAAACCTAAAGCTTCTAGAAACCTATCTGTGTGAGCTTTCAACTGTCACACAAGAGCTGAATAGCTTCCTTGATAAGGTGTGAACTTGCTGTCAGACTTGAGACCTGGGCCTTGGGGGTGGAGAGAAGCTCTGTTCCTCTGATAGGATGACCATATTGGCAATGTCCAGGGATTTAATTACCTTCCCAGAGGCCTACCCAGTCACAGGCAGATAGAGCTAACACCTGGACCAGCCTTGCCTCTGTCCCTCTAATTGGCAAGTACCCAATCCCAGTTGGAGAGGAGCTGCCCCAGAACAGGTTTTGAGTGACCACAGAGGAGGGGTTGCTCATTTTCCTTGACATATTTCTAATGTGGGCATAGGAGCCCTGCACAAGGGAAGACGGGTTCTGCCATGTTGGATTTAGATAAAGAGGGACACTGGGGGATTGTTTGAAGTAGGGAACATAAGAGTTGCTGCACAAGTGGGAAGGGTTACCCTGGGAACATTTTCCCTATTGTTTAAGGAGGGGCCAAAAGAGTGGAATAGTGTTACTCTGGAAAGATGTTCCTTATTGGTTAAGGAGAGGCCAGGAGTCAAGCCCACCTTCAGGCTAGTGCCAGGCATAAATATGGCACTTCTGGCTACCCTCTTCAGAACACCACTTAACCTTTGGAAGATAGAAGAAGGACTGCGCCTGATGTTGAGACCTGTAAGGAGACCTAAAAGGTTGGACCTACTCCCACTTGAATGCAGAAAAAACACGTGTACTCCAAGGGCCAATTGGATGACCTCCTATTAAGAAATATGAGCAAAGCAAGCCAATAAAAGGCCTTTTTCTGAAGGGCCCAGCTGATCAAATTATTCTCTATTTTTATAAACTGTAATGGGATTTTTGTTGGGGTGTGTTTTCAGTTTTTTAATTAAGCACGTCTGCTCTATGCCATGGATACCAGGGGTTGAGCTCAGGTTTAAATTACGGAAACCTTTAGTGGTCCTAACAAGAATAGTGACATTATTACTTGTGGTGAACTACCATCCACCCCAACTAATATTCCACTTTCTGACACTTATCTATTATGCATATTACCTCCTTGCGCAACACTTTAGAAGGGAAAGATAACAGACCTCAAAAAGAGATGCAACATGTTTGGGATTCTTATTAAGTCTAAATGCTTAGAGCAAAGAGAAATTGCAGTTCACAGCGAAGTTTTGACAGGGAACGAGATAGAATGATACAGAGGATCAAATCCAGGGGATACCCATGCAATATAGTTAGGCAGGCGTGCCGTAAGGCAGAGGAGGTGCACAGAGAGAAACATTTAGTCCCGAAAAAGAAGGAGACTGACACTGGCCCCCCGAGATTTGTGACAACTTTTAATGCTTACTCATTGGAGGTCAAGAAGATTATGACTAAATACTGGCATTTAATTAATTAAAGCTGATAAAGTGATTGGCCAGTTAGTCAGTCCCTTACCACTGATAACCTACAAAAAAAGCAGCTCCCTGCAAGATATTCTGGTACATAGTTTTGTGCCGAAAAAGAACACACAACTGGGGTTCTATGAATGTTCCAAATGCAAACCATGCAGATACAGTAGTAATCGGAAACAGTATACATTACCGACGGGCAAGAAAGAGAACATTAAGTAATGTATTACCTGTACCTCAGATTTTGCCATTTATGTCATTGAATGCCCATGTGGGTTGCAATATGTTGGCAGTACAATCTTCCCTCTGAAAAAATGTATCTTAGAACATTGGAGAGCGATAGTGAATAAGGATACCACGTATCCAGTAGCGCGCCATTGCACCCTAACACATGATGGGAAATTAGATGAGATGAGATTCTTTGGGATTGATAGGATAGTGTGTACCACCAGGGGGGGCGAAGGAGAAAAACAATTGAGGAAGGTGGAATCAGAATACATTATTCGATTAAACTGTTGTTTCCCATGGGGATTGAACAAGGATGAAGAACTTCATGTCCATATTGGATGAGTGCACAACATCCAGTAAAGGGAGAATTGGGTTAGTGTTACACAAATCAGTAGTTTTTTTCAGTTTTTTGTTTTAACTCAGTTAGTGAAGTCATGTGGTGACTCCTCCTAAGAGGGAGACAAGAAACGTTGTGAATAGTGACGTATTGTCCAATAGGTTAATTTTGAGGTTGGGAGGGGCAATGATGCCTAAGAAAAGATAAATTAGGTAATTAGTAGTGTATAATCTATATAGAGGAGCAATGTATATGGGACTTAAACAAGAAGGAGAATGGAAGAAGGAGAAAAAAGAGAAAGAAGAGGGGAAAGAAGAAAAAACACAACAAAAAAAAAGATTTCTTCTATGTCTATGGATTAGATGAGTGGTTATTTAAAGAGTAAGATGTATCACATGACTTGAATACTTGGAGGGCCAGGAGGAAGACCGTGATGGTTGAAACGCGGCGCCCTAAACCTGTGATTCTTTGAGGTTTTGAACTGATATTGATTTTCTGATTTAAATAAAGGACAGCAAACTGCATGGAGTGCCGTCGTTCGAATCTTATGTGAAGCATATTTTGAATGGGTCCTGTGCCCATTGTTTGAGCACCCACCTCGTCAGGCGAGCACAGGAAGATCAGGACACGTTTGGATGTTTAAGTCTAAATGGTATATACATTGTTACAAATGCAGAACATCCACAGTAATCTGGCAGATGTCTCTAATCTGCTTCTTTCCTATTTCCTGCCTCATTTAGATGTGGGAGAACCAATGAGTTGTCAGTGGCAGACCTCACCTGACTCGCAGTGAGAATCTCCTCGGAAGTGGCCAACTGCCACAGCGCTGTCGCATGCACACCTTCAGCTGGTCCATTCAGATAGGTTTCTAGAGGCTTATTGCAGGTAAAATGTGCCTTTTTAAAAGTAGCTTTTGCAGAATGTACGCTACATTGGTGGGCCTTCCAAAATGTTTTTTTTTTTTGCTGAACACAACTAACATGATGATTGTTAACTGGAACAAAAACAGATTGCAGAGGGCTTGGACATACTCCTGAGTGCCTCTGGTCCACTTTTGTTTTACAATTACAACCTGTCTCCAGCTTTGCTGCTGTGTTTCTGAAAATAAATGCTCGTTGTCCACTGTTACATGGCAGATACCACTCTTACATTCTCAGTGAAAGTGCTCCTCGTGTGCTGGCAGGAGAACTTTTGGCAAAATTCCCCATTGATCTTGCTCGCATCTCAATATATGGTGGACGGTTCACGACAATCTTTTGTAGATGGTGCCTCCACCTTCTGAGAGGACTTGTGGACCATTCACTATGCTCCTAATGACACTCTGAGTGCCCTCTTGAGACTAATATAGTTTTGAGAATCACATCTGTGAAATAAGCATGCATTTATATAAAACCAATCAAAACATTTCATGGAATTGGGTAAATGTTTCTTTTCTCCGTTTCTAAACTACAGATTTGTATTTCAGGATGTAGACAACTATGCCTTTGCTTGTTCATTAATGGCTAAATTCAGCAATGACTTCTGAAACCATTTAAACTTTGCCAGGTATCAGATGCAGCACTACACCCCAGATGCTGTGATTATAAAACCTGCGATCCATTAGAGCTAGAAAACGTTTTGTTAAAATCAGTTTATTGTGCAGCAGATATGAGATTATGCAAAAAGGGTGTCAAATACATGTTTATACTGAAAACACACTAACTTGTGTGCCTTATTGCCCCAATAAAAAAACACAAATGTCTGTATCTCTGAGTATCCTACTTTAATGATACCACATTTATCAACCACAATCTGATAACGAGGTAAAGGCTGGGTTTAATCTATGGTTTACTGAGCTACTTTACCAGCACTATGCATTCGGGAGTTCATTACTGTGTTTTGATTATATTGGGTTTAGTCATTCTGTGTTGATGCTTGCTCATGCTGTGTGCGTTTGTGTTAGGGTCTGTGCAGTAGTGTGGTCATGCTCAGTGCTCCAATATGGGGTAATCAAAGTGTTTTGTACAATGGGGAAGGTGAGCAAGCATTTAATCATTGTAATGGTGACCAAAGTCAAATTACTAGGCTCTCCGAATCATTAAAATGTTTTCATCTCTACAATTCAAGAGAGTCTGGTCACCAACAATGAGATTATCGGTGGGGGAAAGAGCTTTTCAAGATTTGATTTATTATTAAAAACTTAAATCTGCTCACAAACTCAATAAACTATTTCCAAATAATGTAGCAAGTTTTATTTTTTTTATTTTTTTTGTTTACATTTATCAAAAACCACAGAACAAACCAAAGTAAGGGAGACAAAAGCTCTTTATTTTCAGGTCTGTGTAATTTTGTTACCAGTTTTCATCGCTGCAGAAAAATTCCTGAGGAAAGTTGAATTAAAAATGCAACTTTTGGGCCCCTAAAACTTGTTATCCTCTTTGACCATTCAGTACTAAACTTTCCTGGATCAAACTCAAGTGAGGGTGTGCATTCCTGGAAAGGATTTTCAATCCAACTCTGCTATTTTGATATAAAGTGCAAATATCTGTAACTGCAGAGTTGCTATAGCCACTTCCTAATAAAGGTACGTAGGTAACGTTGTATGTAGCACTTCTTTGACATTCTCTGTGCTATGGAGGACAATTAAATTTATATTTCCCAATTTAACGGTATGGTAATATATTTATCAACTTTCAAAGAATGAAAGACTGAATTGGCCTTGCCAGGGTTCCAACTCATTACCTGCAATTCACATAGACGTCAGTAGTGAGTATTCCATTCACTGAGCGTCTTGGCCTACATTGTAGATACAGGAGTTTACTGTACTGGTTGGGTTTGTGGCTGCTAAGTTTCTTAAAGCAGGACGTTTGTTTATATTGAGGGCTGCTCCCGCAGGAGTTCCTCCAAATCTTGGTGGCTAAACTACGATGAGATTATTTTTTATGCTGTTTAATGATCATGGAGGAAGTGCCCGGTACGGTTTGGTCATACTTTGAATGGTCATGATTTCTTCACGCTGAGGTTTGTTTGTGCTGGCGTGTCCTCGTACTTTCTGCTTCATGATGGGTAAAATGTTTTGTTCTCATACTGCTTGTACTCGGGTCTGCATATGAGAGGTGTGGTCATCTGTGGTTTTGCCCATCTTGATGTTTTTTCTTGTGCATGTTTATGATGAGGTTTATGCCTCTTTGAATATATCATTTTGGGAGCTGTACCTGATTGGCTGTATTCATATTACTCGTTATTTGTTAATCCCAGCGCTTGTTGTAATGCTCTCTAAAGTTATGCGAGAATATACCTTTGCTTCGGTTTATTCATACCGAGAACTGATCATGCATGATTTCGTTATGTTGAAGTTCACCCGTAGTTGGTTAGCTCACGCTAGGGTTGCACAAGGTGGGCTTTTCTGACGTTATGTGTATTCGTGCTGGGGTTTTTGTGCGTGCGTTATGTGGTCACGCTGCTATTTTCCATACAGAAGTTTGATTGGGCATGGCTTTATTTATGGCAAGATCGGTTCATGGTGGATATTGTATAAGCTGAAATTTGCTCTTCGTCAGTTTTTTTCACGCTAGTGTTTTTCATTCTGCTGCCTGTTCATGTTTGTTGTGTTATGTAAGTTTCGTTCCTGTAGGGGCGAGTTCATGTCCTTAGGTTTTACTTATGTCTGTTCCCGCTGAGGTGTGCTCACGTTATGATCCGTTCATGACTCATGCTAGGTGTGCTTCTCAGACCCTGCTGTGCATAGGTGACGTTTTTCTTCACTGCACCCTAAAGCAGTAAATTACCTTGGGTTTCCATTTCAAGCAGTGCACCGTCAGAGCTGATCCTCTCAATTAATGAGGACTCCCTTTAAATAGTATTAAGAACTTTACGGTGTTTGATGGAAGAGGCAAATATTATTTATAGTACGGAGCAACAACGGACTTCACCAAAGATAAACAGCAACGTAAAAGTTGTGGAATCCGCAGCATGTGTGTGTGTGAATGTACGTATGCGTGTATATATCATATCAGAGGGTAGTCGAATAGCCAAAAAGTCAAAAATAGCATACAAAACACCCACTGCCTCTAGCATACACTCAAATGAAAATATATACTAGCGTGTGTACTCACTGCCAGTTAGGCTCCTGTTTGAGAAGAATTACTTTATATGTACGGTACCATACAACATCACATAAATCCTTAAAACTACATTCCGCAAGAACCCTTCCTTATATGCTGTATTTGACCTTCCATCGTGCATGTCCGTGGAAGCGTCTATTTGAAACCCACAAGGTCGTTCTCTCACATAAAAACAGACAGGTAATTCGAGAGGTCTTAAATACAAATATATAGAGTCGGTGACCTTGCCTTGCAGTGTACTCTATCTTGTCTTTCTTTTGCGAAAATGTATTCTGAAAATCCTTATTCGAAGGGGAAACCCATGCACGCCTGTGTGTGCGCGTGGGTGGGTGGTGTACAGACAACCAGACGGGAAGGTGTCCACGCCATAATCCAATAGGAGCTATTACATGAGTGTATTTTTGCGCTTGGCGCATCTCCCAGGACCCGGATTATTGCAGGTAAAGCACCAAGCTCCTACACACCGCGCCCCCAATTAGGAAAAACAACATGTTGCTTCTTTCTCTAACCAGTCGCCAAGAAGAAAAAGAGTTGAATAATGTGGAAGGATAAACTTACCAGGCGGCTGAGAAGGGGGGGCCTCCATCATGTTGTAGACGGGGATTTGACTGGACACGGACCGCGCGCTAATAGGATAATGTGGTTGTGATGTGAGCGAGTACAGCCTGCTCCTCGTCCTGACCTGCCGTATTTTACGAATGGTGCTGGCGGCTAATTCCATCCCAGCTTGCAGCCGCTTTAGGCAACCGCCACCTGCAGATAATTACCCGACCGTCTGCTGAGGTAATCAGCAGCGCTGCACTCGAAGAGTAAGAGGGGGATCCATAGCAGGACCACGCTACCAGTCCAACGTACGCTCTTCCCCGCTACCGGGGAGCAAGAAAGACAGAGAAATCCTTAAATTGCACAGCCAACGAAACTCCTGGGCAAATGTGGCAGGAGGGTAAACAAGGGCACGGCGAAAACATGGCAACAGTCACCACATGCTCCCAACCAAAACTCGATTGCTGTTTAATTTCCTAAATTATAGCGCGGAGGACAATTATTGTGTCTTGCAAACCCTCAAGGAGAGCTCGGTGACAGCTGATCAGAGGTGAGTTTGTGAAAGCTTTTCAGTCGGCTTCGTCTTCCTTCTCTCAGGTTACACCAGTTGTAGGCAAAAGCACTCCTGCATGAAATATTAAACAGATTATCTTGTAATCAACTGTACGATTAGCCCGGTATTGCCATTTAAAAATAAGCCCAGTCGAATGTTTCAGGGAGACAGACGGTGCCTACATTCGCTTCCCGAAGCCAACCTTGACGTTTGTAGTGGGCTTGGCACTTTCAAAGCAGCACAGTAACTTATTTTATTTAATTATCTTTAGGAGCTTGTGGTGTCTGCGGCTTCCGTTCAAATAGGGCGCCTTCTCTGAAAAAGTAAGGCCCATTGACACTGGTGTGTCGTTTGCAAGTGTGACAAGTTTTTGCAATCAGTGCCACCTGGGCAAACCGATAACTCCATCATTCTTGGGTGGGCACATCAATGGGGCCTTACATTCTGATGTTGTCCCCACACTGTTGATGCTCCCACCCTTTGAGATTAAGATGTCAGGAAGTGCACTGGCCTTTCAAAAAGGAGTTCATCCTTTGGCTGTCTACTGGGCTCAGAGCTGGGTCGCTTGTGGGAAAGATTCAGTGTGGTCGATTAAATCTGCTTTCTTGAATCAGTTGTAGGTCGTTTACGTCTTTTATATGAATTTCTTCATTTAGGGACTGGCCTTGAACATTGTTAGGAACCTGCTCCACTTCTTAGTGAGAAGCTTCGACATGTGCAGGTGACAACGATAATAAAACATTCCAAGTACTGTTTCCCTCGACGCAGGCCGCTCTTTCAATGAACACGCCACCAAAAAGCCCAAGACACCATGGTACCAGCTCTATCCTCTGAAAAAAATGAAAGCCTTCAGAAACTGACCCCATAGCAGCAGTGGAAGCCTAGGTCCACCTGGATGGGGGCAACACTGTGTTCAACAGCCTCCATGACACAACACTAATTCTCCTGGAAACCAGCCTATATGCTGTGGCTCATCTCATGAAGAGTATTAAGAAGTAGGAACACATCACCCCAACTGTAATGACCCCACTTCCAGTCAGCATCATCTTCTTCAACACCAGGTTTATTAGCTACAAGGCCATCAGAAATTAGACAACATTGACAAACTGGAGCTCAAGAAAACCAAAAAGGTAAATATCAGAAAACTCCCCCTGCACTCATTGATATCAGAACTGCTCTAGTTCTCTCCCCTACATCTTCTCTTCAATGAACACTACCATCTGCAACCTGCACTATACGCAGTCATTTCAAACTTACTGCATCTAGTTGATTTCATTGAACAGGTCATGATTGATGCCATATTTGACGTCATAAGCAGTGAATGACGGATGCGCAGGTTACAGTTAGCTCACTAAACTATGATTTGCAAATGTAAGTTTTTTTAGTTTAAACATTGCAAATGACAGATGTTCGAAATGGGGTCTTTGGTTGACAGTCAGGTTACCCCCTGTTCAAGCAAGGACCTTCACTCTAGTCAGGGTAAAAGAGAATCACCCTCAGCTAACCCCTGCTTACCCCCTTGGTAGCTTGGCAGAGCAGTAGGCTTAACTTCAGAGTGCTAGGTGTAGAGTATTTGTACCAACACACACAGTAACTTAATGAAAACACTACAAAATGACACAGCACAGGTTTAGAAAAATAGGAAATATTTATCTAAACAAAACAAGACCAAAACGACAAAAATCCACCATACACAAGTCAAGTTATCAATTAAAAATTAAAAAGAGTCTTTAAGTAGTTTTAAAAACACACTAGCGCTGCTAGAGTGAAAATATACCTGGTGTGCATCAAAAATAACCCCGCACGGGCAGGTGTGCGTCAAAAATAACTCTGCACGGCGGTACTTGAGTCAAATATCCAGCCGCACGATGATTCGAAAATCCCGCAGTGCAGGTTGTGATCTTCCAGCCTCCGTCAGCGATGCTGCGCGTCGTTTCTCCTGCTCCGTGCGTCGATTTTTCGGTCACGTTTCCTGCAAGCGTCGTTTCTCAGCTACGGAGCCGGCGGCATGTCGTTTTTTCAGCCGCAGATCGGATTCGCATCAATCTTTTCCCCGCACGGCACTCTCTGCATCGATTTTCTTGTCTTTAGGCTGCCAGCTTCTCCTTTCAGGGTCCCAGGAACTGGATGGGCACCACAGGGCAGAGTAGGAGTCTCTCCAGAGACTCCAGGTGCTGGCAGAGAGAAGTCTTTGCTGTCCCTGAGACTTCAAACAACAGGAGGCAAGCTCTAGATCAAGCCCTTGGAGATTTCTTCTCAAGATGGAAGGCACAAAAAGTCCAGTCTTTGCCCTCTTACTCTGGCAGAAGCAGCAACTGCAAGATAGCTCCATAAAGAACAGTCACAGGCAGGGCAGCTCTTCTTCCTCAGCTATTCAGCTCTTCTCCAGGCAGAGGTTCCTCTTGGTTCCAGAAGTGTTTCTAAAGTCTGTAGATTTGGGTGCCCTTCTTATACCCATTTTAGTCTTTGAAGTCACCTACTTGTGATATCCTGCCTTGCCCAGGCAAGGCCTCAGACACACACCAGGGGGTTGGAGTCTGCATTGTCAGAGGCAGACACAGTCCTTTCAGATGAGAGTGATCACTCCACCCCTCCCTCCTAGCAGAGATTGCTAATTAGGAAATGCAGGCTACACCCCAGCTCCCTTTGTGTCACTGTCTGGTGTGAGGTGAAAAACAACCCAACTGTCAAACTGACCCAGACAGGGAATCCACAAACAAGGCAGAGTCACAGAATGGTTTAAGCAAGAAAATGCTCACTTTCTAAAAGTGTCATTTTCAAACACACAATCTACAAACCAACTTTACTAAAATATGTATTTTTAAATTGTGAGTTCAGGGACCCCAAACTCCACATGTCCATCTACTCTCTAGGGGAAGCTATACGTTAATCATATTTAAAGGTAGCCCCCCATGTTATCCTATGAGAGAGACAGGGCTTGCAACAATGAAAAACGAAATTGGCAGTATTTCACTGTTAGGATATATAAACCACATTACTATATGTCCTGCCTTATCCATACACTGCACCCTGCCCTTGGGGCTACCTAGCGCCTACCTTAGGGGTGCCTTACATGTAAGAAAAGGGAAGGTTTAGGCTTGGCAAGTGGGCACACTTGCCAAGTCGAATTTACAGTGTAAAAATACACACACAGACACTGCAGTGGCAGGTCTGAGACATGATTACAGGGTAACTTGTGTGGGTGGCACAACCAGTGCTGCAGGCCCACTAGTAACATTTGATTTACAGGCCCTGGGCACCTCTAGTGCACTTTACTAGGGACTAAACAGTAAAACAAATATGCCAATCTTGGAGAACCAATTACATACACATCTTAAACAGGAGCACTTGCACTTTAGCACTGGTTAGCAGTGGTAAAGTGCCCAGAGTAATAAAAACAGCAAAATCAGAGTCCAGCACACATCAATAACCTGGGGAACAGAGGCAAAAAGTTAAGGGAGACCACGCCAAGGATGAAAAGTCTAGCAGATATTTTTACATAAGTATAAAATCCTGTTAACGTTTGCATTTTCTCAGTGAATTTCTAGTATGTTTTATAAGTGTGAGTTAAAGTGTTTATTGTTTCCTTGAATTTATTCAGTTTAACATTTGTGTTTTTTCAGTGAACTGCAAATGTTTTTTTTAACATAAAGTTAAATATTCTTTTTTAAGTTACTAATGGTATTAACGTTTTAATTTATATTTTACAATTAATATACAATAGTATTCAAATGTGATATATGTTTTGATGTCTCTCTCCCTCTCCCTCTTCTTCTCCCTCTGTGTCCCACAGTACTGCCACGAAACCTGGAACAGGAAGTAGAATCACTCAGAGTTCCTATGGGGGTTTGTTAATGTCTCTGCCTATCGCACAAGAGCACTGAGGTCCCATAGAAAGAAAGAGACAAAACAAAAAAGTAGTTTTTAGTATAAAACATTGATTGTTGCTTAACTGAATTGTCAGAGGGTTTCTAGGTGGATCAGATTGTAAGGACCCCTTAATGTTTTATGTAAAATCACTTGATTTTTGTGTTTTGAGGTCTCGGGAAAGTACCACTGTAGCCTTGTGGAGTACAGCGAGACCAGTATCACAAACATGAAAGACACCTGATTGGCTGAAATCACTGTCTTTCTTTTCTTAGAGGAATACGCCACCCTTTAAAATTCATTGAGAGAAGCACTTAGCTGTGATCAGTTGGTGTGCACCTCCCTCCCTGATGTTTTTTTGATTTTATCCAGTTATGTTGGTGTTTAACAAGAGGGATGGCATCTGCTGAAGGAGGCCAGAGTAAATCGAGGAGGAGGATAAGGCTTCCAGACCTGACAAGGAGTCAGTGGTATGGGATTTTTTTCTCTATCCCACCAGGAGAAAAAAAGGTCAATGTAAAAACATGTGACCTGCAGCTTGTGCCACTGGCATTTCAGAAGGGGAATGGAAAATAATTATTCTTGTGGAGCATCTGGGATGATAATCCACATGACAGCAATTCATTCACATAATTTTGCCTACAACTGAGCATCATCACCAGCTCCAATTGGATCAAAGGGAGGCTTCCACATCTGATGCAGGATTGTCTCTGGGACCTAGAGAGAACCCACCACTCTCGTCTTACACCACAACATGGACTTTATTTCAGAGTACCTACATATACTGTCATATTTCAGCCAATGCTCAAAGATAGTGGTGGCAGGAGACAAAAGCAGTGCAGATTGAAAGAAGCTTGTAAAGGAGCACAAGTGCAAGGAGCACATTTTTTTAATGTTAGAATTCCAAGAGTAGATGCCCATGTTATTCTTAAGTTGAAACCCCACAAATAAAAAAAAAAAAAAATCCGAAAACATTTAAAAAGGGTTTTTACAACCCTGTTTACTATTTTAAAAATAGAAACACCTTACGTTGTTTGACATGTTTCTATTTTGTACTAGTATGCTACAGCAGTCTATTCTTTACCATAAATATAATAAATTATAAGTCTATAGTTATCTGCTGGTAACAAATTGACTTATAACTATATTTTTTCTTATATATATAAAAACATTGTAAAATGTTTGTGTTACTTCATTATTAGTACAAACTATATACAAACATGTGTGTGTTTTTGTGTATGTGTGTGTTTGTGTGTATTTAGATATTGTATGTGTGAGCACTGGGCAGCTGTTTCTGAGTGTTCTCCATGTTTATGTGTGTGTGAATATTCTGTGGGTGGGTGTGAGTGTATTGTTATGAGTGTTCTATGTGCACATGTATGTATATGTAAACAGGGGTGAATAACTGTGTGTGAAAGTGTATAGATGTGGGTGACTGTGTGTGAGAGAGAATGTATGAATATATGTGCATGTGTGTACGTATAAGTGTGACAGTGTGTGACTGTGTGTCCATGCATGTATGTCTGATTGTTAATGTGTGTATCTATGTATGTGTTAGACTTTGTGCATACATGTATGTCAGAGAGTGTGTATAAGTATGTGTGTGTGTGACTGTGTGCATGTATAAATGTGATGAATGTGTGTTCATAAGTTCATTTACAAGTGAAACAGTGTGTGAAAGCGTATGTATGTGTGTGCAAGAGTATGTATGTATGTCTGTGTGAGTGTGTGAGTATATATATGTGTGTGTCTGTGTGTGTCTTTATGTTGGTGAGCATGTCTGTATGTGTGTGTATCAGTGTGTGTGTATATGTATGTATTTTCAACTGTGTGTATGTGTGTATGTCACAGTGTGTGTTTCATGGAGACTTGAACATGTAAAGGGGCGTGGGTGTTTAAAGGGAGTGGGCTATCCTTGAAGACATCTCTACAAGGCACATGCTGAGTGTTGTAGTATTTTGGCCACTTGCATCACATTGATTGCACCTAAGAGGCAAACTACTTGCAATTAGCCTGGTATAGGGTCAAGGGTGTACGTAGGAGGGTATTTACCACCTAAGAGGGTATGGCTGTCTAAAGATAGTGGAATTTCCTTGAGGATGTACATAGTAAGGTGTGTGTAGTAAGGTCTTTGTCAGTGATGTCATCAGTGATGTCATTGACAATGTCATGAGTGATGTAATATGTGAGATCATAAGCAGTCTATTTGCGGGGGCGTAAGTTATATTTAGCTGAGGTAATTATAACTGCTGAATTTTTATGGTTTTGTGCATCCAAAATCTGAGCCTAACTATAACGATTCTGAAACCTTTTGTTTTTTCAGTGAGTTTCTAAGGTTTTTTAAATTCAATTTCTTGACTATAAGGTCCCTGTATCCTTTGTTTTTTTAGTGATTTCCTAAGCTTTTTTTAATTCTACTTCCCTAACTCTAACATCCCTGTAATTTTTGTTTTTTCAGTGAATTTCTATATTTTTCTTATTTTTATTTTTTTACTAACTATATTATAACATACCTGGTATCACATTAAACTTACTACTGGTTAGGTCTAAGCACTTTCAACATTTATGTGGCTTCACATGGGACAGGAATGACTTGCAGGAGAACAGAGAGCAACTAGTCCTGTTCATCCCACAGCCTTCTTTATTTAATTGATCTGAATCAGTTTTCATGTAGCTTAGTCACTGAGGTTTGGTGACTGAGCTCACACTGTCAGATGGCTCTTGGTTATGGAGTTCTTCCTGTTTGAGAGGCCATGGTATTGGAATATAGTGGGAGACCAGTGCTAAGGATGCTGTGCGGTGTCAGACACGGTTTAAATCATCAACAGGCCCCAGAACCAGTGTTCTTTCCCTAAAACCGTACCATTGTCTCCACAATTGCAACAGCCCTGGCTCCCAGATAAGTCCCTTGTAAATGGTACCCCTGGTACCAAGGGCCCTGTGGCCAGGGAAGGTTTCTAACGGCTGCCACATGTATTATGCCACCCTGGGGACCCTTCACTCAACACATGCCCACTGCCTCAAAGCTTTTGTGTGCTGGTGGGGAGAAAAAGACTAAGTTGACATGGCACTCCCCTCAGGGTGCCATGCCTACAACCCACTGCCTGTGGCATAGGTAAGTCACCCCTCTAGCAGGCCTTACAGCCCTAAGGCAGGGTGCACTATACCACAGGTGAGGGCATAGCTGCATGAGCACTATGCCCCTACAGTGTCTAACCCAATTCTTAGACATTGTAAGTGTAGGGTATCCATAAAGAGTATATGTTCTGGGAGTTTGCCAAACACAAACTCCACAGTTCCGTAATGGCTACACTGAATACTGGGAATTTTGTATCAAACTTCTCAGCACAATAAATCCATACTGATGCCAGTGTGGGATTTATTGAGAAATGCACACAGAGGGCATCTTAGAGATGCCCCCTGTATACCAGCCCAACTACTAGTGCTAGGCTGACCATTTTCTGCCACCCTGCCACATCCAGACAGATTTCTGGCCACATGGGGTGAATGCCTTTGTGCACTCTGTGCCCAGGAACAAAACCTGTACTGGGTGGAGGTGCTTCACACCACCCCCTGCAGGAACTGTAACTCCTGGCGGTGAGCCTCAAAGGTTCAAGCCTGGTGTTACAGCGCCCCAGGGCACTCCAGCTAGTGGAGATGCCCATCCCCTGGACACAACCCCCACTTTTGAAGGCAAGTCTGGAGGAGATAATGAAAAAAACAAGGAGGAATCACCCTCCAGCCACAACAGCCCCTAAGGTGTCCTGAGCTGAGGTGACCCCTGCCTTAGAAAATCTTCCATCTTGCTTTGGAGTATTTCCCCCAATAGGATCAGGAATGTGCCCCCCTCCCCACAGGGAGGAGGCACAATAAGGGTGTAGCCAACTTCAGGAACAGCAGCCATTGGCTACTGCCTTCCAGCCCTAAACACCCCCCTAAATTGAGTATTTAGGGATGACCCTGAACCCAGGTAAACAGATTTCTGATGACCTGAAACAAGAAGAAGGACTGCTGACCTGAAATCCCCGCAGAGATGATGGAGAGGCATAGGTAAGTCACCCCTCTAGCAGGCCTTACAGCCCTAAGGCAGGGTGCACTATACCACAGGTGAGGGCATAGCTGCATGAGCACTATGCCCCTACAGTGTCTAACCCAATTCTTAGACATTGTAAGTGTAGGGTATCCATAAAGAGTATATGGTCTGGGAGTTTGTCAAACACGAACTCCACAGTTCCGTAATGGCTACACTGAATACTGGGAATTTTGTATCAAACTTCTCAGCATAATAAATCCATACTGATGCCAGTGTGGGATTTATTGAGAAATGCACACAGAGGGCATCTTAGTTATGCCCCCTGTATACCAGCCCAACTACTAGTGCTAGGTTGACCAGTTTCTGCCAGCCTGCCACATCCAGACGGGTTTCTGGCCACATGGGTTGAGTGCCTTTGTGCACTCTGTGACCGGGAACAAATCCTGTACTGGGTGGAGTTGCTTAACATCTCTCCCTGCAGGAACTGTAACACCTGGCGGTGAGCCTCAAAGGCTCAAGCCTGGTGTTACAGTGCCCCAGGGCACTCCAGCTAGTGGAGATGCCCGCCCCCTGAACACAGCCCCCACTTTTGGCAGCAAGTCTGGAGGAGAAAATGAGAAAAACAAGGAGGAGTCACCCTCAAGCCGAGACAGCCCCTAAGGTGTCCTGAGCTGAGGTAACCCCTGCCTTAGAAAATCCTCAATATTGCTTTGGAGTACTTCCCCCAATAGGATTAGGGATGTGCCCCTCTCCCAACAGGGAGGAGGCACAAGGAAGGTATAGCCACCCTCAGAGACAGTAGCCATTGGCTACTGCCTTCCAGCCCTAAACACCCCCCTAAATTGAGTATTTAGGGATGACCCTAACCCCACGAAAACAGATTCCTGATGACCTGAAACAAGAAGAAGGACTGCTGACCTGAAATCCCCGCAGAGACGACGGAGACAACAGCTGACTTGGCCCCAGCTCTACCGGCCTATCTCCAGACTCAAAGAATCTGCAAAAGCGACGCATCCAGCGAGACTAGCGACCTCTGCCGACTCAGAGTTCTTCCCTGCAACCCAAAGGACCAAGATACTCCTGACGATAGCGGCTCTGTCTGAACATCCAAGAAGAAACCATCTTTAAAGGGACTCCAGCCTCACTCCGGAAGTGTAAGTCCCCAACACTCTGCACCCAACGCCCCTGTGTCATGTCCAGAGAAACCAACACTGCAGCGAGGACCCCCAAGTGACTCCCATGATGTGGATACCCTGAGACAACCTCCTTGCACCCCCACGGTGACACCTGAAGAGAGAATCCAGAGGCTCCCCCTGACCGCAACTGCCTGGTAACAAAGAACCCGATGACTGGAAGAAGCACTGCACCTGCAGGCCCCAGGCCAGAGAGAAACCAACTACCCTTGCAGGAGTGACCAGCAGGTGGCCCTCATCCTTGTGGCTGGTCCGAGAACCCCCCCCCTGTGCCCTGCCTGCATCACCAGAGTGACCCCTGGGTCCCTCCATTGATTTCAATACTAAAACCCAACACCTTCTTTGCACACTGCATCCGGCCGCCCCTGTGCCGCTGAGGGTGTATTTTGTGTGCCTGTTTGTGACCCCCCCCCCAGTGCTCTACAAAACCCCCCTGGTCTGCTCCCCGAGGACGCAGGTACTTACCTACTATCAGACTTGAACCGGAGCACCCCTAGTCTCCATAGGCGCCTATATTATTTGGGCCCTACTTTGACCTCTGCACCTGACCGGCCCTGTGATGCTGGTGCTGGGTATTTGGGGTTGACTTGAACCCCCAACAGTGGGCTGCCTAAGCCCCAGAGACTGAACTTGTAAGTCCTTTATTTACCTGATGTACTAACTTGTACTTACCTCCCCAGGAACTGTTGATTTTTGCAGTGTGTCCACTTTTAAAATAGCTTATTGCTATTTTTGCCAAAACTGTGTACCTTATTGTTTTATTTCAAAGTTCCATACTTACCTATGTCAAGTACTTTACAATTTATGTATTTACTTGAATTCTGAATCTTGTGGTTCTAAAATAAATTAAGAAAATAATATTTTCCTATATAAAACCTATAGGCCTGGAGTTAAGTCTTTGAGTTTGTGTTCTCATTTATTGCCTGTGTGTGTACAACAAATGCTTAGCCCTTCCCTCTGATAAGCCTACTGCTCGACCACACTACCACAAATAGAGCATTAGTATTATCTATTTTTACCACTATCAACCTCTAAAGGGAACCCTTGAACTCTGCACACTATCTCTCACTAGAGATAGTATATACAGAGCGAACTTTCTACAGAAGCTCTCAGGAATAGAAAATTCCAGGGTTTGGTATTTCTATGCAGGGGATATTTCAAGAACGAAGTTTGCACCAGGGCTTCAGAAAAGGTCTGCGGTTTAAGTGAAAGTGGGGACACTGGGCACTCATATTTTACTCTCTCCACCTGTGGGGAACAATTGAATGATCTCATATTCAGTATTGACTTAAATTCTGTTATGAGATTTACTGCCCTCCAATCCCATTTGCAACTACTTTTAGTGGCCAAGGGAAAAACTCAGTGATAAATAACATATTTGTCACAAACAGACACACCGCAAGGGCTGGAAATTTTATTCCCCACACAATTGCATGCAGCGACCACTACCCCCGAGCATGGACCTGGATATGGCATCAAGGGATTTTTTATCCCAAACGCCACTCCCCAACTACTATACGGTGGGAGCTATGGACATTAACAGGTTCAACGAGTATACTTTGTGCTGGTCAAAGATTGATCCCCAAGAGTTTCTAAAAAAAGTTGATCTGTGCTTGTACGCAGGCTTTTGAACGTTGTCTAGACCTGGGTTCTGACCTCGAGGATAGCATTGAGAGTTTCCAAAAGATTGCTGGGGATATTAAGGAAAGACTATTAATTACAGGTAGGGACAGCAGCAACAACAGGATGAAAGGCTGGTTTGAAGAACATTGTACCAAGGCCCATAGAACACTAAAATTAGCACTACAAAAACGTCCACGCGCCATAAAAACGAAATTAGGGCTGCTAGGAAAAACGATAAGCATGTTTTAATGCAGAGGAAAACAGTATTAAAAGAAAATCTATGCATGCATGCATGCATGCTGCTGCATGATGCAAGCACTAGTAAAGACCCTGCAGCTTTTTGGCCTGTAATTAATTCATCCTACCTCCAGCCTGATACCGGACCACGCTTTGAAATGGGTATTAGTGAGGGAGACTGGATTAATCACTTTTCAAATATTTATTCAAATCCTATTAACAGGTTAAGGCTGAAAGTAGATGTGATTGATAGCGATTCTTTTCCCCTGTTTCTTTCTCTATCAAGCTGGCATTTACCTTGGATGGGATCATTGCTGCCCCAAATGCAAGCAAAGCCGGCATGGCACCGGGACCAGACTTAATCCCTGTAGATCTGTTTAAAGCCAACACGACCCTCTGGGGCCACTGCTTACACAAGTCCTGAATCCATGTTGTCAATATGGCCTACTGAAATCTTGGAAGTAATCAATCATTGTCCCAATGTTGAAAAAGGGGGATAGACATAGCACCACTTGTTACCATCCTATCTCTCTCCTAGATTTGATGCTGAAAGTGGCAGGTCGCATTATCTTGAACAGACTACAGGAATGGGCCCAAGACAAGAATGTCTTATCAAACTTACAGTATGGGTTCCGGAAGGGAATAGGAACTGTGTGAGTCTGAACCTAAGCACGCTGATCGAGAGATACACCACTATCAAACAAGGGAGATTGTACCTGCCCTTTTTTTATTTAACTGCTGCATTTGACTGTGTAATTCATAGCAAATTGTGGGCAATCATGGGGAACATGGAGGTGGACCTACCGATCATACAGTTTCCCAGGGAAACATATCATGGATGTAGCACCAGAGTGCAATACGGACTAAAGAGCAAATGTACCCAGTCTTTTGGCATAGAGAGGGGTGTAAGGCAGGGTTGTGTTCTGGCACCCTTTCTCTTTTACTTATACATTAATAGTTTGGGTAATGTACTATCTGTTAATTGTAACAACCTGCCCCAAATAGGGTCCCGGCCTATTCCCGCCCTCATTTACGCTGATGATGCTGTCCTAATGACTCAAACCTCCCTTGCACTGCAACAGTTACTAACATGCTTTGTGTCCTATATGGAGGAACTGGGGCTTTTAGTCAATAAAAGCAAGACATTTGCTATGAGGTGTGGGAATGCGTTACAGAAACCCCCAGCCTCATGATAAAAGATACTAGAATTGATTACGTTATGTCCTTTTCCTACCTGGGGATTATGTTTGACATAAAAGGGACATGGCAAATGGAAATTAGAACCAGAGGACTACACTTCCAGAAAACTATTGCAGTCTTATGCCATTTTGCTTGCAAGATTGGTAAGAAACCTCCTAGGTAGATACTGCCAGTGTATAAGGCCAAATATATGTCAACAGCCATATATGGGGCATGTAAACAATGACTCCCTACGGTTGATAGAGAATGCCAATGCCAATGGCACAAGATATGGACCTGAGTAAACCAAGCTGAACCAAGAGATTATATGGGACTGCCTTAGGTCCTCTAATGTAGGAAGAGTAAAAGAGTTGGGTTACATACAAATTTTTATGAGTGCTCTAGGACACCCAGACTACTACTATAAACCTGGAACCCTACGAGGTGTCACAAGAAAAAACCTAAAAAAAGACTGCTTGTCACATTTAGAGGAACTAATGCCCTCATTACAACCCTGGCGGTCGGTGATAAAGCAGCGGTAATACCGCCAACAGGCCGGCGGAAAAAAAATGGAATCACGACCATGGCAGAAACCGCCAACACAGACAGCCACTTTAACATTCCGACCGTCACAGCGGTAGAAACAAACATCGCAGCGGTAACCACCAACAGACAGGCGGAAGTCAATGTACCGCCCACACTATTACAAGGCACCAATCTGCCATTTTTTCTGGGACGGTACCAGCACCATCAAAAGCACAGCGGAAACAGTACTTTGAAGGGAAACCACTCACCTCTCGACACTCAACAAGGAACAAGGACGCCATGGAGCCCAAGTTACAGGTCCTGCACATGATGGATTACCTCCTCATCTACCAGGAACATCAAAGACAGCGGTGATGACAATGGTGAGTACTGCACCTAGCACACAGTGGAGGGGAGGAGGGAAAAGAGTGACACACGCACGCAACACCCACACCCCCCACCCACAACAACACACACACACACATACATCCAACAACATCACAGATACACCCCGTCACCCCCTGGAAGAACGCATTGGCCAAACAAAATGAGTTTAACGAGTGTGATAATCGAACTATCAGATAGCCCAAAATAACTTTAAATCATCAGTATATACAAATATTTACAGCAAGTACAAAAGTCCGTACACTGTCCCATTAAATGTCCATGGACCAGTGGTCCAGAAAAGCATGGGCGAAGCCCATACATGACTCCTGCCTCAAAATTTAGAGAACTCTGCAGGGGCATCAGGTCGAAAAAAAAACAGGCACCTCAGGAAGAAGGGGAGGGGGGGCACCTCAGCCGGATGATGGGAGGATGCCACTGCTTCTCGAGGGGGCTCCATGCCCACTGCTTGCTCCTGGGGAGTGCAAAACCACAGTCTCTCAAGTCTCTAAAGTGGGCTCAATGCCCACTGCGTGGCCCTGGGGAGTGCAAAGTCACAGTCTCTCAAGTCTCTCAAGTAGGTGGTTTGCCCACTGCTTGCTCCTGGGGAGTGCAAAGCCACAGTCTCACATGTCTCTCAAGTGGGTGGTTTCCCCACTGCTTGGTCCCGGGGAGTGCAAAGCCACAGTCTCTCAAGTGGGTGGTTTGCCCACTGCTTGGTCCTGGGGAGTGCAAGGCCACAGTCTCTCAAGTGGGTGGTTTGCCCACTGCTTGGTCCTGGGGAGTGCAGGCCACAGTCTCTCTAGTGGGTGGTTTGTCCACTGCTTGGTCCTGGGGAGTGCAAGGCCAAAGTCTCCCAAGTGGATGCTTTTCTCCACTGGTTCTGGAGGGGGCTTGGTACCCAGAGTGCTTAATCCTGCCAAGGACTGGGGTATTGGATGTTTTTATCCACTGGTTCTGGAAGGGCCTTGGTGCCCAGAGTGCTTCATCCTGCCAAGGACTGGGGTAGAGGATGCTTTTCTCCACTGGTTCTGCAGGGGGCATGGTGCCCAGAGTGCTTCATCCTGCCAAGGACTGGGGTAGTGGATGCTTTTCTCCACTGGTTCTGGAGGGGGCTTGATGCCCAGTGATGCTGCACCAGGGGTGTGGCAGTTCCTATTCCCTCACCTGGGTGTCTGAGCCACGAGATTTTCAGGTAACAGGTAGCATGATACTCCATGGAGGAAGAGCCACACTCCTCCTTGCAACGACTTAGGCTTCAAACTGCTGGTAGTGCCAGTGCTGGTGCCTCATGTAGTGTATGCAGGGTCAAGGCCGTCTCATGCAGCCTTAGACACTGCCCACTGGGGTGATGCTGATGTCTGCTGTAGTGGCACTGGCTGGGCACTTCGCGGGGCAGGTGGCGGTGGCTGAGAAGGTGTGTGCGGCAGACATGCTGCCGGTGGTGTCCGTAGTGCAGGTGTCTGTAGTTGTGGAGGGAGACACCAGGCCGTCTCCTGCAGCCTCGGACGGCTGCCCACTCGGGATGATGGGGATGTCCGCTGTAGTGGCACTGTCTGGGCATGTCGCGGGGCAGTTGGCAGTGGCTGCGGCGGAGATGCTGCCAGTGGTGCAGGTGTCTGCACTTGTGAAGGGAGACACCAGGCTGTCTCCTGCAGCCTCGGAAGGCTGCCCACTGGGGATGATGCTGGTGACTGTAGTTGTGGCAGCTGCCATGCAGATGGCAGTGCAGATGGTGGTGTAGATGGCGGTCGTGCGGCGGTGCTCACCGCGGTACAGGTTGCTGGCCTGTCTTGCGAAAGGGGGGACATCAGTCCCTCACACGGAGGCTCCGTGCCCTGAGGTGATTTCCCTTTGCTCTTGTGTCCCTTCCCCACATTGGAAGTCTCTGCTGGGACCTTGGCACTGTCCTCTTTGGTTCTGGATGAGGCCTTGCTGGGTCGGTGGTGCGGCTTTTCTCTTCTGCATGCTGGCCCCTTCTTTACCTTGGCAGGTGTCGGAATAGGGTGGTCCTTGGCTTCAGTAGGTGGCACACTGGCAGCCCTGATGGGTGCCCCCTTCGATCCTCCTGGACTTGCAGGGACCACACTGGAAGAGGATTTGGTGACTGAGGTGCTGGTCAGGGCTCTAAACAACCTGGCCCTAGGGGAAGGACGGGGGGAGGTGTAGGGAAGAGGTCAATGGTAGCCAGGAAAAGTTTGTTAGACACACTGGGATGGGAAGATGGAGGGGGTTTGGGAGTGAAGGAAGAGATAGTGGTTGTAGGAGGTGTACGTCTGCTGAGTTTGGGTGAAGGTGCATGGGTTGGAGGCTGTTGTGAGATGGATGGCTGTTGAGTGGGTGTGTGCCGGTGTTTGTGTACTTTGGGAGGAGGGCTCACAGACACACTGGGAGAGGACACGGGGGATGTGTGAATGGTAGTGGGGATGGTGATTGCACGTGAGTGGTGTGTGGTGATGGGCGTACTGGTGATGGAGGTAGTGGCTGAGGATGTAGTGCATGTAGGTGTAAATGGAGACAAGATTGGGAGGGAGGTGGAGGACGTGGATGAGAGGGACACAGTGGAGGCAGTGGATGTTGGTGTGCCTTCAGGGGTATGGTGCTTGTGTGAGTGCCTGTGGGATGTGTGGTGCTTATGTTTTCCTGAGGCACTATTGTGTATTGATGTGTGTGCATGCTGGTCTGATGGTGTGCTTGGGATAGGCTGAGGTAGAGGGGATTGGGTCTGGGTAGTGGTGGTTGGAGGGGGGAGGCTGGACACAGGGACAATGGCTCCCATCAGTGCTGAGGCCAGATCCTGAAATGCTCTCTATTGGGCCACCACGCCAGAATAAATACCCTCTAGGTATGCATTTGTTTGCTGCAAATGCCTCTCGACACCCTGGATGGCATTCAAAATGGTTGACTGCCCAACAGTGAGGGATCTGAGGAGGTCATTAGCCTCCTCACTGAGGGCAGCAGGGCTGACTGGGGCAGGGCTTGGGGTACCTGGGGCGAAGGAGATGCCCACCCTCCTGGGTGAGTGGGCACGGGAAACACGCTGAGGGGAGGGTGGTGCTGGTAGGGGGGGCGGCGGCTGTACCTGTTGTTGTGGTGGGCACAGAAGTGCCCGCCACCGCAACGGATTCCCATCAGAGAAGGAGTCGCTGTCGCTGGTGTCCCCTCCTGTCCCCGTCATGGAGCTCCCCTATCCCTCCGTCCCACTGGTGCCTTCAGACTCCGTACATTCACACTCCTGGGCCATGTGGGTTGCAGCTCCCTCCTGGTCCAGTGCCACTGCTCCTCCTCCAGATGATGCTAATGCACACAAGGACATGGTGACTAAACAAAAAGGGGGGAAGACAGAGGAGACACATGGTCAATGCCAGCAACACCACTACCGTTGGCGGACACAACACACAAGGAGCAGCCCTATGCACTAGGCCATGCACTAACAGTTCATTTGAAAATAACCTGCCCATGGGGGACTATGCCTAACCCCATTTGCTGCACATCTGGAACCCACAGGGAGCCTGACTGTTTGTAGATGGCCACTACCACTATAGGGGTTGGAGTGCCACAGAGCCTGCCTAACAATGGACCTGCCCTAGCAAGTTCGCCCTGGCCTAGGTGAACCCACAGCCCACATCCCCCACCCAGACACCTCACAAAGTGCGCAGAGTCAGCTGACTAAGACTGTACTCACCCCCTTGGGGCTGCTGTGATGCCCTCAAGCGCCCATCCAGCTCAGGATATGCCACTGCCAGGATCCGAAACATCAGGGGGGTCATGGTGCGAGGGGCACCCCTTCCACGTTGGGAGTCCATCCCCAGCTGGGCCTCCACTGTCTTCTTGCTCCAGTGGCTCCAGTGGCGCAGGTCCTCCCATCTCTTGCAGCAGTGGGTGCTCCATCTGTGATAGACCCCCAGGGTCTGCACTTCCTTGGCGATGGCTCACCAAATACCCTTCTTCTGGTGGGCGCTGACTTAGAGGAAAGGTAAAGTAAGAAAGGAACTTACTCAGGGTATGACACCCGTCTGGTTCGTCATACTCAATGGCCACCAATTTCCACCCATGCCCTGACACACATACACTCACCATCCTCACATGCAGGCCTCAGCCCGCCAACATGTATCTTCCATCCACACCACTCCACACATTCATGTCCCATGCATCATGCTCACAGTTTACTCACCTGTTTGTCTGGAGGACCATAGAGTTGCGTGTACTGGGGGAGGCCCCAATCCACTAGTCTCTCCAACTCCTCCGAAGTGAAGGCAGGGGCCCTTTCCCTAGACACTCGAGCCATTGTCGCTTCCAGACTGAGGTCACAGCAGCACTTGCAGTGTAGGTCCTCTCCTGTTGAAGGTCAGGTATCAAGTGAGTGAACAGCTAGAAAATGGCGGTCACATCCGCGGCGGGGCGTACCGTCACCACCGGCGTACATCGTCATTGGCTCCTGGAACCCATAGGGCCCAATGATAACCAATGCTGAATTGAACGGAGGTCTTCGACTGCCTACCGCGACGCTGCTCAACGCCAGCGCAGTTACCTAATTTCCCCTTGTCCCTCCTTACAGCTCAAGCAGCCGCCATTTCAGGGTGGCACATGGCAGTGTACCTAACTGCGCCATACACCGATTAAATCACATTAGTGCAAAAACCCTTGTGCAACCTATGTGGTACATGACCCTCTGCTCACCATTCTCCTCTACAGGGCACATCCGCTGGGTTAGATGATGAGATGGCGTCATCCTCCGGTGTACAGACCCGTGGTGGACCTTTGACAATGGAAGAGAGACACATCATTATCACCTACAGACTTGATCCTGCCACAATCCAAGAACTGTGTGCCCAATTGGAGCCACACCTGATGTCAGCTATCCCCCATCCCACAGGTATCCCCCCTCTAATGCAGGTACTGTCAGTGCTCCATTTCCTGGCCAGTGGTTCCTTTCAAACAACAGTGGCCATGGCATCAGGGATGTCACAGCCAATGTTCTCTAACTTGTTGTCTAGAGTGTTATCTGCCCTGCTGAAACACATGCGCAGCTACATCGTTTTCCCCCAGGTGGAGAATTTGGACACAGTGAAAGCTGACTTCTATGACCTGGGACATATCCCCAACATCATTGGTGCCATTGATGGTACAAATGTGGCATTTATCCCCCCCGCAGGAATGAACAGGTGTACAGAAATTATAAAAGCTACCATTCAGTGAATGTGCAGATGGTGTGTTTGGCAGACCAGTACATCTCTCATGTGAATGCCAAGTATCCTGGCTCTGTGCATGACGCTTACATTTTGAGGAATAGCAGCATCCCTTATGTGATGGGGCAACTACAGAGGCACCGTGTGTGGATAATAGGTGAGGCCAAGGTCCCCACACAGTATGAATAGGTGTCTGGGTATGGGGAAGTCCCTAAGGGTTGGTGTATGTCTAACAGATATCCTTCGACATTTGCAGGTGACTCTGGTTACCCCAACCTCTCATGGCTATTGACCCCAGTGAGGAATGCCAGGACAAGGGCAGAGGAACTCTACGATGAGGCACATGGGTGAACTAGGAGGATTATAGAGCAGACTTTCGGCCTCCTGAAGGCCAGATTCCAGTGCCTTCATCTAACAGGTGGCTCCCTATACTACTCACCGAAGAAGGTGTGCCAGATCATCGTGGCATGCTGTATGTTGCACAACCTGGCTTTTCAACGCCAGGTGCCTTTTCTGCAGGAGGATGGGCCTGATGTTGGTCTTGATGCAACTGTGGAGCCTGTGGACAGTGAGGAAGAGGAGGCAGAAGAAGTAGATATTGACAACAGAAACAACATCATCATGCAGTACTTCCAGTGAGACACAGGTAAGAGACTGGCACTGCTCATCTCATATCAGACTATTGTAGGACATTGTATAAGTCTGCCTTATTACCTCTGTGCAGGGACCCTGACAGTTCACTATGGCTTTCCTTTTCACACATCTGGGTACCACAGCCTGCCTTCTGCTATGTTTACTGCTGCCCAAAAACTGTCATACTTTGGTATGTGCAAATGAACATTTACAATGCTATTTGTAAAAAAGGTTGTAATAATACATTTTTGAAAGTACAGACTGACTCCAGATTGTTTGGTGATTCAAGGGTGTTCATTTAAGTGCTAATAAGTGGAGGGGGATGTGGAATGGGCTGGGGTGATGGTGGAGGAATATCCATGGTAGAGTCCAGTCTCTTTGTATCACAGATGCATTGTCCAATGGGGCATAGGAAGTGGAGCAATGTCAGTTCAAGGTGGTCAGGGTGACATAGTGGGACAGAAGGGTGACAATCAGGAGAGTCTTATTTCCTGGTGGGGGTCTTGGCAATGTTCTCTGTCTTGTGCCTGGATCACAGGGACCATTTGCGGGTGGTTCTCCTTCTGCAGGGGGTGGGGTGCTGGTGGCCTGTTGGTCCTGTGGCGGGACCTCCTGTCCACTAGCGCTGGCGGATGTGGAGGGCTATTCATTGTTCGGGTGGTGTCAGTGGCCCGGTGGTATGCCACTGTCTCCCTCATGGTGTTGGCCATGTCTGCCAGCACCCCTGCAATGGTGACCAGGGTGGTGTTAATGGACTTCAAGTCCTCCCTGATCCCCAGGTACTGTTCCTCCTGCAGCCGCTGGGTCTCCAGAAACTTGGCCAGTACCGTGCCCATGGTCTCCTGGGAATGGTGGTATGCTCCCATGATGTTGGAGATTTGCCTCGTGGAGACTTGGTTCCCTGGGCCTGTTCTCCCCCTGTCGCACAGCAGTCCTCCCAGCTTCCCTGTTGTCCTGTGCCTCTGTCCCCTGAACCGTGTGTCCACTGCCACTGACCCCAGGTCCTTGATCGTCCTGGGTTAGTGGGATTGCCTGGGGTCCCTGTAGTGGTGGACACACTGCTGATTGACGTATCCTGGGGACAGTGGCATGGGCCTGCTGGATGGGTGCTGTGGTGGTATTTCCTGAGGGGGGAGTTTCAGTGGTGTTTTGGGAATCTGGCAGGGTAACCGACTGTCCAGAGGTCCCTGATGGGCCGCGCTGGTCATCTTGATCCAGATGTGCAGAGCTGCTGTCGTCACTCTGGTCCTCTTCTGTGGGGGGACTGGATATGGCTGGCACCTCCTGTCCGGTGATGTTGGGTAGGGGTCCTGTTGGGGTGTAAATGCATAGTTATTGTATCTGTCTGTGCCATCTTGTGCAATGGGTGTGTTTCCCTCTACTCCTGTGCTTGCATTATCGCCTTGGCCCTTGTGTGAGTGGTGATTGTGTGCCCTGGCTGAGTCTCTCTACTGGACATGCTGTGGTTATGGGTGTCCATGCAGGTCTGTGATGGGTGTCCATGCATTGTTGTCACATGCAGGGCTTGGTATTGGGATGTATGGGTTGTGATAGTGGGGTATCTGTGAGGTGTTGGGGTGATGGGTGTGAGGGTAGGGGTAGAAGTTTGAGATGGCATGCAGGTAGGGTGGGGGGATATAATAGTAAAGCTATGACTTACCAGAATCCAGTCCTCCTGCTACTCCTGCGAGGCCCTCAGGATGCATGATCGCCAAGACTCCTCCCATGTTGTTAGTTGTGGGGGAGGAGGTGGGGGTCCACCGCCAGTCCTCTGTACGTCTACCTGGTGTCTGGATACCACGGAACGTACCTTCCCCCGTAGATCTTTCCACCTCTTCCAGATGTCATCCCGTGATCTTGGATGCTGTCCTACTGCGTTGACCCTGTCGACAATTCTCCCCCATAGCTCCATCTTCCTGGCAATGGATGTCTGCTGCACCTGTGATCCAAATAGCTGTGGCTCTATCCGGATGATTTCCTCCACCATGACCCTGAGCTCCTCCTCAGAAAACCTGGGGTGTCTTTGAGGTGCCATGATGTGGTGTGGGTGATGTGTAAGGTGATGGGTGATGTGATGTGTTAGGGTGTGTTCTTTGAGGTGCGTGGATGGTGTATGAGTGATGGTGTTGTGTGCCTCTGGATGCTGGTGTTGTTGTAGCTTTTCTGTCTGTCTGCTTCTTCCACAAATGTCGTAAGGGTAATGTGGGTGTGTGTTTTATAGTGGTCTGGGTGTGGTGTGTGTATGTGTATTAGGTGTGTGTATTTTGAATTGTCCAATGTGGTTGTGTTTTGTAAGTGTGTGTGTATTTTGAGCGCAGCAGTGAGTACCGCCAGTGGATTACCGCAGATGAATGACCACCATGTTGATTCGTGGGTCGTGATAGTGTGGGCGTATTCCTGTTGGCGTAACAGTGTGGGTTTTGCTATTGCCAGTTTATCGCTGACCTTTGGTGTGGTGGACTTGTGTGGGTGTCTGTACTGTGGAGGATTTCTAATTGTAGGTCATAATACCCATAGCGGATTTCCACCACGGGCACGGTATGTTGGCGGCCCTCAGCACGGCGGTCAGCGGACTTTACTGCCAGGGTTGTAATGAGGGCCTAAGTCTAACTGTTGAACTGCTTAAGCCAAGTGTTCTTAAAAAACAGTTGATCTTAACCTGGTGGCGGAGGCCTAGCGGTGGTGGCATTTCAAACATGGCGGTTCAGCCACGTTCATTGTATGGCGGTCTGGACTGCCATGCCGTTGGCGGCAATTATCTCCTCCTCCGGCATGGCGGTCCAGAACGCCATGTACATAATGAGGGCCAATATATTTAAAGTTGGAACAAAGTGATAATTTAAAATCACATAGAAACTTAAATTACCCTTTGTAAATCTACGTTAAAATTTTGTTTTACTCTATATTTGTGGACTCACAGTGACATTGCAGCTTCACCACAATGTCACAGCGATTCCAACGTGACAAAGCAACAAAAGGTTTTCATTGACTAAAACACCTTTCATGCTTTTCCATTGGAAATCCCTCTCACTTTCTTCCACTTTTGGGTGTGCCTGTTAGAAATTACACCTATTACAGTCTAGAGCAGCAGACATTTTTTTTTTTTTTTTTTTAATGAAATCTTCTGCAAATACTCAGCAGGATCCTGATAGAGAGAGTTCTTCTTCTGATGATCAGCAAGCCCCGAAAAAATATTCTACCACCTGGCAATTCTTCACAATTCCTTCTGGGAGAAACAATTTGTAAACAGAAAAGGTAAGTGCAAGCTGTGCAAAAAAGAACTGTCAAGAGTGACTTCAAAGAACTACTCGCATGGAATGAGCAGTGTGCTCAGGCAGTTCATCAATACTACCTTGACAGAGCAGAAAGTGACCACAATGGACTGTATGCATCCAGATCAAGTGCAGGGCAGGTAGCACCAGGGAATCCAGTACCAGCTGCAGTTGAAGAACATTTTGCGTCAACTGTCCCGTTTTTTTAAAAATGGGTACTTTTTGTACAACCTGCAAAAATATTGTTATGATTGGGAGCAGTCTGTACGTGCCGTGAGTGGAGCAAAGAACAGCCATTGTTTTGTTTTTGGATTAGAAAACCTGTTGCAGAAGATCTCTGTGTTTCATTTGGTTGATATTATTTTCCAGTTGCCATTTTAAAAAAGAAAAAAAAACACCAAAGAAAACAATAACTGTTCAGAAAATTAAAGAAACAGGATAAAAAAAAAAAAAAAGGTAACTGGAAGAACCATCCTTTGTGGTTTAAAGATAGAAGAACTATGGGGGTCATTTTGACCCCGGCGGTCATGGACCGCCGGGGCCAGGGTTGGCGGGAGCACCGCCAACAAGCTGGCGGTGCCCCGCAGGGCATTCTGACCGCGGCGGTTCAGCCGCGGTCAGAAAGGGAAAACCGGCGGTCTCCCGCCGGTTTTCCGCTGCCCTGTAGAATCCTCCATGGCGGCGCAGCTCGCTGCGCCGCCATGGGGATTCTGACACCCCATACCGCCATCCTGTTCCTGGCGGCTCTGCCGCCAGGAACAGGATGGCGGTATGGGGTGTTGAGGGGCCCCGTAAGAGGGCCCCACTTTGTATTTCAGTGTCTGCTTTGCAGACACTGAAATACGCGACGGGTGCCACTGCACCCGTCGCACCTTTCCACTCCGCCGGCTCAATTCTGAGCCGGCGTCCTAGTGGGAAGGCTGTTTTGCACTGGGCTGGCGGGCGGCCTTTTGGCGGTCGCCCGCCAGCCCAGTGCAAAACCCAAAATACCCTCAGCGGTCTTTCGACCACGGAGCGGTATTTTGGAGGGGGGAACTCTGGCGGGCGGCCTCCGCGGCCCGCCAGGGTGAGAATCACCCCCTATATGTTTTTTTTTACATGTGTGAATACTCGTTGCTATATGTGTATGTATATATCTTCATTTGAATGGGTGTTTTATTTTTTGTATGGGTGCCTCAGTGTTTGTATTGGTGTGAAAGCTAGTTTGTATGTTTCTCTATGAGTGTGTGGGTACATCTATAGGTGTATGACTGGTGTTTGACTGGCTACATGGATGAGTGACTGCATATGTGAGTGGTAGTATGGGTGCGTATGAGTGTCTGTATTGGTGTGTGAGTGGGTGTGAGTGGCTGTATTGGAGTGTAAGTGGGTTTGTGACTGGATGTATGGGTGGGTGTGCGAGTGGCTGTATATATGTGTGAGTGGGAGTGTGAATGTCTGTATTGATCTGTGAGTAGCTGTATTGGCCCATAAGAGGGTGTGTGACTGGCTGTACAAGTGTGTGAATGGGTGAGTGAGAGGCAGTATCAGTGTATGTGTGGGTGTGTGAATGGCTATACAGGTGTGTTGCTGGGTGTGGCTAGGTGTGTGTGTGGCTGTATCAGTGAGTGTGTGGGTGTGTTGCTGGCTGCACTTGTGTGAGTGGGTGTGTGAGTGGCTGTATCAGTTTCTGAGAGTGTGTGTGAGTTGTATTAGTGTGTAAGTGGGTGTGTGACTTTCTATATAAGTTTGTGACTGGTTGTGTTAGTGTGTGCATTAGTGTATAACTGGATGTCTCCGTTTCTATATTGGTGTATGTATGGGTGTGTCAGTGTCTGCATCGGTGTGTGCCTGGGTGTATTAGTAACTGCATTAGTGTTTGATTGGGCATGTCAAGGTATGCATTAATGTGTGCCTAGATGCCTCAGTATCTGTCTTGATGAATGCATGTGTGTGTCAGTGCCTGCATCAGTGTGTTAGTAGCTGTTTTAGTGTTTGATTGGGCATGTCCGTGTTTATATTGGTGTGTCAATGGCTACATTAGTGTTTGGCTGAGTGTCTCAGTGTCTGCATCAGTGTGTCTGGGTGTGTTAGTGTATGCATTTGTGTGTGACTCAGTGTGTCACTGTCTATATTAGTGAGTGTATAGGTGTGTCCGTGTTTGTATCAGTATGTGCCTAGGTGTGTTCATAGCTGCCTTAGTGTTTCATTGGGTGCGTTAGTGTTTGCATCAATGTGTGCCTGTGTGTGTCAGTGTCTGCATCGGAGTGTGCATGTGTGTGTTAGTAGCTGCATTAGTTGCCTGTGTCAGTAGATGCATCGGTGTGTGTCTGGATGTCTCAATGTCTGTCTTAGTGTATGCATGAGTGTGAGAGTGTGTGCACTGGGTTGTTCCTGGGTGTATTAGTAGCTGCATTAGTGTTTGGTTGGGCATGCCAACGCATGGATTGGTGTGTGCCTGGATGTCTCAGTGTCTGTCTTGGAATGTGTGCATGGGTGCATCAGTGTCTGCATCGGTGTATGCATCGGTGTATGCCTGGGTGAGTTAGTAGTTGCATTAGTGTTTGGTTGGACATGTCCATGTCTACATCGGTGTGAGCCTGGTTGTGTCAGTGGGTAAATTAGTGTTTGCCTGAGTGTCTCATTGTCTGCTTCAGTGTGTCTCAGTCTGTCAATGTATGCACTGGTGTGTGCCTCAGTGTGTCACTCTCTATATTCATCTGTCTATAGGTGTTTCAGTGTTTGTATCAGTGTGTGCCTGGGTGTGTTAGTAGCTGCTTTAGTGTTTCATTGGGTATGTAAGTATCTGCATCAGTATGTGCCTGGCTGTATGAGTGTCTCCACCGGTGTGTGCCTGGGTGTGTCAGTAGCTGCATTAGTGTTTGGTTGGGCCTGTCAGTGTTTGTATCGGTGTGAGCCTGGGTGTGTCTGTGGATGCATTAGTGTTTTGTTGGGTGTGTAAGTCTATGTATCATTGTGTCTGGATGTGTCAGTGTCTGCATCTGTGGGCCTGGGTATGTTAGTAACTGCATTAGTGTTTGGGTGGGCATGTCAGTGTATGTAGAGGTGTGTGCCTGGATGTCTTATTGTCTGTCTTTGTGTATGCATGGGTGTATCAATGTCTGCTATGGTGCGTGGCTGGGTGTGTTTATAGCTTCATTAGTGTTTGGTTGGACCTGTCAGTGTATGCATCGGTGTGAGTGTGGATTTCTCAGTGTCTGTCTTGGTGTATGCATGTGTGTGTCAGAGTCTACATCGGTGTGTGGCTGTGTGTGTTAGTAGCTGCATTAGTGTTTGGTTGGGTGTGTCAATGTATGTTCATTCTGAGCATGGATGTCTCACTGTCTGTTTTGGTATATCCTTGGGTGAGTCAGTGTCTGCATCAGTATGTGCCTGGGTGAGTTAATAGCTGCATTCGTTTTTGGTTGGGCGTGTCTGTGTCTATATCACTTCAGTGTGTCAGTGGGTGCATTAGTGTTTGGCTAGGTGTCTTAGTGTCGGCATCAGTGTATCTGGGCATGTTAGTGTATGCATTGGTTTGTGCCTAAGTGTGTCACTGTCTGTATTGGTATGTGCATAGATGTGTTAGTGTTTGTATCTCTGTGTGTCTGGCTGTGTTATTAGTTGCCTTAGTGTTTCATTGGGTATGTTAGAGTCTGCATCAGTGTGTGCCTGGATGTGTTATTGTCTGCATTATTGTATGCCTGGGTGCATTAGTAGCTGCATTAGTGTTTGGTTGGGTGTGTCAGTATCGGTATCGGTGTGAGCCTGGGTGTGTCAGTGGGTGCCACAATGTTTGGCTGAGTGTCTCATTGCCTGCATCAGTGTGCCTGGGTGTTTCAGTTTACGCATCAGTGTGTGCCTTGGTGTGTCACTGTCTATATTGGTGTGTGCATAGATGTGTCATGTCTGTATTGGTTGTGCCTGCATTAGTGGCTGCATTAGTGTATGTATGGGTAGATCAGTCTCTGTATCAGTGTGTGCCTGGATGTGTCAGTGGCTGTATTAGTGTTTGTTTGGGTATGTCAGTGGCTATATCAGTGTGCACCTGGACGTGTCAGTGCCTGTATGCAAGGCTGTTTGAGTGACTATATTGGTGTGTGCATGGGTACATTAGTAGGTGCCCTGAGAATGTAATGCAGCTGAACAACACAGAAAGAACTAAGTAGTATACTACATTACTCCCGTAGTGCTATTGATCTGTCAAAAAAGAAAAACATAAATAAATATGTTAGTAGTATGTTTCATAAAATTACACAATAAAGCTTTAATTTCTGCAGTGCATAGGTTCATGTAGTGAACAAACACTACACCTTTGTTATACTATAATGCTATCTTACATTAAATTTAAGCATTTCTTTGTCCCCTTTTTACTGGTCTCAGTTTCTATCCTTATGCACCATAAATGATGTTACTGTATAAAGAATCATCCTTGAGCAGTGGGGAACATAAATCTTATAGATTGAAAAACCCTCCAGAACTGCACAGTATGCCACTGTAAATATGTGACACTATGCACCTCACTCATTACAATTATTTAATTGATTATTTCACCTATACTTAATCAAGTATTCTAAAGAAAGATATATAAAAATAACTCTTTCATTATTAAAACTGAAACAGTACTAATAATAGATGTAAAGGACAGAAGAATAGAAAAGCCTTATAAATACTTCACCCCAGGTAGGTTGTATGATGTCATAAATACTGATGATGCATCAAGTACAACTACACTATTTCCCTCTTACAATTGTTATCCTCCATAAAAATATGGTTCAAGCAAGAAAAGAGAGCAATTTGTTTGAATTTGACATTGCTGTCATTACATTGTGTTCATCCACTTTTCCATTTTAAATAGACAGCGTAGTGTCCAGATGTAACAGTAATTCCGTCATGAAATATCATACCCACACTAGTTCATGTTTTTCCAGAAAAAGTAGATTTGTTCTGCTTTAACGTTTATAAATTCTGGTTTAAATTTACTGTCATCTGCTCTGCATCGTTGCATTAACTGCACATAAGCATATGGAAATCCTTATAAAGACCACCCCTGGTGGGCCATATTATGTCATAAATACTGATAATGCACATACTACAACTACCTTTTTCCACTTGTATAATTGTAATTCTCCTTAGAATTTTGGTTCCAAAAAAGAAGACATTAGAATTAGGTTACCTAAAAGGCAGTCTTTGTTTGAATTTGAGATTGCTATCATTGCAATCTGCCCAGCTAGATTTATTTTTAACGTAGATAGTGTAGTGACCAGATGTAATAGTAACTTCTTTCATGAAATCTAATATCAAGAGTAGTATGTGTTTTTCAAGAGATAGATATTTGTCCTGATTTAACGTTTGTAAACTCTTTTTCCAATTTTCTGCCATCAGCTCTGCATTGATGTAAAATTAAAATAACATATTTACCACTTCTTTGAATATGCAATGTTGACATAAGATTTGGTAGACAATGTGGGCAGGTATTTGTTTAGTGTAGCCTGCTTGAGCAATCTGTCAAAAGTCACAGTTTTGAAATCTGGTACTGTTAAATAAATAAATCACTCAGAATCTATTTCGGTACTTGACTTGAATGAGTAATCTTCACACTCATGGTTCCATGAGTTATTAAGTCCAAATAATTCTTCAATAGGTACTTCCTCTTCTTCTAAATCTGTATACATGACCATTAAAAAGTCATGTGCATCTTCTTGAGTGTTTCATGTAAACTGCACAGAACCACTGCATACATCTACAGCATCTCAGATGTTTAACATAGAATGTGTTGTAGTTTTGTCACTACGCAAAAATGGGAGTAAAAGAAACAGTGTAGAACACAATGTCTTCTGTTGTTTTTATTCAATTGCAAGAACAACATGATGTAATGTAAATGTGACATTTAGAATGACACTTGCATAGCAGTTGACATCAGACGGGTTCGAAAATTGGTAACCAACAATATCTCCTTTGTTATTATTCTTGATTTCCTCAACAACTTCCTTGTTTTCTTTCTTTAGCTTCTTTTCAACAACATGACTATGATATGGTACGTTTTTCATAAACTGGATGCTGTCCTAAATTAGGAGTATGATCACTTATTTGGTTGTACTCTTTCACACAACTTGGATCAGCATTCACTTTGCTATCACAAAACAGAACAAGATACAAAATGGGCAATGCTCTAATTTGAGATAAGGTTACAAATGACATAACTTCCTTAAACACTGTACTACCAATGTTATTAAATGATCCATCTACACTTAAAACTTGAGATTTATGATAAGTCACAGAGTATGCTAGAAAAACTAGAAACTTCTTTCACCAATCATAAAAGTCTTTTACAAGCACAAAATGTACACTGGACCTTCAAATCTACTCTAGGCCATGAACCTGATCAAATTTTATCACTAGGTATTCAATACCATTTCTATTAGGAAAGCAAAAGAGATCAATCACTTTACCCATTGCACCATTAACTAATACTTCCTCCACGTTTAAATGTCAATGCAAAATCACTCTACAGTTCTTGTAAACAATTAAACATTTATCTAATCCCACAGTTCTGGAAACAGATTTTTCCAGTGATTCAGGTTTCTCTTGTAGCTTTTCAATTGATAATACTGTCACATCCGGTTGTTCCATTTTATCTGTTGCCGTAAGTTGCAAAATGCCTTCTTTCTCCAATTCCAGCAGTTCTTTGCTGAAAGAGGCACACTCCTCAAATGTAGGCATTAGGCAAACAATGGATTTTCCTTCTTGAATAAAAGTGAACATTAGCTCTGCTGCTGTGTTTCCAGGAACAAGTTTCTTAACAAGTCAGCTTTCTAAGTGATGCTTCCCCTCTTTTGAGAGAACACCTACTCTAATATCCTTGAGAATATTCACGTATTCAATGTCAGATTCTTGTTGCATATTCCTAATTAGTTCTTTGTAGTGGAAGTTCAAACAAATGTTAGAATTTCACATAAGTCTAGCCACCACAGCCAACACGTGTTTCGTCCTATGAGAGATCCCTCTCACTGACTTTTTCGATAAAGGTCTTGGATACTTAGAACGCCGTGTCATTATCTGACCACGGTTTGTTCTTCCTTATTAATTATTGACACATCCGATTCTTAGATAGCATCAAAGACATTCTGCATTAATAGATTTGGTCGGAGAAGTAATCTTTTCACCAAACAAGCCCTGATGAAGTCCTTGAGAGGGATCTCTCATAGGACGAAACACGTGTTGGCTGTGGTGGCTAGACTTATGTGAAATTCTAAGAGGATTTACAATGATTATGATGAACTTTGTGCTTCAAGAAATAAATCTTTCTGAACTATGGATGGTGTGATTGCCTTTCCACACTGAGGATCCGATACATCACTAACTTCGATTTCTATATTCATGAGTGCCCTGGCATTTGTCTGTTTTACTGTTAGTTTCCCTGGAAACATTGGAGGATTAAGGAAGATCCTCTTGCCAGGAGCACCCTGCTATAATTGAAAAGTGGATATTATTATATGGACTTACTGTGAGCGCCCATTTCCTATGACTCTCTTCCTAGGTGCTTTCATTTGACAAGAAATGAGGTAGGTTTGTGAATGTCAAAAGAAAAATTACAGATTCAAGTTTCCAACGACAATGGTCTTAAGGCACAAGAACATTGGCAGCCGGACATAGAAATTGATTCCTGAACAAAGTACCATACTTGACACCCAGTCAAAAATGCAAAAGAACATCACATCAACACTGTCTGTCAAAATAAGGGTTAAAGTGATGTTCTAGTTAGGTGAAAATTTCAATGCCAACGTAACATTTTAAACAAAAAAGAACACACCAAAATTCACCAGCCATAGTTACCTCTATTAACTATAACTAACAGCCACACCTTGCACAGTGTTTTCATCACTGATGTTATTGCAAATGTTGCAGTGAGATTATCAGTGATGTTATAGAATATGTCATGTGTAATGTAGTATGTGAGGTAATTAGCAGTGCATGGTGACGGAGCAAGTTATAGTTACTTTAGAGCACAAGTTACAGTTGCTTGATATAACTGGTGAATTTCAGTGGTTTTGTTAGTTTAAAACGGTATGTTTTAAATAACATTTTCATCTAACCGTAACACCCCTTTAACTTTTGTTTTTTTTCAGTGAATTTCTAAAGTTTTAAAAAAAAGTAAAGTAAGATATTACAATTTCTAACCATAACCTCATTTTAACCTTGTTTATTTTAGTGAATGTCTATGTGTTATTTGATATAAAATAAAATGAGCATCATCTCTGACCAGGCCCTGCAACCAACCCCCGTAGGCACCCAGCTCCCTTTTTAAAAATACAAATGGCAAACCTACTGGCTTTATCAGGAGGAGAGCACATCAACCTATTTAAAGCAGACCTATTGACTTTGTCAAAAGTGACCAATAATTATAAACAAATGTATATTTCATAAATATACACATTGCAATGTTTAATAATACTTATTTTATAGATATTGGGCCAGATGTATGAAAACTGGGGTCTGCGAATCGCAAAATGCGAATTTTAAGAAATCGCAATTTCCGAGTCGCAATTGGCCATGTAACAAAATTGCGATTCAGAATTAGCGATTTCTTAAAAATCGCCATTTGTGGTTTGCGAGGCCCATTTTCCGAATCGCAATCTGCATTCTCGCAATTTGCGATTTTTTTGCGATTCGGTAAAAAATCGCAAAATGCGAGAAAGTTCGAGAATGCACACCTGGAGGTGATTGATGACTCATCAGCAGGAAATGAGTCATCCCAGGCAGGTACAAAAGCCACACCCAAGCCAGCATCCAGAGTGAGAGCAGCCCAGCCACTGTGAGGAGCACTGTGAAGGAGCAGCATCATCTGAGCCACCATGGAGCCCCAAGGTCCTGGAGCAGAGAAGCAGGAGAGGAAGCGCAAGCTCAAGTTCAGTGAGCAGGAGCTGGAGATCCTAACAGAGGAGTTGGTGAGGAGCCATGACCGCCTGTTTGGCAAATCTTCCCTCCAGGTGCCAGAGAGCGAGAAGAGGAGACTCTGGCTGGATATCCAAACCAAGATTTGCGCCATTGGAGTGGCCCAGCGCTCCATAGATGAAATCAAGAAGCGCTGGTGTGACCTGCGGTCCCGGGCAAAGGAGAGGGTGGCAATGCGACTTGCAGAGGCCAGGAGCACAGGAGGTGGACCACCAACTGAGCCACCTGCCACACCACTGGAGGACCTGGTGGAATCAACCGTCCTACCAGAAGCAGTGACAGGGGTCACTGACATAAACACCTCGGCCCAACCAAGTACCAGCCAAGGTAAGTGCAAAATCTGTTGTGTGAACACTATGGGCCTGATTCTAACTTTGGAGGACGGTGTTAAACCGTCCCAAAAGTGGCGGATATACCACCTACCGTATTACGAGTTCCATAGGATATAATGGACTCGTAATACGGTAGGTGGTATATCCGCCACTTTTGGGACGGTTTAACACCGTCCTCCAAAGTTAGAATCAGGCCCTATATGTGTATGCATAAAAGCCCCTTAGGAATTAGCATGTAATGTGAAGTAGTGTGTGAAGTAGTCCACTCCACATCTCATTAGCAGCAAAAACATGCATTATGGGAGTCGTGGTACACAAACTAGAACAGACAGTGGCATGATAATGTTAGCAAGCATAGGGACACCCAAGGTAACACAGCACACAGTACACCATGTACAGCACTATTTATAGTATTATTGCCATTTCTGGACAGATAATGTACCATACAGAACTGACATGCTGCATATTGTTGTTGCAGGTGGGCCTGGAGCCACAGCAGTGACGGGTGTAGCAGACAAGGACACGCAGCTGCCCTCAGACAACAACACCAGTGGGTCCAGCAATCTTCCTACTGTGCGCCGCAGGCCTAGGCCGTTACCACTACCGGACCTCAGTGGTGACTCAGATGTGCAGCAGGAGAGTTCCGGCACACAATCTGCATCCGGGATGCGCAGCCAGGTACCGGAGGACAGGGGTCCTGCAGCGCATCGTCCACGTGCCCCAGTGTCACTACAGCAATTGCAGGAGGCAGCTGAGGGTACATCCCTGTTCGGTGGACTGGAGGCTGCAATGTTGCAGCAACAGCGGCAGCAAAATAGAAGGATCCAAAGTTTGGACAGGAGCCTCAGAGTCCACAATAGGAACACGGTCGGACTGCATCGGAGACTGGACACCCTCAATGATAACATCAACCAGCTGCGTGAGGGACAGGTACAGGCCTCCCAGGACACTTGTGAGTTGACCACTGCTGTGCGTGACCTGTGCGAGGAGCTGCGACAAGAACGCCTGAGTAGACGCAGACATGAGCACCGTTTCTGCACCATTTTTGCGACATACTGCCGGTCATCCAATCGCATGGCCAACTCCACCGCCCTCATCGCCCGTCGTGATGTGGCGGCCGAGGTCGAGGCTTCACACACCAGTAGGGATGTGGTCCAGGCCCTTGTCCAGATCACCACTGTGATCGAACAGGTAATGGGACAGAGGTCGGCCACTCCGAGTGAGATTGCCTTGCGGGACACGGAGGACACCTCAAGCCTCAGCAGTGTGCACTTACCAGCTCCAGACCACAGACGGCACAGTGCCAGGCGCAGCACTGCCACAGAGCCTGACATTCAGGGTGCCAGTGATGCAACTGGGCACCCCAGTGGTGTGCGAGGGAGGAGGAAGTGACTTCTGCCTCATTGACTCTAGTGTCCCCACTATGGAGTAATAGTGTGGGACTCTGTTCATTTGTTCATTTTCGTTTTGACAATCCCCGTTTTATTTTGCACATCACAATTCTTAACCTGCCGTAAAGGAATACATTTTATTTCTCACTTTAGCTACAGTAGTCAGTAGAGTTTGATTGTACATACTCACGTCTGGAATGGTTGTGTGTGATGTCAGCAGGCCTTTGCCATCCCTCTGCTGCAATGGTCCTGTCTGCTGGCTGTAGAGGTGGTATGGGATCATCATCCTCAACGGATTCAGTGTCACTGATTTCTATAGGTATGCCCCTGGTTGTAGCTATATTGTGCAAGATTGCACAAGTAGCCACTATTCTACATGTGGTTTCTGGACTGTACTGTAGTGCCCCTCCACTCTTGTGGTGGCAACGGAACGCGACTCTTCAGGAGGCCAATTTGTGTGCTCCACCACGTTGCTGGTTGCCCTGTGTGCTGCATTGTATCTCCGTTCTGCCGGTGTGGTCGGGTTGAGGTAGGGTGTCATCATGTAGGTGCGCACTGCATAGGCACGGTCTCCTGAAAGGAACAGAAGGTTTGTTGGGTACCTCAGCCATCTGACATGGGTTTGTTACCTATGCGCCAGTGTAAGAAGTGACAACACCTAGTAGATAGCCTTCACCAAACTCCCCAGCTAGCAGTCTTGTGTGAATGCCGCTGTGACGAAAGATGTATGAATCATGTGTACTCCCTGGGCACCTGGCCACAAGATCAGTTATGATGTAGGTGGCATTGCATATCTCCTGTTTATTCATGGAATGTTGGAGTTTACGGTTTCGGTACACATACTCTGTGACAGTAGGTGGACATATTGACACATGTGTGCCATCTATGGCACCTAGGACGTGGGGGAAGTGTGCTATTTGATAAAAGTCAATTTTTGTCTGCTGTATTTCCTGTGGGGTGTGGGGGAATCTGATGTACTGTTGGAGTTTGATTAGCATGGCGTTGATAAATGCATTGACAAATCAGGAGAGGGTGCTCTGTGTGACCCCCCCAGCCGCTGCTATAACCCCTTGATAGCTCCCTGAGGTAAGTAGGTGGAGGGTGCATGATACCTGCACATGGGTGGGTATGCTATGTGTCCTTAGTGTTCTGCGCTGCAGTATGGGTTGTAGCTCAGCTATGAGATCAAGAATCATGGCTGAGTTCACCCTATACCTCTCAAATATGTCCTCCTCCATCAGGTCACATAGTGTAATGCGCACTCTAAAAATGCGCTCCTGTCTCCTCCTCCCTCTCCTCAAACCTGCCAGGATCCTCATCCTCCTCGCCATGACGTAGAGTGCAGCCATTGTGGTGGGGGGTCTGAGGCATTCTGGGCCACTTCATATAGGTTGCAGCTGGCTACCACCTGCTTTCACTTAGTGGTATTTTGCATGTGCAAAATGCCATTCTGCGAAAAATCGCTAATTGCGATTTTTTGATGCATCTCTTTGCGATTCGGATTTTGCGATTCGCATTTTGCTCCTCCCAGTTTCCTACTGGAAATACCGAATCGCAAAATGCGACTTGCAAAACCAGGTCGCAACGCAAGAAATCGCTAAATTTGCAATTTCTTGTTTTTGGTCTGCGAATGCCTTTCATGCATCGCAGACCACGTTTTTGCACTCGCAAAAGGCCGATTTTTGCGATTCACACCGTTTGCGAGTGCAAAAACTTTTCATACATCTGGCCATAAATGAAGCATTTGTATGACACCTATAAACATGTCTTTGAGTATTTTCTCCACATTTTTCAAGACACAAAGGCGGTCATTCTGACCCTGGCGGTCAAAGACCGCCAGGGCGGAGGACCGCGGGAGCACCGCCGACAGGCCGGCGGTGCTCCAATGGGGATTCCGACCGCGGCGGTAAAGCAGCGGTCGGACCGGCAACACTGGCGGTCTCCCGCCAGTGTACCGCCGCCCCATTGAATCCTCCAAGGCGGCGCAGCTTGCTGCGCCGCCGAGGGGATTCCGACCCCCCCTACCGCCATCCAGATCCCGGCGGTCCGACCGCCGGGAACCGGATGGCGGTAGGGGGGGTCGCGGGGCCCCTGGGGGCCCCTGCAGTGCCCATGCCACTGGCATGGGCATTGCAGGGGCCCCCGTAAGAGGGCCCCTACAAGTATTTCACTGTCTGCTTGGCAGACAGTGCTATACGCGACGGGTGCCACTGCACCCGTCGCACAGCTTCCACTCCGCCGGCTCGATTCCGAGCCGGCTTCATCGTGGAAGCATCTTTCCCGCTGGGCTGGCGGGCGGCCTGAAGGCGGCCGCCCGCCAGCCCAGCGGGAAAGTCAGAATTACCGCGGCGGTCTTTTCACCGCGCAGCGGTATTCTGGCGGCCCCCGACAGGCCGGCGGCGACCGCCGCCGGACAAAGTCGGAATGAGGGCCAAAATGCAGCTATAGAATCAACCACAAGGGTCCTCTGCACTCCTTCTGAAGAGCATACAGTTCCTGCTTAGAGTGCTTTAGAAATCATGGTGAGCTCTCCTGGGGTCATGGATTTAGTGACCTAGGAGATTTATGGTGTTTATTCCTGGGGGGCTACTGTGCTCTCTTCAGCCCTAAACAACATAAAAAAAATGTGTCTAGGGCACCACCAGGATCTAAACATATTTATTTCAAAAGCCCTTGCAGGGTATTGTTTTTTTTGGGTGTCCTGTTCCCATTCGAGTCACCCACACTTTATATTCACTTTGGTGCCACAGTTGGAGCCTCAAAGCTCCAACAGCCCCTGCCGAATGCCCAGCTGAATCCCCAGCAAGGAGCCATACTTGGTGCTGGCGGGAGCTGGATATTATTTTACCATTGGTGGCCATCTGGGGCACCAACACCTTTTTTAATGTTGGGAACCCTGGATAAGGAACCCAAGGCCCCTGCATGCCCTGCTGGGTCCTTAGCCAACACCTATCCTGGCAAGGGGGCTGATTTATTTTTCTTTTAACTGCTTTCTTTATTTGAACCTCATTTGGATCTTGACGGTATAACCGCCAAGCTGTGTCGGCAGCCGACTCAAGAACACCATCAAGACAACGGTGTTCCGCCCGCCATTATTGGATGTTACAGCTCTGAAGGTGGTGCTCTAACAACAGATTGCTGACAGAGGGAGAAGGCCCTGGGACATAATAGATATTGTACAATGGCAGTGGCTATGGAATACGGATAATGACACACACACTGTACCTTAGCCATATAGGTCCCCCTGCACTTAACACTCACATCACACCACAACACACCACATACACACCACCATCCATTACAAAACCGACATAACACAACCCACACATGTGGAAAACACACATTCACATACATCTATAACACACCATACATACACCATTGACATTGCACCCTTTCATGACACAACCACAACAACCAGCAACCAGCACAACTACACACACCATGACAACATCTGCCACACAACAGTCACCTTAATGTTACACACACCAACGCAACACACAGCCGACAATACACAACTTCATACCCATATGCACATTGCACATGTGCTGACACAACCACATCACCCACTCCAGCTCTGTCCACCACAGTCAATTGCATTGCACACATACATACATGTACAGACTCACATGCACAATGGGAAGCACAACATTACAGGTACAGGTCCCCTGGCAATGTGCACACATGGACAGAGTTGACAACTTGGAATGTACCATCATTGTGGTGCCATCATTCATTTGGCAATGAATACTAAAATCAAAATGAGTTGTATTTAGGTGTTGCATGTGTCATGTACCAGTGTGTACCCATCCATGTCTGACACACTCAGGTTCCCCACATAAGCATGTCACATTAATTTTAAAAAATTACTATGACATGTATATTCCTGCAGTGGCATTGACCTCATATGCAGTGCCCACCCAATGTACCTAGGCAATGCTAATTTCCTACCTTTGAGTCCATTGCTGGAGGGGCGTGTTTTCTCTGTGGGTCAGTGGCAGCAGCGATGGTAGGTCTTGTCCAGTCATGTCCAGTCAAACACAGAAGTGGATCCAGGAGAAAAGACAAGTTTTTACCTCATTTCCCCCAATCCGCCAACTCAAGTGTGGAGGTCGGACTGCAACTTGTGGCTTGGCAGTACGGCACATTAAAATCTGCATGGCAGTAAGGTGGCTGGGGTCTCGCCAGCAGCCATTTTTTCTAATGGCACCGTCGACAGGAGTTATGTTTCTTGGTAGAGACAGAGGGGCGATAGAAGGCTTTCGCCTATGGGACCACCAACAGCTAAATCTGGCGGGTGGACTGCTAAGGCAGCGGATGCGTTTTCAGTTGGAAACCCGACGGCAGGACTGTTACCACCAAGCTCTAAATCTAATCTCTTCTCTTCTCTGCAAAGACCTTTTGATTTCACTAAAACTGTATGTATAACATAGTTACTTACAGGGGTTTCAGGCAGATTTCATCCATTAGTCTGTGGTTGGTGTCATTCATATTTTTCTTCCGCCCACTCTAACATGCATGAAGGGGCAGTGTATCAGCCCACTTCACCCATTGGCTGACTACATTATTAATTGCGGGATGCTCCCTTACACACATCCACACACAAAGAAGTTCCCTTCAGTGCCAGGGAGCACTATGGCAATGTGTGTTTTTAGACCAAAAAACTTTTTGCCTGTAGCAATTGAGGACCCAGCATATTCCTAAACAATAAGGTTTTGGGAAAAACATGAAAGAAAGAAAACACGAATTGCCAGAAGGCTTCTGGACAGTGCTACGCCTACTGGCTTTGCAAATGCGTGTTTGTGCTTATCCTTACAGCTTCCTTATCTCACGAAAAGGAAGCAACGCATCTTTTTCTTATAACTCCTGAAGAGTTGCAATCTCAGCATTACTATTTTGAATGTGTACTGTAAAGCACAATACTACTAAAGCTTTGTGAAAAGCAAATACAATTACTAATTGTTTGAACAGCGCTGACGTTTGTCATTGCGTTTATGCACCTGGGTTATGATCTTTAGACTGACCAGTGTATAAGTAACCTATATGCACACATTACTATTTTCTTAGGTAGTAAACATCTGCTTAATAAGTCTCACTCAGCCTAAAAATTAAATACATTAGGATCATTAATCCCTGTGCTAAAAGCAAACAGCTTTGTACTTAAATGTTCTGCATAATGTATTTAATTGAACCGCCCTTTAAAAATCTTTTTTATTCACGTGAAATTGATATATTCGTCTATTAACTGCAAGCATCTATTTTCTCATACATGGAGGGCAGGTGCACGAAGATGATGAGAAGACACATGCGGTTCACACTTACTGAACTAGAGACATGATTTCCACGGTTCCCACCCTTTCTTATCACAATTAAACTACAACGGCAGATGAAACATACGAAAGAAGTTAATCCCTACAGTACACGGACCATGTGCTTTACGGTCGTTATTAACCTTTCCAAAGGGCCTCAGTGATGCACATCCTGTTGTTTTTACAAATGATTGTGCGTCTTGTTATCACTCCTCGTATGGACTCCTATCACTTCTTTTTGCGGTGTGAACTCACTGGGTTTACATGAAACATCCTTGGTGCGTGGATAGTTGAGGCATTTTTTCTAAGCTGTTGTGCAAGAGAGTGCATTTCTACGGAGCCCCCAAGGAGGCAGTTTCTCAGATTGTCTCCATGGGAACGCCCCTAGGGCACGCAGACGGAGTTCCCAGCAACCAGTCATGTTTTCAACAGGTGTCATACGGCAGCAGCCTCGCAAGAGGAATTCACTTGGGAACACGTAAATTATTGAAATTGAGTGTTTAGAAATGATATAGCTCAAGTTTCCCCATTTTCCTCTTTAATGATGTAACACTTTTGCTTTCTTTTAGAGATAATAGAGCGGCATCCTCCCCTCGATTAGGCAACATTTGCCCTACAACTGCTGTACTTGTTGCTGTAGTAATGCTCAAGCTAAGGACATACATGATATTTTGAAATGGGATGTAAAACTCTGCGCCTCCTTTTCTTTATTGTATGTTCAATAATAAAAAGCTCAGATCAGATTTAGAACATGATTTAAAGTTTTGCAGATGAGCCTTAAAAAACTAACCATTTAACGGTTCCCGCCACGACGTATTTTGGGTTTCATGGACGAAAGTCTATAATCCATCTGTCGCCTCTGCCATATGTTACTTGCTAATTGACAGCCATATCCCGCAAATACTCTGTCTTTCCTGTTCAGAGAGTAATTTCCTTTGAAACGTGGTTTGTTCTCCACGCCTGTGATCCTCAACAAGCACTGGGACCCTAACTGGGTCTCTATCTTTAAGTGGAGGATGAACAACAACGCAATGCACAAAAAATAGAAGGTAAGTATGAGTGGACTAGCTTCACTACTATTGAAACGTAAGCGTATCTATGTCGAAGCATATATAACACCAATGTACCTGTCTTCCTGCATGTCCAAATGCCTCACACCACACTACCTACCCCGATAAGACTCTAAACTAGTATAATTTACTATCCCCTCTCTTCAAATCAGTAGGTTACTGCCTATCTTTGTAAAATATATATGGTCCGCCAAACAAATATTTGTTAACATACTATATCAAACCTGTTTTTTAACCGAAGTGTATTTTTACAAGTAATGAATCTAACCAGAAGCGGCTTAATTAAAATACACAGCTATTATGAGGCTACCCTTGATCCTTGTTTATTCATTTACCTCACACTCCACAATCATGTGATTGGACCATGTACCCCAGCTATCACCACAATCCACTTACTGCTATGTTACCTTTTAAGGCACTCATTACAACCCTGGCAGTCAGTGTAAAAGTGACTGTAATACCGCAAACAGGCTGGCGGTAACTACCACCAAATTATTACCATGGCGGTGAGAACTCAGATAGACAGCCACTTTACCACACCGACCGCCAGGGCGCAAACAACAGCTGTAGCCACCTACAGCCAGGTGGAAGTCAATGTTGCCACCAGGAAACTACCACCTTTTCCAGGGCGGTACCAACGACATCAAAAGCCTGGCACAAACACTGCACAGAAGGGAAAGGACTTACCATTGGAGATACATGGAAGAACCACCCCGCCATGGAGCCTGAGCTGCATGTCTCCCCTATGATTTTCTACGTGCTTCTCCACCACGAACACCAACAACGGTGAAGACAATGATGGTGAGTACAGCCGCCTAGCACACAGGGGAGTGGGGGAGGAAAAAGAGTGACACACACACGCACAACACCCCCTCCCAACACCATACACACAAACAGCTGCAGTAATAAAACATAATTACCCCGTACCTCGGTTGAATAATGCAAGGACAACAGGAATTTACTAAAGTGAGTGTAATAAGACCAACACAGTATAAATAAGAAATCTGAAGTGTAACTGGTATATACAATTGTACAGTTCAAGAGACACTGCCCGGTCCTCAGTGTGCGTGGGCCACAGAGCCACAGGCCAAAGTCCAAGGCTCCACTTGTCACCTGCATCAACACGGAGAGAACACTGCAGGGGCATCAATTGGAAAATAGGCAGGCACCTAAGGGGGACGGGAACAGGGGGGCACCTCAGCCGGCAGATGGAACAAGACCACTGGTTCTGGAGGGGGCAACAAGCCCTGTGCTTCATCCTGGAGAGTGCAAGGCCACAGTCTCTCAAGTGGGTGACATGCCCGCATGCTCTGGAGGGGGTAACATGCCCTGTGCTTGGTCCTGGGGAGCGATAGGCCACAGTCTCTTTAGTCTTACCCACTGGTTCTGGAGGGGGCATTGTGCCCTGTGCTCTTGATCCTGGGGAGGCTGGGGTTGGTGGGTGTCTGACCCACTGGTTCTGGAGGGGGCATCTTGCCCTGAGCTCTTGATCCTGGGGAGGCTGGGGTTCGTGGGTGTCTGACCCACTGGTTCTGGAGGGGGCATCGTGCCCTGTGCTCTTGATCCTGGGGAGTGCAAGATCACAGTCTCTCAGGTGGGTGTGATATCCACTGGATTTGCAGGGGGCAGGCCGCACAGCAGCCCATGGAGGCAGGACTACATACAGTTCGTCAATGGTGACGGCTGCTCAGTGCTGGTGGTGCTGCTGCTGGTGGGGGGAGGCTCCAGCCCATCCCCTACAGCCTCGGGTGGCTGCTCAGTGGTGGTGGTGGTGCTGCTGCTGCTGGTGGGGGGAGGCTCCAGCGCATCTCCTGCAGCCTCAGGCGGCCCCTTGTCCTTCCTGCCTCTTGGTGCTGGCTCCTTGCCCTTCCTGGTAGCAGCTGGGGCTGGATCCTTGCTCTTCCGGCAGCAGCTGGTGCAGGCACCCTTTCCTTGAGGCTGCCTGGTGCAGGCTCCTTCACCCTCTGGACATGTGCCCTGGATCCTTTCCCACCACGAGTGGGTGTGGAGACTACTGGGCCCGTGGACTGGTTGGCTGAGGTGCTTGCATGGGTCTTTGCCACCCTGGCCAGACGTGAAGGACGGTGGGGGGAGGGGGAGGGGGAGGGAAGAGGTCAATGGTGGATAGGAAAAGCTTCCTAGGGATATTGGGGCGACAAGAGGGAGAAGGTTTGGGAGTGGAGGAAGAGTTAGTGGTTGTAGGAGGTGTCTGCTGAGTATGGGTGCATGGGCTGGATGCTGTTGTGAGATGGATGGCTGTTGGATGTCTGAGTGCTTGTGTTTGTGTACTTTAGTGGGGGGCAGACACAGTGGGAGAGGACACAGGGGATGAGTGCATGGCTGTTGTAGAGGTGTCGGCAGTGAGGTGTGTGTTCTGCTACGTGTGGTGGTGATGCTGGTACTGGAAGAGGATGTGGTGAATGCAGGTGTGAGTGTGGACGTGACTGGGAGGGAGGTGGTGGAGGGGGAGACAGTGGAGGCAGTGGATGTTGTAATGTCTGCACCTGTACGTTGTTTGTGTGAGCGCTTGTGGGATGAAGTGTGGTGCTTGTGTTTGCCTGTGCCACTTTTGTGTGTTGTCTTGTGTGCATGCTCGTATGGCTGTGCGCTTGGGATGGGTTGGGGTAGAGGAGAATGGGACTGGGAAGAGGAAGTTGAAGGGGGGCAGTAGAAACAGGGAACATTGGCTGCCATCAGAGAGGAGGCCAGAGCCTGGATCGATCTCTGTTGGGCAGCCAAGTCAGTGTGAATGCCCTCCAGAAATGCATTAGTCTGTTGCATATGGGCTGCCAGCCCCTGGATGGCATTCACAATGGTTAACTGCATTACAGTGATGGATCTCATGAGGTCAATAGCCTCCTCACTCAGGGCAGCAGGGCTAACTGGGGCAGGCCTGAGGTGCCTGGGGCAAAGGAGATGCCCACCCTCCTGGGTAAATGGGCACTGGCAACTCACTGAGGGGCTGTTGGGAGGGCAGTGCGATACGGGGTGGCAGCTCTACCTGTAGCTGGGGTGGTTACAGAGGTGTCCGCCACCACCAGGGAGTTTCCATCGAAGGAGGTATCTGTGTCTGAACTGTCCCGTCCAGTCTCTGCCATGGTGCTCCCCTTGCCCTCCGTCCACTGGTGCCCTTACCGTTGGTGGACTCTGCCTCCTGGGTCCTGTGGGATGCAGCTCCCTCTGTCGCCGGTGCCTCTGCTCCTCCGCCAGATGATGCTAATGCACATAAGGTCAGGGTGACAAAAATAAAGGGGGGTAAGAGACAAAGGATACAGATGGTCAATGGCCGTACGAACACCACTGTTGGCATACACACCACTCTCACACACAGGGAACAGCCCTATGCAGTATGCATTGCACTACCAGTTGTATTGCTAGCCACCAAGGCATGGGGGGGGGAACACACCGACAAATGCAGCACACCTGGGACCATCGCAGCCCTGACCAGTTGTGGATGCCTACGAGCTAGGTAGCAGGATTATAACTTCAGGACCCTTGCCACCATGGGACCTAATCTGCATTTTCAGGCCTGGCCTAGGGGCACCTACTGATGCACATCCCCATCCGGATACCACCCTACCATGCGTAAGTTTTAATGATGGGCAATGTACTCATCCCCTTATGGTTGCTGTGATGCCCTCATGTGCCCATCCAGCTCAGGATAGGCCACTGCCAGTATGCAGGCCATCAGGGGGGTCAGGGTTCGAAGGGCACCCTTCCTCGTTGGGAGGCCATCCCCAGCTAGGCCTCTGCCATCTTCCATGCCAACGTCTCAGGTCCTCCCACCGTTTCCGACAGTGGGTGCTCTGCCTACCGTAGACCCTCAGGGTCCGCATGTCCTTGCCGATGGCACACCATATAACTTTCTTTTGATGGGTGCTGACCTTCAGAGGAAATACACACAGGAAAATAGTATCAATCAGACAGTCCTGCCTATTACACTTATGGACCACCATACCTCTTCACATCACCATTTCCACACACATGGCCCAACACACAACCAATACACCAGAGGACATCCACTCACCTCCCTACACGAAGCCTTCATACACTCCACTCCATGCATTCATGCCACATGCATCGTGCCCACAGTGTACTCAGCTGTTGGTCTGGAGGCCCATACACTCGTCCGTACTGGGGTAGGAACCCATCCACCAGTCACTCTTACTCGGCAGAAGTGAAGGCAGGGGCCCTTTCCCCATTCACACAGGCCATGGTAGGTTCCAGACACAAACCACAGCAGCACATGGAGTGTAGGTCCTCTCCTGTTGAAGGTCAGGTAGCAAGTGAGTGATCAGATTGAAAATGGCGGTCACGTCCGCAGCGGTGCATACCGTCACCGCCGGCGGACATCATCATTGGCCACTGTATCCCATAGGGCCCAATGTTATCCAATGAAGAGTTGCACGGCGGTTCTCGACTGCCTCCTGAAACGGCGCACAACGTCAGCGGAATTTCCTCACTTCCACCTGTCCCTCCACACAGGACAGGTGGATGCCATTTCAGGGGGGGAGCAGGCCCTGGATCATAACTGTGTCACAGTTAAAATTTGGACATACAGGACAAATCTCACTAACCCATTACAAATTGATATCATGCATTGTACTGTTGTAGGCCCATTGTTCAGTTTGTGACTGGCTCCTCACTCTTTTGTCCCTTCGATTGCTACCGCTGTGGATTAAATGGAGATGGAGACATACCCCCATGTACAGACCCCTGGTGGACTTGGCAACAACTGAGCCTGACCTGATATCTGCTATTCGTCACCCGACTGGGATCCCCCCTCTTGATCAAGTTCTATCAGTGCTCCATTTCCTGGCAACTGGTTCTTTCCAAGTGACAGTGGGCTTGGTAGCAGAAATGTCACAGTCAATGTTCCCAATAGTGCTGACCAGAGTGTTATCTGCCCTGATTAAACACATGTGTAGCTACATTGTTTTCCCCCAGGTGAAGGATGTGGCCACAGTGAAAGGCTGACTTCTATGCAATGGGACATATCCCCATCATAATTTGGGCGATTGATGGAACTCATATTGTATTTTTCCCCCGTCAAAATGAACAGGTGTTCAGAAATCGTAAGAGTTTCCACTCAATGAATGTACAGATGGTTTGCTTGGCAGACCAGTACATCTCACATGTCAATGCTAAGTATCCTGGGTCGGTGCATGATGCCTTTATCCTGAGGAATAGTAGCATCCCAAATGTGATGTGTCAACTACAGAGACACAGGGTGTGGCTGATAGGTGAGCCCTGGTTCCCACCCAGTAGATGTTGGTGCATGGGTATGGTGTGGGCCATATGGGATAGTGTGTGGCCAAATGTTGTCCCCCTATATTTGCAGGTGACTCTGGTAACCCCAACCTATCATGGATACTGACCCCTGTGAGGAATGCCAGGAGAAGGGCAGAAGCATGTTACAATGAGGCCCATAGGCGAACAAGAAGGATAATCGAAAGAACCTTTGGCCTCCTGAAGGCCAGGTTCGGGTGCCTCCATCTAACAGGTGGGTCCCTGTGCTACTCACCTAAGGTCTGCCGGATAGTAGTGGCATGCTGCATGATGCACAACCTTGTCCTGAGACGCCATGTGCCTTTTCTGCAGGAGGAGGAGGCTGAAGATGCCCGTGTGGCAGCAGTGGACCCTGTGGACAGTGAGGATGAGGAGGCAGAGGATGAGGATAAAAGAACAGTAGTGATACAACAATACTTCCAGTGACACAACAATACTTCCAATGACACACAGGTAAGACAATGTTACTTCACATTTCATTGTCATGCTTTTGAAATTCCTTGGCACTGGTGTGCTGTTATTTCGCACTTCTATGCTCACTTACTGTACCCTTTGGCAATTCATTTTACAGATGTTGGTGCCCCACTATAGCTCCTGGTGTGATCGCTGCAGCCAACTACAGGTCTTTCCTATGTGCATATTTACTGTACAGTTGAATTGCAATGTTTGAACCTGGTTAAACGTATACATACTTTAAAAATGTAACATACTCCATAGCTGTATTTTTTCCAAGGGTGTTTATTGAAGTGCTAAGAAGAAGAGGGGCAAGTGTATTGGGGTGGGGTGATGATGGAGGAAAGTCCAGGGTATTGTCCAAGGGGACATAGGAAGGGGAGTAATGGCAGTTCAAGGTGGACATGGTGACTGAGTGGGACATAAGGGTGACAATCAGGAGAGTCTCATTTTGTGGCAGGGGTCTTGGCAATAGTCCCTAGCTTCTGCCTGGATCGCAGGGAACGTTTGTGGGGTGGTGCTCCTTCTGCAGGGGGAGGGGTGCTGGTGGCCTGTGAGTCCTGTGGCAGGGCCTCCTGGCCACTAGCGGAGGTGGAAGGCAGTTCAGATGTCTGGCTAGTGGCAGGGGCCCACTGGTGGGAGACTGCCTCCCTCATAATGATGGTCATGTCTACCAGAACCCCTGCAATGGAGACCAGGGTGGTATTGATGGCCTGCAAGTCCTCCCTGATCCCCTGGTACTGTCCCTCCTGCAGCCACCTGTTCTCCTGCAACTTATCCAGGATCTGGCCCATCGTGTCCTGTGAATGTTAGTAAGCTCCCAGGATCTCGGTGAGTGCCTACTGGAGAGTCGGTTCCCTGTCCTCCCCTTTGCACACAGCAGTCCTGCCAGTTTACCTGTTGTCCTGTGCCTCTGTCCCCTGAACCGTGTGCCCACTGCCACTGACCCCAGGTCCCTGATTGTCTTGGGTATGAGGTGTGCCCTGGGGTCTCTGTAGAGGTGGGCACACTGCTGATTGATGTGTCTTGGGGCCAGAGGTATGGGTACACTGGGTGGGTGCTGTGGTGGTGTTTCCAGATGGGAGAGGCTCTGTGGTGGTGTGTGACTGGGCCTGGGTAACCGACTGTCCAGAGGTCCCTGATGGGCCATGTTGGTCATCCAGATCCAGATGACCAGAGTTTCTGTCATCACTGTGGGCCTCTTTAGTTGGGGGACTGGATAGTGCTGGCACCTCTTCTCCGGTGACATTGGCTGGGATGCCTGTGGGGATATAAATGATGTGTTATTGTTTCTGTGTGTGACATATTGTGCATCAGTGGCTTGCCGTCTTTGGTTGTATTTGTCCTGGCAGCTTTAACTTGTGTAAGTTGGTATGTGGTGGGCTAGCTGATTCTCTATAGAGTGCATGCTTTGATGATAGGTGTCCATGCAGGGCTGTGAGTGATGTCCATGGATTGGTAGTGCATGCATGGCTTGGCATTGGAAAGAGTGGGATGTGATGGTGGGGTGTGTGGTAGGTGGTGGAGTGATGGGAGTGAGGGTGGGGGTGGGGGTATGTGATGGCATGCAGGTAGGGGGGTGATAGTAGTATAGCGTTGACTTACCAGAGTCCAGTCCTCCTCCGACTCCAGCCAGGCCCTCAGGATGCATGATTGTGAAGACTTGCTCCTCCAATGCTGTTAGTTGTGGGGGAGGAGGTGGGGGTCCACCGCCAGTCCTCTATACAGCGAGTTGGTGTCTTGCTGTAATGGAACATACCTTCCCCCGTAGGTTGTTCCAGCTCTTCCTGATGTCATCCTGAGTTCTTGGGTGCTGTCCCACGGCATTGACCCTGTCCATGATTCTCCGCCATAGCGCCATCTTCCCAGCTATTGATATCTGCTGCACCTGTGCTCCAAATAGCTGAGGATCTACTTTGATGATTTCCTCCACCATGACCCTTAGCTCCTCCTATGAGTATCAGGGGTGTCTTTGTGGTGCCATGGTTGTTGTGTGAGGTGTGTAGGTGAGGGTGTGTATGGTAATGTGTTGGGGTGTGTGATGTGGGGTGTTTGAGTGGTGTATAGGTGAGTGGTATGTGGCTCTGGTTGTGTCAGTGGTCTTGCTGTCTCTCTCTCTGGTGGCAATTATTTGTAATGGTAAAGGGTTGTGGGTAATGTGGATGTGTGTTTTGTAGTGGTGTGAGTGTGTGGGTGTAGTGTGTGTGTCGGTGTGGGTGTCAGGTGTGTGTTGTTTGAATTGTCCAATGTGGTGTTGATTTGTTTGTGTGTGTATTTTGAGTGCGGCGGTATGTACTGCCAATGGTTTACCACAGTTGAATGTCTGCCGTGGTGATTCGTGGGTCATAATGTGGTGGGCTTTGTTCTGTTGGTGTAACGGTGTGAGTTCTGATACCCCCAGTTTATCACTGACCTTTGGTGTGGTGGAATTGTGTCTGTGGCTGAAAAGTGATGGATTGGTGTGTATCATAATATGGTGAACAGATATCCGCCGCCGCCGCGGTATGTTGGTGGCAGTCAGCATGGCGGTAAGTGGGATTTACCACCAATGTCATAATGAGGGCCTAAATATTGTCATAATATCAAAGGCAGGGCACACACCCACATGCCAGACACTGTACTTATTTAAGCGCAACCTAGGTGTATGCAGACATAGGGGGTCATTCTGACCACGGCGGGCGGCGGTCGCCGCCCGCCTGGCGGGAACCGCCATTTGGCCGCTCCGCGGTCAGAAGACCGCTGCAGCCATTCCAACCTTCCCGTTGGGCCGGCGGGCGCTAACATTGTTAGCGCCCGCCGGCCCAGCGGGAAGGGGGCCTGCAACACTGAAGCCGGCTCCGAATGGAGCCGGCGGTGTTGCAGGTGTGCGACGGGTGCAGTTGCACCCGTTGCGCTTTTCACTTTCTGCTTGACAGACAGTGAAAAGCAGGCTGGGGCCCTGTTTGGGGGCCCCTGCACTGCCCATGCAAATGGCATGGGCAGTGCAGGGGCCCCCAGGGGCCCCTAGACACCCATTACCGCCAGCCTCTTCCTGGCGGTGTAAACCGCCAGAAACAGGATGGCGGTAAGGGGGTCAGAATCCCCATGGCGGATTCGCCCAGCCGGGGGAAATCCGGCGGGAAACCGCCGGACCCGGTTTTCTGACCGCAGCTTTACCACCGCAGTCAGAATGGGCAGGGAAGCACCGCCAGCCTGTTGGCGGTGCTTCCGTCATCCGCGGAAAGACCGCCAGGGTCGGAATGACCCCCATAATGTCTGTTAGGTACTCTAAGAGAACCCCAACACCTGAAGTTATACCAGCATTTTAATTCCCAACTATTAACCCCTTCGCTGCTGGGCCTTATTCCCCCTCCCCAGTGCTGAGACCTTTTTTGACTATTTGGGGGAGTTCACACTTAGGCCCTCATACCTTATTGTCCACATAAGCTATGCACACCAAATTTGCGTCCTTTTTTCCAAACTCATGTGGATTCTAAAGGTACCCAGAGTTTGTGATTTCCCCTGGAGGAGACCGAGGAATTAGACAAAAAACAGCTAAAGTTTGTTTTTTTAGGGAAAAAGTGGGAAAAAAGTGCTGCTGTTTTTTCCTCGCAAATGTGATCAACAAGGGGTTCATGGTTATAAAATCACCATCTCCCCAACCTTCAGGAAGAGACAAACTTGAATTAAAAAACCCAATTTTTCAACACAGTTTTGGCATTTTACTGGGACATACCCCATTTTTACTGTTTTTTGTGCTTTCAGCCTTCTTCCAGTTAGTGACATAAATGGGTGTGAAACCAGTAGTAAATCCCAGACAGCTAAACATTTCAGAAAAGTACACACAATTCTGAATTCAGCAAGGAGTTACTTGTGTAGATCCTTCAAGGTTTTCCTATAGAAAGTAACAGTTGAAATAAAAAAATATTGAAATTGAGTTTAAAAAACAGCCATTTCTGTCTATGTTTTCTTCTGTAACGTTTTCCATCTATGGCCAATTTTTGAAAGCAATATACTGTTATGTCTGCTGGGCCCTTCTGATTGCAGGGATATATAAGTCTTGTAGGTTCATCAAGAACCCAAGCTACCCAGGGCCAATACATGAGCTACACCTTGCAATGGGTTTTCATTGTATACCGGGTATACAGCACTTTATTTGGTAAAATATGAAAAATAGATATCAAGGAAACCTATGTATTGCCGAAATGGGCATAAGATAAGGAGTTTACAAGCAGTGGTTATTTGCACATCTGTGAATTCGGGAGTACCCTTAGTTGCCTGTGAATTGCAGGGCATTTCTCAAAATAACGTATTTCTTACACACTGTCTTACATTTGGAAGGCACAAATGTAGAGAAAGACAATTGCCAATAACACTTGCTCTTCTATTCTGTGTTCCTCTAAGTCTCTCGATAAAAATGGTACCTCATTTGTGTGGGTAGGCCCAGTGGCCACAGTAGGAAACGCCCCAAAACACTACATGGACACATCACTTTTTCCAATGAAAACATGCGTTTTTTGCAAAGTGCCTAGTTGTGGATTTTGGGCTATAAATCAGCAGGCACATTGGGAAACCTATCAAACCTATATATGTTTTCAAACTAAACATCTAGGGGAATATAGAATGGGGTGACGTGTGGGGCTCTCTCCAGGTTCCGTCATCCAGAATCCTTTGCAAACCTCAAAATGTGGCTAAAGAACACTTGTTCTGCATATTTTGGTGATGGAAAATTCTGTAATCTGAGATGAGCCACAAACTTCCTTCCACCCAGCACTCCCCCAAGTCTCCTGATACAAATGGTACCTCACTTTTGTGGGTAGACCTAGTGCCCGTGACAGGAAACCCCCCAAAACACTACGTGGGCACATCACATTTTTCCAATGAAAACAGACACGTTTTTTGCAATGTGCCTAGCTGTGGATTTTGGGCTCTAGCTCAGCCGGCACATAGGGAAACCTAGCAAACCTATATATTTTTTTCAACTGAACACCTAGGGGAATCCAGAATGGGTTGACTTGTGGGGCTCTCACCAGGTTCTGTCACCCAGAATCCGTTGAAAACCTCAAAACTGTGCTAAAAAACATTTCAGTGATGGAACGTTCTGGAATTTGAGGGGAGCCACAAATGTCCTTTTACCCAGCATTCTCCCAGCCAGGTCCCCTAATAAAAATGTTACCTCACTTGTGTGGATAGGCAAAGTATCCCAAAACGTATTGTGACCATAATGATAACTAAAGTGAGCGTACTAATTAGTCCCGGCATCACAAACCATTTAGGGAAACCTATCAAACCCAGACATTTCTGAAAAGTAGACATCAAGGGGAGTCCATGGAGGTATCGGTTGAGAGGATGCCCCAAAGTTATTTTCCCCATAATCCCTGCAAGTGGAAACCGTTGATTAAAAACACAATTTCTCCTTGCATTTCTGTGACGTAAACAATAGGAATATGCAGGGATCCATAAACTGTTTGCCACCTAGCGTTCCCCAACTTGTCCTGATAAAAACACTACCCATTGGTGTGCCTGGGCTTAGTGCCAGTTACAGGAATGGATCACACAAAAGTCAATTGCAGTCCTTACATGAGGGCTACTGCTGACCCTGGAGTGATCCATTCTTGACGCAGGCACTAGACACAGGCCCACAAGTGGGGTATTGTTTTTATCAGGACAAGTGGGGAAATGCCGGATTGTAGGAATTTTGTGGATCCCTGCATATTCTTGTAGTTTGTGTGACAGAAATGCAAGGAAAAATAGAGTTTCTATGCAATGTTTCATCTTTGCAGGGTATTCTGGGAAAGAAAACGTTTGGAATCCACACAAGCTACACTCTTATGAACTTCCCCGGGTGCCTAGTTTTCAGAAATGTCTGTGTTTGGTAGGTTTCCCTATAAGGCAGCCAAGCCCAGGGCCCAAAATGCAGGTGCCCGCCTTAAAAAACCAGGTTGTTTTGGGCCACTCCCTCCCGCGACACTGTGTGAAGATAGGGGTTACCCAAACTGAGCGAGTCATCCAGCAAGACTGCAAGGTGGGTTTCTGCACTAACCCCATTCTGAGCGTAAGGCCCAGAACTATCTTCAGCTCTGCCAGCGAGTGGGAGTTCACGGGCATACACTAGAATGGGGCCCTAGAGTGCCTTCATGCTCCCTCCAAAATTGTTTTGCACGCACATTTGGTGCACAATTTGCTGAAGGAAGTCATCATCCAAGAAGAGATGTGCGTAGTCAACTGGCAAAAAGTCTTTACATCCAACTTCACCGGTAAAAGGTGGAATTTGGGCCTGAACTAGATTGGGGGTCTGCCAAGACAGCACTCTGCCTGTGCTTGCCACCGCACACACCTGCTCTCTGGTTTGGGTTAACCCACTGTTGTTCCGCTGCACAGACTGTGCTTGTGAAGGGACAGCACAACTGACCTCATCGTCTCCCTCAGAATCACTGGAAGACGTGTCGCTGGATGGAACTCCACTGACTGAAAAATCACTTCCAGATTCTGCTCCATTGTCTTCTCCCTCAGATGCTTTCTTCGTATCTGCCGTCTCAGCTGTCAACCATAACCCGAGTTACGGCTTCAGCAGCAGTAATCCAACCAGATGCCATCTCTACTGGCTTAACTGTCCCTCTAAAACTCTAGCCTACGTAGGTAGCAGATATGGTGGCAAAATTGCTAGTGGGTGTGTGTGTGATGTGTGCAACAGTAAATGTCAGTCACCTTACCTTCACTCCTTCCCTCAATCAGCAGGTTTTCTGAAGACACTGAAAAAAACAAAAAAGACACAGTATTACTTCACCTTGCCACATACCCATCACCACAGCCTTTAGAGCTGGTGGTGCCCTGTGAGACTATCTTTTTTGCCACTCCCCCTCACATGACCTCCTCCTTGGATTTCATCTCTACCACCCAGAAAAATTTCCCTTCATCTCTCCATAGCCCCATCACACATACATTTCATTTGTTTTAAAGCTCAGGTAATGGATGGCTTTACTAATATCCACTCAGCAATTCACATAAAATACAGATCTGTTCTTTGCAGCAGAAGTATAAACCTTCTGCTCTACTTTACATAATCACAAAAGTTATCTATCTATATATGTATATATATATATACATATATATATATATAACCTATACACAAATATAGGGAGAGAGTGTCTCTCTCTCCATATGTATATGTAAAGAGATCACTTTTATATGTGTGCATTTGGTTTCCCAGGGGGCCGATTCCAGTCCCTAGGGAAATCACACATGCAATGACAAAAGTGATCTCTCGCTCTCTATAAATATGTAAATATATATATTTATATATACATACATAATTATATTATATATATATATATATATATATACACACATTACCTGGTGGCGGTCGCCACTAGGTAGTTATAATTAGTGCCATGTTTCCATTGAAAAATAATTTTTTGACTTGCCTATTGACAAATCTTCACGAAATGCTTCAAAAAAAGTGTTGTGGTGAACCTTGTTGTGCACAGAAAGTTTTGGGGTGATCCGTCAAGTGGGAGCAGAGAAAAAGAGGGGAATGAAAAAAGTTGTATTTCCCATGTTAAATCCCATAGGACCTTTACACACGTCTACAGCCCGAACAACTGGACAGAATTACACCAAATTAGGCAGAAAGCTAGCTTTTGGTACACAGATCATGCTTTCACTTATTTGGTGTAAAATAATTCAGTAGTTTTTGAGATATTAAAGGGAAAATAACATTTTATATCTCTGGCCATGATGACTTCACGAAATTCACAATTTATTCACGAATACGCATGCAAAAGAAGCGCTGCAATTGGCCACCAATTTCACAGGACACGGTCCCTTTGGATGAAAATCCAAATTTAAAGTGGCATAAGGGCTCAGGGTGATGGTACCCTGACCCCACACATGTGATATAGCTGTGTTTTAGGGGCAAATTATGGGTTTCAAATAATTTTGCATCACCATGTGTGATATTTGCACAATTCACTAATGTTTGCAAATTATTCACGCATATGGAAAAATGTGAAACAAAAGCCATACTCATTCATACACTAATTTATTCACTCATACTTCACTCAGAGACTTTGGCCCCCAATCACACACCCACTCAGACACTCATGCACCCACTCACACCCACTGAGACTCACCCATTTTCAGACCCACTCACTCACGCACCCACTCACAGATCCACTCACAGAGACAGGCCCTGTGGCCAACACGCACTGCCTACGGCTGAAGGACGTGCGTGGCGCAGGGTTGGGTGGTTATAAGGGCTTGGCTGCAAGGCTTGGCTGTAGGACCTGCACAGCAGGGTTGGAATAACATATAGTAATTGAAAGTTCTTCACTTTAAAAAACCATAGAAATTCACTGAAAATAAACAAAAGGTTACAGGGACGTTACAGTTAAGTTCTGAGTTTGCTTGTACAAAACCATAGACCTTCAGCAGTTCTAGTTAGAGTTCTTTTAAGTAACTATACCTCACGCCCTAAGGTAACTACACCTCGCGCCTTCACTGTGCACAGCTAATTACTCTACATATTATATCACTGATGAGATCTTGAATGGAAATTTTTATATTATCACTGTAACATCTGCAATAAAATTATTGATAAGAACATTGTGCATGGTAACATTATTGCAAGTGTAATTGCAAGTATGTTAAAGAGTGTCTACTTCAGTGTGGGTAGACAAAGATTGATTTTGGCCATGATTTAGATTTTAGCAAATTCCATACAAATGTGATAGATATCCCATGAGCCGTACTACTTGTACCATGGGCACAATGCAAGTGTACCAGATATTGGCCATGCTTATGAAAGAGTATAGCATTAGTCAAATTGTAAATAAGGGCCAAAGTACCCTATCTCCCAAACCCTTTATTATAGCTATTACATTGTATGGACAAGGTAATCCATTAAAAATGTGATGGCTTATTCTGTCGACCGAATTGTCTGCATGCATGCTCTAATTTGAGTCGAGTGGCTTGTAAACGCTTAATGACAGGGGGTTGCTGACCTGGCTTTATTTAGGAAAATATCCATGGCCAGGGATGGTTTTGGCTCAGCTAGGGTCTGGTTCATGAACAAAAATGTCCCCTCACTTATATAATGAGCACACATGATATGCTTTGAGATATCATAGATGTACCATAATTTGTCCCTTATATTTTTGTTGGCCTGAGTGACTGCTCGGTTTGCCCATAACAAAGAAAAACCCTGCATGCCTTGACTACTGCCCGAGAAATATGTACCAATTATTTGGATATTTATTTGGCAGGGAAACCACAGAGGGCCTGATTTAGAGTCTGGTAGACCATAGTCCGTCCATCATGGTGGTAAAGAACATCACTTCCCTCAACCAGATAGACTACTATCCGACAAAGTATAAATCAGGCACAGAGTAGTGTCACTGGTAGATATACCTTCTAGATATTCCTACTCTGTCAGACTGTGGTCAGTGCATGCCTTTGACGTAGGAAATCTGGGCAATCACCCTAGGGCAGAGCAATGTGAATATTCCTTGTTCCCATGTAAACCAAATGTGAAAGAAAGCAGCTGAACTGAAACATTTTGCACACAGTTTACTGCACAACATTTGGTCGCCAGAGGCAGCCATCACATTTTTAATGGAGTACCTTGTTCACTTACACTTGTTTTTGTCTTTATGTTTTTCAGAGAACTCAGGGTCTCTGAGTTGTACCTAACGTTTGCCACCTCTAAGGAACCTACCAATGCAAGGATAAATCCACTTCAATGAGGCACACATTCAAACCTGGGGGACTGTACAGTGGGCTTTTGGGGGGCTTCTGAGGACCGAGTTCAGATGCCTGGTCAAAACCACAGTGGCTCTCCTCTAGTCTTCCTTCAAGGTCTGAAAGATTGTGGTGTTCTTATTTATGCTTTGCAACATTTCCCTACGAAGGAACAAAGTATTTGTTCCTGATGAAGATTTACCAGTGGGAACCCCAGTGTGTCATTGGTGGCATACGTTAGCAAGATGACAGTGATGAGGATGAAGGCATTGAATTCAAGCATGAACTCATTGAAAACATATTTGCCTGATGGTAAGTGAATGTAATGAATGTGCCATTTGTTTCCAAGGTTATGTAAGCATATCCTTTTTGACAATAAACCACTAGTATAACTTTATGACTGTGGTTTGTTTTGTGGTGTAAAAGTATTATTGAGATGAATAATCTTTT